>NC_136519.1:48985689-49010689 GCF_053919585.1 Euprymna scolopes | reverse complement strand
AATTTTGGCAGAGGAGTTTGGTAGAGGCTGCGAAGGTAAACTCTTTCAACTTTGAACTCTTGGAAGCCAAATCTTCGACTAAAAACTGATTAAAAATCGTGTTGCATGTCTGTCTTCCATTTATGTAAAATTTAAAATTGGCTGAATAATTTGCTACATACCACAAAGGGTCAAAACTTTTACCCCTTGGTAGCCAAATTTTCGGCCAAAAACTGATTAAAAAGCTTGCCCTATATCTGAAATACACTCTATGTAAAATTTCAAATGTTTAGACCAAAAATTGGCTGAGAGGTCAAATTTTTTTAACTTTGACCCCAATTTTGACCCCTTAACATTTATTGTTTTAGGCTCAAATAAAGTAAAAAAAAGTTTGTATGTCCAAGGAACTTACACCTAAAATTTCAAGTGTTTATACCCAAAATTGGCGGAGGAGTTTGGTAGAGTTTTCAACGGTCAAATCGTTGAACTTTGACCCCTTGACAGCCACAATTCTGACCGAAAAACAATTAAAAAGATTTTCCCAAATCTCAGTACCCCTTATGTCAAATCTCGGGTCTGTAGACTGAAAATTGACAGAGTAATTTGGTAGGGAAATGTACACACACACACACACACACATACACAGACAATTTCAGTTTTATTATTCAAACACGGTAGTGCTTGAATATATGGTTAAGTGGCAGTTTTAGTCATTTAGAACTGCTTTGAAGCTTTACAACTCGCTCATTTTTCCACCAAATTTCAAACAATTATTACAGTTCATAGGTTACCTTTTCAGCTTTCAATTTTCGTTCAGTAAAACAAGTTGTGATGAATTTACTGGTGTTCAAAATCATAAAAAAACGTAAGGACGTGAGCAACGTTTTTTATGACTGGTTTGGTGCTTCATCGACTACTACTGCTATTAATTCACCACTCATGAAAAGAGAAGTAACAAGTAAAATAGAGAGAATGAAAGGGGGATAATTGGGGTGATTTTATTGAAAGCAGACGAGTGCTGTACATTGTTTTACATACGTGTATGTTATGTTTATGGGGGCAAAAAAATAGGACTAAAATTAAACAAAGAAAAGTGAATTTACTGGAAGCCTGGAAAAATCATGGATTACAATAGAAAAATGCGAGCATGAAAAATAATATGGTTAAGCTTAAACGTGGAAAAATAAAGGACTAGTTGTTAAATGAAAAAGAAAAGGACAAGATATTCTAGTAAAAAATATGATAAATTTATAACTTAAAATATTGTAGCATTAAGAATTTTTTTAATGTAATTAATAACATCATATAATCAATTCTTAATGCTGCAATATTTTAAGTTATGAATTTATTATATTTTTTAATAGAATATCTTGTCCTTTTCTTTTCCACTTTTAACGACTAGTCCTTTACTTTTCTATGCTAAAGCTTAACCATATTACTTTTCATGGTCGCATTTTTCTGTTGTAATATATATATATATATATATTATTTTACTTCTAAAACAGTTATCTTCTTTTTCCTTCCCTTTTCTTTACTTTTATATTTTTTTTTTCTTTATTTAAGAAACAAACATTTTATTTTTACTTTACTTCTCAATCAAGGACAAGACACTACTCAAGGATAAGGATTAAATTCATGCGAGGAGAACACTAAAATATGGTGGTGATTGAGCACATATTATATAAGTGGACTAGCAGGATTACCCGGCGTTGCCTGGGTGTGGTGAGGTGTGGGACGGTTAGTAAATCCAAACAAAATGGAAAATAAAGAATAAGCGAAAAAACAAAACGGCGAACGTGATGCAAAATAAAGAATAAGTTAAAACCTTTTAAAAAAAAAAAATCGGAAAAACAAAGAAAAGCAACGAACGTAATGGTAAAATAATAATAAAAAAAAACAACAAAAAAAATGGCATAAATAACCCTGCTTCAATATTAAAACTTTAAAAATCGGAAAAAAATATATCTGGTATCTCAGCTCGAAATGCAATCTTAAGATAATGACGCTGCCACTATAACAACTGGTCTATGACTGTGAGCTAAGTTAGGTCATTTTTTTTTTCTATTTAAACTAATTCAAGAAAGAACTTTTTTTTGCACATGCGCGTTTGGCTAAATTGTCATGGAGGAACGATTTTTTGCTACCCCTTCCTGTAGAAAAGTGCCCAGTTGAGGGTGAAGGAATTAATGATTTTAGCTAATTTTTCGATATTTGTCGTCTGAAGGATTGGGCTTCAAAATAAGGCCGTGAAATATCGTGGAAATCCGTTGCCTCTGTTGAAAGTTTTTGCGAGATATACAAACATTCATACATACATACATACATTTAAACAGACAGGTGAGATTTATATTATAGACTAGCGGGGGTGCCCAGCGTTGCCTGGGTGTTTGTCGGTGTGTGTGAGGGGAAAAAAAAGTTTTGACAGGCAGGTAGGCTGGAACTCGAAGCCTTGAGGTGAAGGCGAAAAAGAAAGTGATAGCTTGATAACTTACCGCAATGCTATGAGGGCAGAGGAAGTTAGAATCATTGAAATTAAATGATTAAAAGGTTAAATGAATGAGTTCACAGAGGTGTGTAAATTTAATGAGGTCAAACATCACACCATAGGGGAAAGAAATTCTGCACTTACTTTGGCTGCAAGCCAGTTTTTTTATTTTGTTTCCCCAAGATGTCGAGGGAAAACCAGCTCCCCATAAAAAGGGATGTGTCCAAATGTCTGATATGAGGGGTTTTCCCCACATTAATCAAAGCTGATTGCTTTCTGGACGATCCTGGCGGGAAAGCCAAGGAACTGACTTTGTTTCAATGTCACTTTATTTATAGTAAAAAGCCAAACAAACATGCAGGACCATAGAATAGCATGAATTTTATAGAATAAGTCGCTCGAATAAAGGATAGAGATGACCTCCTTTCATAAATTGTAGATATTATAATCTAGGGAGTATATAAAAAGTTGTAAGAATTACTGAGCCCCCCCCCAAAAAAAGTCTTTGCCAGACATACAAAAAATGTGCACACACTAACCCACACACACGCATTTTCACTTTTATATTATAGATAGTTCAACAGAATTTGTTCACATTGGACTTGAAAACGACTATGTCATAGTCATCTGGGAAGACAGGTAGTTCTCGGAAAGAAACTTTGCTCATGAACGTTTTAGATAGAAATATAGAGTGGAAGAGAAAAGGACAGTGGTTGTAGGTAGACAAGTTTTTGCTGGGGTGATTATGTTGGTTAATAATCAAATAAACAACATAACTTTTTTAAATAAAATTCACACTGGAAGGCATCTCGGCATTGACAAAAGAGAAATTAATGAACACGTAGCCATGTTTTAGTTTTAGCACACACAGACACAGAGAGACCGTCTGTCTTTATTTACATTTTGACACAGAGAGTGTAAGTACAAGTAATCACACACTTTATGTTCAGACAAAGGGAAGGTAACTGTAAGTTAATCAGAAAACCCCTTACATCAATGAAAAATAAACAGGTATAAAATATAATGAAGAAATCATGAAAAAAATAAGAAAATAATGAAGGTAACTTTAAGTTAATCAAAAAACCCTTACATCAATGAAAAATAAACATAAATTTGAATCATCAAAGGGAGACAACTTTTACAACTTTAACACATGATCAGCTGAAAGCCATATCGACAATTGATATTTTGCTCAGTGGAGCATCTGCTATGAAAATAATGAAAAACTAGCAACAATTCTTTTGTGAAAAAGAAGTTGTATCTGTCACTTCACTTTCAGTTATGGGGACTTACCCATTCACTCGTAATGGACTCCTCGAATCATAACATCCCCCCCCTCCCTAATCTAATACTCTTGTGGGAAATTATTGCGACTCTGAAATTGAAAGTATTATATGTCAGGGTCAGATAATCAGCCCAATAGAAAATAGACCATTTTGGTGGCCTTTTTGTTGTCAAACCGACACAAATGTTCTTGGTAGCCCTAGGAGGTCCATTCTCCCAGGCTTTGCCTCTCAGCTTTCGGGAAGAGAAAGTTTATCACTTGTCTGAGGCACCTTAACCAGGAAAGCCAACTTAGACTTATTTTTGCATGGTCAGAGTGCTCTTCCTCTTCAGGCACTTGCTCATTTTTCCCACCTTGAAACCTTGTGTCACAGTCCCTTGCGATAGGAGAGATAAATACTGTCTAACAGTTGGAAAATACTGCCAACCATTTATTTGTATTCACTTTCTTGCATATTTCTTTCTTTCTTTTTATAATCTAAACCCGTTGTTCAAGTCCTTTCTCAGGCTTCAACTCTTTCTTTGTTGTTTTTCCTCTTCCTTTTCTTGTAACGAACTTTCCTATGTTTGTCTTAAAAAAAAAACTACAATAAAAACACAACAAAAAAAGAACAGACAACGCCGTTAATGTTAATGTTCTCTTTTTATATTTTTTTGTCCCCAGATTTATCTGAGAGGGACCTATGTTTTCATGTGTGCATCCATGCAATTGTCAGATAACCGGCCATTAGTTTTTCCTGAAATTTTGCCACAAATTGTATTTCATGAAATAGATGTGTACAGTAAAATTTTTTTTTTTTTTGCAAAAATTTCCGTTGCGTCCACAGAGCTCAAAAGAGGTAAAAAAAAAATGTCCCGAAATGGCCGAAAATGACATGTTTTGCCCCAAAACTTTTGATCCATCCATTAGATTTTTCTAAATCTTAGCCAAAATGTGGAGCCCATTGTTCTTAATATAAATCCAGTATGGGTGACCCTGGCAAAATTCTAGTTTGTGTCCCCAGGGACTTTTAGTGCTAAAAATGCCTCTTTTTGTGGCTCTTTTTTCATATTTCTCAACAAAAACTTGATATGTCTAACTATATAGTGTTTTTTTCACAGAGGTCAACTCAAATATACATGTGTTAAGGCCTGAAAATGCACGGTTATCCATTTACACTGGGATTCGGCGTCCCCAGGGGATTACAAGAGGCTAAAAATGTCCCAAAATGGCCAAAAATGACACTTTATCCCATAGCGTTTGATCCATCCATTAGATTTTCCTGAAACTTGGCCAAAATGTGGAGGCCATTGTTCTTAATATAAATGCAGTATGGGTGACCCTGGCAAAATTCTGGTTTGCATCCCTCTGGGACTTCTAGGGCTAAAAAACATGCCTTTTTGGAGCTCTTTTTTCTCATTACTAAAAAACTTATGTATATCTATATAGTGGTTTTCTATGGTGCTGAATTCAAATATACATGTCTTAAGGAATGAAGCTACACCGTGTGTTCATTATCACTGGAATTCGGCATTCCAAGAGGTCACAAATGCCCAAAAATTGCAAAAGCATTACACTTTTGGCCCTATCCATTAGATTTTTCTGAAACTTGACGAAAATGTGAAGGCAACGTTGGCTCTTCACACTTCTCACATTCATCATTTCTTCACTATTTTTTTGTTGCGTCATCTCACATGCAGTACCAGAGGGAGACCACACACATGCCTTAAATATTCTTCAGCCAATAGATACAATGTCATCCTTATGCTTATTAGGTTGATGCAAAAATAATGTTATTTTTGACATGAAGTTGAACGTCAAAAAACGACATTATTAAAAAAATTTTTTTTTTTTTTCAAAAATTCCCATTGCATCCCCAGGGCTCAAAAGAGGTAAAAAATGGCCGAAAATGACATGTTTTGCCCCAAAACTTTTGATCCATCCATTAGATTTTTCTGAATCTTAGCCAAAATGTGGAGCCCATTGTTCTTAATATAAATCCAGTATGGGTGACCCTGGCAAAATTCTAGTTTGCGTCTCCAGGGACTGTTAGTGCTAAAAACGCCACTTTTTGTGGCTCTTTTTTCATATTTCTCAACAAAAGCTTGATATGTCTAACTATATAGTGTTTTATCACGGAGGTAAACTCAAATATACATGTGTTAAGGCTTGAAAATGCCTTGTTTATTCTGAAATATTCTTCAGCTAATGGATACAATGTCATGCTTATTAAGTTGATGCAAAAATAATGCCATTTTTGACTTTAAGTTGAACGGCAAAAAACATTTTTGCATCAACCTAATACAAATGGCCAAGACTTTGTTCAGAACATATCATTGACTGGTATGAATGCAAACTATTCACGCTGTGCCATGGTTTGAATAAATAATAATACCCTTTCTAGATAACACAGCTAGTGGCAGTATGCACTCTCCAAGGGCCTTCCAGTCAAGTTATTACACTGGTTATCTTTCGCTTTTTCTCTGCGTATTGTAAACAGCAAAATACTAGTTTAAATAGAATTATGATAAAAAGCGGAAGCAAAAACTGGAATAAAACCGCAATTACGCAAAAGAAATCGGCCGATACGAGTAATTAATCAGTTCGCATTTCACCGCGGCAAAACGCGCCATTCAATAAAATTGCTTAAGCTAATTGCTTTAATCAACATTTCGGTTTCAAAAAAAAAAAATGGCGGCTCAGCTCTTCACGTCAGAAATATTAGAAGAATCAAAAGAAAATGTGAAACGAATGAAGTTTTTGTTGTTGTCGTTTTTAAAGTGATAACAATAATTGGTTCTGAAAACCAATATGGATCGTGAGGTTCAGATGCATGCTCGTTCAAAAGGCGAGGTCAATTGTTCAGTCACACTGACATTAAACATGCTTCGGCATTTTGGTTAGTAGTAAACTGTAATATCTCTTCAGACTCTACATTTCATCTTTTATGTCATCAGTCAGTGACGAAGAAATCCTTTTAGACTGAGGTGATTTATATTTTTGTTTTAACCCAGGCTATCGCTTTGTGGGAAGCTGGAGTTCCCCCACATAAAAATAGATCTTATGTCTAAATCTGCCTTCTTGGAGAGGCATCTAAATAGGGCTATTGTCAGCACTGGATGGGGACAAAATATTTTGAATATATACAAGTCAAAACATCTTTAAATATGTCATGCTTAAGTTTGAAATAACATTTTGTCAGTGTGTTATGCTTACGTTTGAAATAACATTTGGTTGGTTTGCCATGCTTAAGTTGAAATAACATTTTTGTAAGTATGTTATGCTTAAGGTTGTAAATAGCATTTTTGTCAGTCAGTTATGCTTTAATATGAAATATTTGTCGATCTGTCATGCTAAAGTTGAAATAACATTTTGTTTTGTCATGCTTAAGTTAGAAATAACATTTTCATAGTCCAGTCATGCTTAAGTTTGGAATAACATTGTGTCGATCTGTCATGCTTAAATTTGAAATAACATTTCATCAGTCTGCCATGCTTAGGTTTAAAATATCATTTTATCAGTCTGGCATGTTTAAATTTGAAATCGCAGTTTGTCAATCTGTAATGCTCCAGTTTTAAATTACATTTTAGTTAGCCTGTTATTATGGCTATGTACAGTCTTGAGAGACAATGGATATTCCCTGTAAGAGTAGCTGTGCATGTAATTGTGAAGCAAGAGTTATACAACCTCTAACCACATCTCTGCAGAATTATCACTGCTCAAATCCAGTGGCAAGGAGAATTCAAGACCACTAAAAACAATATCAAGATAAATGAAGAATACATACAGCACCTGATATTTCCAAATGGTCACCCATTTTAGTACTTACTAATCTCGATGTTGCTTAACTTTGCTGATCTAATGGGAATCAGTGTATCAGTATGATTATGCCATATCTGCTGCTAACCTATCATGCGTAAGTTTGTCGATCTTCGAAGCATAAGTTTGAAATGGTGTTTTTGTCAGTCTGTCATGCTTAAGGTTATGAATAGTGTTTTTGTCAGTCTGTCATGCTTAAGTTTGTAAATAGTGTTTTTGTCAGTTAGTCATGCTTAAGTTTGAAATAGTGTTTTGTTAATCTGTCGTGCTTAAGGTTATAAAAAGTGTTTTTTCAGTCTGTAATGCTTACGTTTGAAACCTTATTTTTGTCAGTCTGCCATGTTTAAGTTTGAATAGTGTTTTTGTCAATCTGTCATGCTTAAGGTTATAAATAGTGTTTTTGTTAATCTGTCATGCTTAAGGTTATAAATAGTGTTTTTGTCAATCTGTCATGCTTAAGGTTATAAATAGTGTTTTTGTCAGTCTGCCATGCTTAAGTTTGAAATAGTGTTTTTGTCAACCTGTCATGCTTAAGGTTATAGTGTTTTTGCCAGTCTGTCATACTTAAGGTTGTAAATAGTATTTTTGTTAATCTGTCATGCTTAAGGTTGTAAATAGTATTTTTGTCAATCTGTCATGCTTAAGGTTGTAAATAGTATTTTTGTTAATCTGTCATGCTTAAGGTTGTAAATAGTATTTTTGTCAATCTGTCATGCTTAAGGTTGTAAATAGTATTTTTGTTAATCTGTCATGCTTAAGGTTGTAAATAGTATTTTTGTTAATCTGTCATGCTTAAGGTTGTAAATAGTATTTTTGTTAATCTGTCATGCTTAAGGTTGTAAATAGTGTTTTTGTCAATCTGTCATGCTTAAGGTTATAGTGTTTTTGCCAGTCTGTCATACTTAAGGTTGTAAATAGTGTTTTTGTCAGTTTTTCATGCTTAAGTTTTAAATAGTGTAACGTTACACACGTTTACACATGGGAATCACACTTTTGCAGTGTATGTCACAAGGAACACAGGACAAGTAGTAACTCGACTCATTTATTTCAGGGTATTTTCCCGAATAAACCATGATTGTGCACCTTCTCTCTGACCTCTATCTTTTCTAACGTAGGGTCAAATGTACTCTCAAACATGGTAAAAATGCTCGCCAGTTTGTGTATATGATCTTTTCTGAGTCTTTTTCACAACACATAGCTCAGCATTTTCATCCATGTTCCTTTTTTTTAATCTTTTTATTCCATTTTCACCCCAAACAAGGCACATTGCCACTATGATGTAGGGGGCTACTATCGGGGACATGAGTTGCAGGGATACTATGTAGGGAACTGAGGAGCAAGATGGCTGTTCACATTACATTTGAACTTCTGCATGTCAGTGCAGGTAGGGAAGCAAGAAACCAGAAAGGAATTCCAGAGTCTAGCAGTTCTAGGGAAGAAACTATTAGAGTAGAAGGCTTTCTTACATCTAGGGATCTCTACTGTGTAGGGGTGGGATTTTGCTGCTTGTTGAGTTTGTCGGAGGTATTTTCGTCAAGGGGGTACAAGGGCTTGTAGTTCGTCAGAGCATCCACCATTAAAATACTTGTAAAACAGGCAGAAGAATGCAACATTTCGTCAGTGGGACAGAGGTTAAAGCTTGGATGACAGTTCAGGACCTGTCAGGTTGGCAACTCTCTTTTGAGCCCCGTCCAGGAGCAAGAGACTAGTAGCAGGTGCACCAGCCCAAATGTGACAACAATACTCAATACATGGGCGGATGGTGACCTTATAGCGGTACAGGATACTTTCAGGCATAAATAACTTTCTAGCATAGTAGAGAGAGCTCACCTTCCTCGCAGCAGCTGCGGCAATGCTATCAATGTACCTGTTCCAACTCATGTTCCCTGTGAACGATAGGCTGAGAAGTTTGAAAAAAATACTTTCAGGTAATGTATCTTTAGCCATAGCTATTGGTGGTTGAGAATGTTTCTTGTAATTATTGAAGGAGAAAAGCTTAGTCTTGGCAACATTGAATGTGACCATCCACTTTTGTTCCCGTTCGACTACAGATTGGAGGTCTTTCTCTGGTGCATCTGTGCTCTATTGCATTAGCATTTTTTGTCGGTCAGTCATGCTAAAGTTTGAAATAGCATTTTGTTGGTCTCTCATGCTTAAGTGTGTGTTTTTTTTTTGTTTTTTTTTTTACAAAGTAGTCACCACTTACCAAGGCCCAGAGGCCACTGGAGGTTAAGGGTTAATGAGTGTACGGTAGTGAACGAGACGAGATTGTAGTAATCGTTAGTAGAAGAAACATAATAAATTAGATTACTTAAGGGGACGGCAGACATTGAACTTGAAGAAAACCATATTGTAGTCAGCTGGAAAGCAGGAAAATGGAACAGAGTTCCACAGGTGTGCAGTTCTAAAAAAAGAAGCTTTGTTCATTGAATCTACATTTAGGTTTAGGCACAGATAAAGAATGGTGAAAATTATTGGTAATGATTTCAGATAGACGAACATTTTTCATGAAAGTTTAACAAGAGGGACGATAGATTGGAGCTCAGACGAGCACTCGCTATGAAAATAACAATAAAGCAGAGACAGGTTCAGAACGTCTCTTCAAAATAGCATTTTTGTTGCTAAAATGTGATAGGTTTGGTGTGTGTGTTTCAGGGCATTTCAGCCATTTGATGCCATTGAAATACCTTTTTCAATGATAAATTGAACATCCTATTTTTATTCATAGCTGGAGAATAATCGTGGTTCACTCCTTGTATTAATCGTGTAGAGAAATAAGCAGCTACGTTTGGCATGTACCAACTGTAGGAAATCTGATATGCCGTGTATAACGCTAAGCAAGCGTTCAACAACCACCTGTTCTAGTTGTTGTCAGTTTATAAATCTGCTCATATGTAAATTATACTTAATTTGCATATCACTACAAAATCAGTAGTGCCCAAACCTGGAACCAAACCGATAACAGAGGGACTTTATGCCGCGAGTACTTCTTGTACATCTTCTGGTACCCTCCTGAACATCTTCCTTTATCTCTCTCCTTTTCCTTGGAGATCTGGATCTATCATGTCTTTCCCTATAATCGCAGTGTTCCTCCTGCATATTCTGATCTTCCTCTTCTGCCTTGTCCCATTCTACATCTTCCTCTTCTACCTCGTTCATCTCTACTTCTTCCTCTGCAGACTCATTCTGTAGTAACTCTCCTGTTACGTCAATAATGGGCAGCTCTGAAGGCATTTCCTCATCCGATTGTTCTCGGGATCTTATTTGGTCAGCATGAGCTAGAACACTGTTCCCATTTTCTTTATTTAATATTGCAGTATTATGTCCTTTCTGCATAATAAATTCTGCTGTCTCGGCTTTCATATTCCTATTTCTTTCGTACTACATCTTTTGATTTGTAGCATATGACATAGTCAAAGGAGACTTTAATTATCTGCCCATTAAGGCAAATAGACTTTCTGGCCTGCCTGCATGCGGAATTGGTCTATAACTTAGTAATAATCTTGGAAGAAAGCATCGATTTTCTCCTTCTGTTGCACGCATGCTTTTATGCCCTTCTTTACCATCTGGACTATCCTTTCCGCTAACCTGTTACTTTGAGGGTGGTAGGGAGGAGTCTTGTAAGGTCTGCATCCTATTTTTCTTAACCATTCATGCAAATCAGTATCCACAAATTCTGGCACGTTATCCATCACCAATGTTCTTGGTATCCCATTTTTCGAAAATATTACTCTTAATATTTGTTTTATGGTGGTACTTTTTTTCATCAAGTACTCTCACTACTTCAGGCCAACCTGAATATGTGTCTACTGATATTAATAATAATCCTATCTCATTGACATAGGAATGATCCATGTCTACTTTGCTCCATGGTTCTGCTTCTCGGGGCCACACATGTATTTTCTTTTGCTTGAAATTCCTTAGTTCTGTGCATTTTGTGCATCTTTTTACATAGTCCTCTACGTCTCTTGAGTACGCTGGCCACCGTGCTTCCAATTTTAATCTTTGCGTAGCTGCTACTCCACAATGTATATCATCATGTACACATTTTATAACCTGTCTCCTCTGTGTTTCTGGGGGAACTACTAAGTCTCCATTACATATTACCCCGTTTTCTATAGTTAGTTTATGTCTTATTTCTTTGAATGGTCTTTCAGCCATTGAACAATTTCCCCAGCGATTCTCTTTTATCCTCAACACTATTCTGTTTAACGCTGGGTCATTTGTAGTTTCAGTAGCCATTTTATCTACAGATATTACATCGATTTCTACAAGGTGCGGGAATGTGTCTTCAAATTCCTCATTGTTTTTGCCCTTATCCTCTCTATAAAACCTCAATCTAAATAAGGCATCAACGTGCGGTATCGTATTCCCTTTAACATACTCAATGTCAAAGTCAGTTTGATTGCCCAACATAATATTCTGGACGTTGTAACTTTCAGTAGTTCTTTTCTTGGGTTGAAAATAAATTCCAGTGGTCTGTGATCACTTTTCAACAGGAATTTTTTTTGATCAAGAATTGTCTTGCTCTGTCCATTGTCCACACTATGGCTAGTGCCTCTCTTTCTATATTAAAATAATTGTGTTCAGTCGTTAATTTCCTTGATAAGTACATTATGGAAAGACCATCTTGTGACAAAATACAGGATATGGAATTCTCACTAGTGTCAGTAGTTAGTTATGTCCTTAGGGTAAAAAATTTGTACTATTGGCTTTTTTGCCAGAATCTGTCTTAAGTTTTCATAGGCTTTCTGTTGGTGTTCTAACCAAATGAACTCCGCAATTTTTTTTCTTAACTTCGCAAATGGTTTTGTCAACTCATATTTTGGTACATATTTTCTATAAAAATTTACGAAACCCAAGAAAGACTCCAACTCTTTTTTTATTTTTTGGTGTAGTCACTTTTAGAATTTTCTCTATTACCGTTTCATATGGAGAGATCCCTTCCTTTGATATTGGGTAACCTAAAAATGATATTTCATTATTGTTGGTTACACACTTTTTTGTATTTACTGTCATGCCAACATCTCTTAGCCGGTTCAGTATATTTTCAGTTTTTTCTTTAAATCATCTTCATTTAAATCTCCAACACATATATCATCTTGATAACATACAGTATTTTCAACATTTCCTATTACTTTTTCAATAGCTTTTGGAAAAATTGCACTTGCCGTTTTTATGCCATACGCCAACCTTTTCAACCTTAACAGGCCTATAGGTGTGTTTATGGTCGTCACTTGTTTAAAATTTTCCTCTATGGGAATTTGGTGGTAAGCTGATTTTAGGTCTATCTTCGAAAATACTTTAATTCCAGCAAGTTTATGTAATGCTACTTCCACATTCGGAATAGGGTACAAGTCAGCGCAAACTTTATAGCTCACTCCTATTTTATAATCTCCATAAATTCTCAAGTCACCGTCATTTTTTTAATACCACAATGGGTGATGCCCATTTACTTCCTCCTGAAGGGGTAGGTTCTAATAAATCTTCCTTTATTAACTTTGGAGCTATTACTAATGGTAATAAATGCACTGGTACTTTTCTTGCTTCGTAGTAGGAGGGGGGAACATTTTCTTTTAATTTGAGGCTAGCTTCATAATTTTTTAATTTTCCTGTTTTTTCCATTTCTATCTCATTAATCAACTTTGTTGAATTTATTTTTAATATGTCATTCCCCAATAATTCATGCATTTTTCAGCAATTTGTAACCATAATGGGTGCTACTTCATATTTTTCTTTTTGTTCTATTGGACATTCAAAGTAACCCATAATTGCTATAAACGAGCCATCAAACTGACATAATTGTACGTTGCTTTTTTTTAAAAACGATTTTCCTATTTTTTTCCCACAAATTCTAGGTATTATGGTTACTTCACTACTAGTATCTCTTTGCATTTCAACAACACAGTTGTTGATTTTCATTTTTATTTTTGTATCTCCATTCCTTGATCCAGTATTTTGTATATTATCTTTCTTTACATTAAAAATTTGTCTATTTTCATCCTCTATTCTTTCCATATTTTTCGTTGTACGTACGTCTTTGAAGTGCTTCTTTTTTAAACACTTTTCCAAACGCTGGGCATTTTTCTTTTTTCTTTTCATGAATTTTTCCACAGTACGTACATTTTTTTCTTTTCATTTCTACCGCATTTGTGTCAGCCATTATTTCTTCATATGATTTTTTTTTTTATTTTGGTTGTAGGTATGTATTAATTCCTGCTGTGGTATAAATTCTAGACACATATTCAAGAGCATGTTTGTAAGTTGTAACTGTTCCATTTGCTTATATCTATGTGCCGAATTATGCATACCTTCAATTAATCTTAGTTGGATTAACTCTTCTTCTGTTGTCTGTTCTTTTGTTCCTAGTTTTTCAAAGTTACAGTATTTACTCGCACTTAACCAGTGTAAATGTTTTACTATCGGTTCATCCACTTCCTGCTTCATTGCCATAAACTTAGTCCTTTCTGCAATCACCAGTCTTTTCTTTGGCCTCATCTTTCCTCTGATAACCTGATTTATTTCTACGAAAGTCATTTCTTCTAGTTCTCGAGGGTAAGCCATTGTAGCAACCTTCATAGTTGCTTCACAACCAGCGTTAGCCATGAACAAGTCGGTGATTTCATTTTCCCCTCGTTGTTTTTTGTTATCTTTCAACTTTTTGCTTCTCGCATTAGCAGCAAAGCAACGAATCCAAGTATCTACATTCCGGGTTTTCAAAAACCAGAGAATATCCCATCGTCAATGCCATTGATATGTCTTGTATAACGCTAAGCAAGTGTTCAACAACCACTTGTTCTAGTTGGTGTCGGTTTATAAATATGAGCTATCTGCTCATATGTAAATTATACTTAATTTACATATCACTACAAAATCAGTAGTGTCCAAACCTGGAACGCTTCAGATTCAAGAATGTGCTTATGCATTTTTGGGCGCTGTTAGGAGTTTGCGGTGTCAGAATATAAAACTGATTTTTTGCTTGACAGATATCTTTTGATTTTCAAGCACCACCTTGTTCGTGTGTAATTTAGTGTTTGTTAGAAAAAAGAAGTAAAGAAGGAATGTTGCTACTAATTATGCAAACAAAGGAAAAAAAGAGCACAAAATCATCTGACTCGAGTATGTGTTTTCTTTCCAATTCAAAATGATTTACGATTCAATTGCCTAAGTACATCTTTCAACCATGTAAATTATAAATAATCTTTCATCTAAAAGATTATAGCCATGTTGTTTGTCAGTCATTTGAAATGTTCCAAAGTGGAACACTGTTCTGCTGACTTACTTTCCGGTTGAATACAACATGGTAGCCTTCAAATTCAATGTAAACAAATTCTTGTTGATCGGTCCCTATAAATAATCAAATTCTACCCAATTTATACCATTAACAATTACTACACTACAACCTTCCATTCATTAACTCTTATCCTCGAGTGGCCTTGATAAGGTGACTCCCAAATAAAATAAAAAAAGTGACCTTGATTGACGTTGATAGCCCAAACCCATATGTTAGGCCACTTTAGATATGAAGAAGATCAGTTGATGACTTGATCGTCCGAAGCAGCACAAGCAAAAGGGTAAGAGAAAAAGTTGGAAGTAATGGGTGACCATGTGAGAATTTAATATTCCCTAGAAATTCATTCATATGGAGAAAGCTGGCTCATCCTGTCCCGTATAAATGCCGTATCAGATATCATGTAGCTTTGTTACTGACCGTCTGCTGTTCTGTTTAGTCTTAAGATGTCAACTATTGATATTACCTAGACACTTCCACCTTTGTGTGAAGCTGGTTCAGCCCAGCTAAGGTGAATGCTATTGGCTATAATAATCCTATACTCTCTGATGAAGACCTAATATCACAGTTTTTCTTCTCCCAGATCCTGACTCTCATAAATGTCTCTTGTAATTTTACTGTGCATTATTTCAAACTTAAACATGGGATCAACATCCTTGGTTTCACGTCCCTTTTGCATGCTGCCATGCATTAGTCGGCTTCCATACTAATTTATCTCTGACTAGGTCATCATTTGTCCCACTATCTCTCAAGTCTATTCTTATCACTCCCCCCCCCATGTTTTCCTTGGCCTTCCTCTTTGAACTGGACCTGCTATCGCAACTGTTCTACATCAACGAATCCAAGAACTCTCATAGATTCTTTTAATGCTTCCGTACTATTGAAGTCTCCTCTTCTGCACACATCTCCCGATACGATTCAGATTTAATCTTCCACAGACATCAACAGATCTAAGCCTCTCTTTGAGACTCACAGTGCACATCCATCGTATCATTCTCATATAATTTCTGTCCATGCAACGTATGTCCTCAACCCTCACTGGCCAGTTTCACTTCCATACATCATCACATTATGTATACATGCCTGATAGGCTCTAACCTTAGCCGACAGTGATAACACTCTGCTAGTTAGTAATGACAAAATTGCTTTATCTTATTCCATCCATTCCAGATTCTTGCAATCACACTAGCACCTGCTCCACCTTGTGTTCCCATGCTATCATTAACGTAACAACACTTCTCGATAAATTCATCATCCAGTTATGCTTTGTCTGTGACAGACAAACAAAAATGTTATTTCAAACTTAACATTTTTTTTGGTTTGTCATGCTTAAGTTTGAAAGAACATTTTTTTGGTTTGTCATGCTTAAGTTTGAAATAACTTTTTTTGCTTATTTCAAACGTAAGCATGACAAACTAAAAAAATGTTATTTCAAACTTAAGCATGACATAGCAAAAAAATGTTATTTCAAACTTAAGCATGACAAACCAAAAAATGTTATTTTAACCATACCAGACCGAATTACCGATATACCGGTAATTTAAAAAAATGCTATATGCAAAGTATTTTTTCGAGCACGTGTTTTTGTGTTGTCAGTTTTTGTTAGCTACCTAATCGCTGCTTAGCCTTGCTTTAGCGCAGGCCTAACGTTCTGCAAATGGTTTCCTTTGTTTTATCGGAGTTGTAAGTTGTTTTGTAGACCAAAGTAGCCATGAAGCGAGCTAGTGACGAACCAAGCACTTCAACAGGTAAAAAAGCGAGACCAAGGAGTTTCACGGTGCAACAAGTGTTGGATAATGTGACTGATTCTGATTCAGACAGAAGGCAAATTTTATTAGTGATGATAATTCTGATGCAAGTGGGCCTAGATCAAAATCGAGTGTTCAAAGTAGGGGGCGTGTCACTCAACCAGGTGATAGAAGAGATTCTGGTGCGGTTGATGAGGGATCGAGTCGCAATTTTGTTGCTCCAGATCTGGATTTCACAATTTTTCCCAGGAGGCCAGGCACAGGGGTAAATTAGGTTCAGTAGCTCAGGTCGGGTAGAGTTAAATTTAAGCCTGACAGACCAACATAAATGATATGTTAAACTTAAGCATAACAAACTAACAAACATGTTATTTCAAACATAAGCATAACAAACCAGCAAAAATGTTATTTCAAACATTAGCAATATTTCAAACAAAAACGATATTTCCAACTAAAGCATGGCAGACCGACATAAATGATATTTTAAACTTAAGTATGACAGATCAATATAAATGATATTTACAAATTAAGCATGACAAATCAAAAAAAATATTTCCAACTTAAGCATGACAGCCCAAGGAAATGGAATTTAAAAGCTAGTATTCTGTATCCAGAAAGTGCACAAAGATCCTTTGTGGGTTATTCAATCAAGTAAAGTAAGGCACAATTGAGTTAAATAATAGTTTGTCTTCAATTAATTGCCGGATCAGAATCGAGAGAAAATAGCAATCTGCAAGGACATATGGATTTAAAGGATTACGCAAGCGCGGTCAGTAAATCGATAGTAAGGATGATTAAATGAGAAGAAAGAAGGGACTAATTGCTTGGTAGAAATGATTGCAAAAAGAGAAAAGATGCATTAATCCCTTGGATATGGATCCGAGATACGGGATCGGAAGAAAAACAAATGTGCAACCTTTACATTTCTGTATAATGAATAAGGCTATGCAGCTTTGATCGGAACAAAAGTGCAACATATTTTTATTAAAGCTTCTACTCTATCCATCTGTCTTCCACCCCCCCCCCCACTTTTTCCTTTCTTCCTCCTTCCCTTCCCTATCCTATCTTTGTATATTCCTCTCTATGGATGCACACACACACACACATACATACATACACACACACACACATCCTTTTTATAGATTCCTTTAGGAATGAGTCGGCATAAGAGAAGTAGCTCCTTGATTAAAATATCACTTATTTTCTTTTATTTAGTATATAAATTAGCTGAAAACCCGACTTCCTTTGATGAAATCTGCCAGCTTATGGTCAAAAATGAAGGTTTTTCTAAATTTTAGATATTATTCATCCAGGGCAACGCTGCTCAAAAAATACCAATTTCTTTTTTTTTTTTTTTGCTTTTGTAGTTTTTTTACTTTAAGCCTAACATGCATACATATATATATATATATATATATATATATATATATACACACACACATACAGACAGAAAAACAACTGATGGCTATATAGCAGATTATCTTTGTAACAATTACAATACGCCTCTCCAACCACCGATATCCATGACAAATAACCTGCTACACTGATGAGGCATATTAAAGACAAAAAAGTCGTTTCTTGTATAAATTATACACTATTTATCTATAATAATAGTTAGGTCTCTTTTGCTTCGAGTACTTTTATAAAGCAGTCGATTTACCAATAAAGAACATGCACGGGGGAAGAGCGGATAGACACAAATCTAAGACAATGACCATAGTGTAATGTGACCATAAATGGATGGTAATATGTATTGCTAGTAAGACTAAACTGTTCTCACTTAACAATTACGATGTCTTTCCAACCATTGATACCCATGACAACACCCTACCCAAAAATTATTCCTTGAAACTTTTCGGCTTAACATTCACAGGAAATATGAGCTGGAACAAATACATTAGGAACATTGCAAAAGCTGCTGCAAAGAAGGTGGGTTCCCTCTATCATGCTAGAAGACTACTCACACCTGAGAATATCCTGTACCTCTACAAAGCCACCATTCACTCATGCATGGAGTATTATTGCTACATCTGGGCTGGTGCATCTACCACTAGTCTCTCTCTTTCTCTTGCATAGGATGCAAAAAAGAGTTTTCAATCTAATAACTCTCATTTTGTCAACTATTCTCCAACTCCTGTTCCATCACTGCAATGTTGCATCTCTGTGCTTGTTTTACAAGTATTTTAATGGAATGTGCTCCGATAAACTGAGTGCATTTGTGCCCCCTCGACGTACGTATCCCCAACAAACGTGCTTAGCAACAAAAATCACATCCCTTCATTTTTGAGGACCTCGAAATGCCAGAAAACTTTCTACTCTAATAGTTTTTTCCCTCGAACAGCAAGACTTTGGAATTCCCTTCCTGCTGCCTGCTTCCCTAACTGTACTGATATGCAGAAGTTTAAATGTAGTGTAAAACAACATCTTGTTAAGCTTTCCTTGACATGGTTCTAAATCGTAGCCCCTTCCATCCAAGAGATGATATGCCTTGTTAGGGATGAAAGTGAGTAATAAAAAAAAAAATGTTAGATGGTGAAGGGAAGAGTAGGCTCTAAAATGTGGATTGCGCCTAAAATCAAAAGTTTGAAATCATGTGACCTCTGGCCAGAATTGTGGTCCGTTCTTTCAGCCCCTGAACATCAACAAGAATTTGCGTGGTGGTCTACCAACCAGCTAACAGGAAGTGAGGGGGGGGGCAGTCGGCACAAGTGGTTCAATATTGACCACTCTAATTATTAAGTTAAGCAATGATGAACCTGGCTAGTACATGATAGGTGACCATTTGAGAATACTAGACGTTGTGTAGGGTGGTGGTGCAGCCCCAAGGAAGGAAAAGTAAAGCACCTCTTTCCCTCCGCTAGTCTGTGGGAGACCCGTGCACAAGACCGAGAAACCACTTTAGACACACGTGAGGTCATGGAAAGAAGATGATTGATGTAATCCAAAAGAAATCAGGAATAATTCTATTCATGGTTTTGTATCTCGTTGTGCTGAGCAGAAGATTCCTTTGGATACAATGGTCAGGACAATCGCTCAGTATAAGCATTTGTTGGACAGAAAGAAACTGCAACATACTGTCTGTATAACTGCAAAGAAACTATGGTAATACATCAAACACTTTCGAGAAACAGCAGAAATGGGATTTTTAATGATGAGCAACAATGAATTCATGAGTGTCTGGAGAGAATGGAGACAGATGAAGAGTCATATCAGTCGATGCTTGTACATGGCAGGACACCACATGGATTAATCAATGTTAGTTAGATATGTTGTAATCCTATGAGTGTTTATTGTATATGTTGTGATGCTATGTGAGTCAGTTATTTTTGAATCCTATGATTGTGAGTCAGTTATTTTTGAATCCTATGATTGTGAGTCGGTTATTTTTCAATCCTATGATTGTGAGTTGGTTATTTTTCAATCCTATGAGTGTGTGTTGGTTATAAATATAATTAACCCACATTGATAGGTTTGAAATATAACCGACACACATTCATAGAATTCAAATATAACCAACCCACACTCATACGATTCAAATATAACCAACCCACACTTATAGGACTGAAATATAACCAACCCACATTCATAGGATTCAAATATAACTAACCCACAATCACAGGTTTACAAAATAATTTATTCACACTCATAGAACTAAAAAATATTCACAATCATAGGATTACAACATATATGACCCACACTCAGAGGATTAAAAAATAACTGACCCACACTCCTAACATCACAAAATATACAGCCAACACTCATAATATTACAACATATCAAACCTACGCTCATACGGTTTGAAACATAACCGACTCACACTCGTAGGACTGAAATAGAACCAACCTATACTCATAGGATTGAAATATAACCAACCTATACTCATAGGATTGAAATGTAACCAGTCCACATTCTTAGGATTGAAATATAACCGATCCACAATCACAGGTTTACAAAATATTGGATTCACACTCATAGGATTACAATATATATGACCTACACTCATAGGATTAAAAAAATAACAGACCCACACTCATAGCATAACAAAATATACAACCAACATTCATAATATTGCAACATATCCAACCCATGCTTATAGATTCAAATATAACCAACACGCACACTCATAGGATTGAAATATAATCTTATAAATGTGGATTTGATATATTTTAATCCTATAAATGTGGATCGGTTATATTTCAGTCCTATGAGTGTGGGTCAATTATATTTCAGTCCTATGAGTGTGGGTCAATTATATTTCAGTCCTATGAGTGTGGGTCAATTATATTTCAGTCCTATGAGTGTGGGTCAATTATATTTCAGTCTTATGAGTGTGGGTCAATTATATTTCAGATGAGTGTGGGTCAATTATATTTCAGATGAGTGTGGGTCAATTATATTTCAGTTCTATGAATGTGGGTCAATTATATTTCAATCCTATGAATGTGGGTCAATTATATTTCAATCCTATGAGTGTGGGTCAATTATATTTCAATCCTATGAGTGTGGGTCAATTATATTTCAATCCTATGAGTGTGGGTCAATTATATTTCAATCCTATGAGTGTGGGTCAATTATATTTCAATCCTATGAGTGTGGGTCAATTATATTTCAATCCTATGAGTGTGGGTCAATTATATTTCAATCCTATGAGTGTGGGTCAATTATATTTCAATCCTATGAGTGTGGGTCAATTATATTTCAGATGAGTGTGGGTCAATTATATTTCAGATGAGTGTGGGTCAATTATATTTCAGATGAGTGTGGGTCAATTATATTTCAGATGAATGTGGGTCAATTATATTTCAATCCTATGAGTGTGGGTCAATTATATTTCAATCCTATGAGTGTGGGTCAATTATATTTCAATCCTATGAGTGTGGGTCAATTATATTTCAATCCTATGAGTGTGGGTCAATTATATTTCAATCCTATGAGTGTGGGTCAATTATATTTCAATCCTATGAGTGTGGGTCAATTATATTTCAATCCTATGAGTGTGGGTCAATTATATTTCAATCCTATGAGTGTGGGTCAATTATATTTCAATCCTATGAGTGTGGGTCAATTATATTTCAATCCTATGAGTGTGGGTCAATTATATTTCAATCCTATGAGTGTGGGTCAATTATAGTTCAATCCTATGAATGTAGGTCAATTATAGTTCAATCCTATGAGTGTGGGTCGGTTATATTTGAATTCTATGAATGTAGATCAGTTAGATTTCAATCCTAAGACTGTGCATTGAATATTTTTGAATCTTAAGTATCTGGACTGAATATTTCAGAATCTAAAAGTCAGTCTTCACCTCTAACTTCTAACTCTGCAACTCTGTTTATTAAAGAGTTAAAGGATCGTTTATTTTGAACCTATCCTGGCATTGCTATTTGATTTAGTTGAATCCGAACGAGGAAATAAAAGGCATGAAACAACCAAATTGTATTTGTCCTTGGTTTCTGATTATCCTTAATCCGAACAACCATTTATTCCCCAAAGGAATCCCAATCAGATTTATATTCCAATCCGAATGTAATGGATTTTGAGGGAGAGCAAGGTCTGGGCGCTTGAGAGAACAGATGTATAGATGATAATGATGATGATATGAAGGAAACTGGGAATAGTTGATGGTAGTGATGATTTTAAAGAGAGAAGAAAAGTAGTTGATTGAAAATAGCGAGAGTGTGAGAGGATGAAAGTGGGGAGTAGTGATTGCATGTGGAGAGTGGGAGGAGAGAAAGAGTAGGAGGAGATGCTACTGATTACTCAAGAGCAAGAGAGAAGGAACAGTTTGTGATTTCAGTATGAGAGAATGGAGAAATGAAAAGAAGAAAAAAAAATAGATCATGATTAGACAGAGGGAGGTTATAACAAATGGATGCCAATTATAATTGTCAGAAAGAAAGGCTTAAACTGAAAATGTTATAATAATAATTAAGATAATAATAAATTAAAAAAACTAAAGCAAAGAATAATCTTTGTATTAAAGAGAAATTCTTTGATTTTTGTTTAATCCAAGCGAGGGATTTTTATCCAAATCAACAGAGATTAGAGAATTCCTGTAATGATCTAGCCCCTGTTGTTTGCGGTGTGATGCTAGTTCTATGCAATTTTAGGAGATTTCCGCCTCTAATCGCCTAAGGGACTTTTACTAGGGAATGTCTACAAATCTGTTCAGGAACTGTTTGCAGGTCAAAGTACCCCTCCTCAGAGGCACTGATTCTCAATTCCACTTTCTGCCCCTAGTGTCTAAGTTCTTGCAGTTGAAGAGCACTAAATACCTTCTTTGATTTTTGTTGCAAACAAAATTCTATTGACAACCATTTTTTATTTTATTACTAGCGGGGTACCCGGCATTGCCCGGGTGTGTCGATATGGTGTAGTAAGAACCCCCCCCCCCCAAAAAAAAAACAGTAAATAGTTTGGGTGGAGTGGAGTGTTTTTCTTTTTTTTTTTTTTTTTTTTTTTAAAGTGGTAGTAGACAGGCAAACACGAAGGAGGAAAAGGAGGTGTAAAAAAAACGTTTTAGCTGATGTTCCCATGGCAAAACCGGAAGTCATGACCATTGAAATTAAGGCCAGCCAATCCAACAGAGACGATGACTTGCAAAAATGCCGATGAAAAAAAGCGACCCCTCCTTGTAGAAAACTGCTCAGTTGAGGGTGAAAGAATTAATGTTTTTGGCCAATCTTTCAATATTTGCCGTCCAAAAGATCAAGCTTCAAAACGATACCAATCTCGTCAGGATCCATCACGTGTGTCGAAAAACTTTGGCAGACATGCAAACACACACATACACACATTTTGTATTTTATATATCAATTTATGTGTGTGCAATAAATCTTATATGTAAAATACAAAATTTTATTGCAATCAAAATAAAATACAAAACTTTATTGTCATCAAAATCAGTGAAATCGCCCATTTTTCAATCAAATCGATTGACTGCCTGCTCTAATTGGGGACTCATCATGGTGCCCAAAGAGGGAATTTGACAATGCTTCCCCACAGTGACTAACTTCACAATACATTGTAGTCGACATTGCACTGTAGAGAACCTATTGTTGTTTTTATGAAATTATTTTTTATATATGCTTTGAATTAACATTTAAAATGCAAAATTCAAGTATCATGCTTCAATTGTTCTCTAAACAGAAATATTAATTTTGAATGTGCCCCTGTCATATCAAAGAACCTACTGTTAATTTTATATGTCAGGCCTTTGTGCTTGTGTGGTAATAAAACTTCTCAAATGCACTTGTGATGTAAGGTATTTACTTTGATCAAAATTGCCTGTTCTTTCTTTTGCAAGACTATTTCGATTATCGATACTTATCAAAGGCATTCTGATACAAAATCTATCTAAGAACACTACCAGATGCATAAAATAGCTATGTGTGAAATTTCATAAAAATCGGCCCAGCCGTTTTTGAATCTGTAGGAAACGAACTCACACACACAAAGTTCCTTTTATATATCAGCAAAGAAGAGATAGATATATAATCCACAAGCCGATTCCAAAACCTCAATTTCTAAGGTTTCAACCTAAAACTTTCCATTTCTTGCTTTGTAATGTTTCCTTAAATATATATATATATATATATATATATATATATATATATATATGTGTGTGTGTGTGCATATTAGTGATGGGATGATTTAAATATTTTTTCTGGATTCCGATACAGTTACTGATTCCGGTTCCGATTTGTTAAAAATCTCTTAATATTTTACTATAAAATTGTCATTTTGTCCCGATTACTGTCAAAACACATCTTAAATGTGCATATATTTTCTCAAACGTAAAAAACACACTTGTGAGGGTGTGATCTATTTAGTCATACTGGAAGTTTAAATCAATAAATATTTATTATTTTATTATTACTACAAGCAATGAAAAACGTTTTATAAAAACTAAATAAACGAAAATAGATAAATAAAGGAATCGGTTTTGGCATCGGAAAATAGGCTCAAATTTTTCCGATTCCAATACCCCAAAAGCTCTGATTTTTCTGATTCCCGATTCCAATTAATCGTCCCAACACTAGTGTGTTTATATATATATATATATGCACGTGTGTGTGTGTGTATATATATATATATATATACTAGCTGGACGCCGGGTGTTGCCCGGGCGTACAAAACGCTGAAACATGATATTTTCATTTACGCAGATTGCATATGTATTATTATAGAATCAATCCTCTATTGATTCTTATATCTTTGTAGCGGAATTAGCAGTAACCAAAATGAGAAATAGAGAGCTTACCTCGGATACGTTTTGGGCTGAGCGAAAGAGAGAGTTCCAAGATGGCGTCCATGGGCTTTTATTAGCATTTACCCGATGTAATTATCGTTGAATCACGTCTGCTCTCGCGCGATTATGCAAATATGTCGTGGCAGGACACTGGAAAGGAGAG
>NC_136519.1:48920689-48980689 GCF_053919585.1 Euprymna scolopes | reverse complement strand
CCTTTTCATATGTTTGATTATTCATCGAGCGTGTATGTCAATAGAATCTATTTTTGAAAGTCATTTGGGTACTCCCTATGTAGAATCTTTCGTCCCTTGGGTTCTCCACCGGGAATATCCTTGCTTGGTATACCACCGATGAGGTCAGACATTCATTTTTTATTGGGCATTCCTCAGGCTTTTTACAGTTACATTTATTCACCGCAGTGTTTGCACTAGTATTCTCCCCTTCTCTATTAGTCGTCTTTAAAATTCTTCCATTATGCTTTTTTATAATCCTTTCCAAATTATCACTACAGCTATAACTTAATTTTAATGTATTTTTATTAAATATTTTATGTAATATATTATTTAGTGGGAAATGCTTATTAATAAGTTGTAAAAATTTTGCACCAAGTTTTGTTTTCAACATAATGTTGACTTTCAAAAATCATATGTTTGATTATTCATCGAGCGTGTATGTCCATAGAATCTATTTTTGAAAGTCAACAGAATACTAGTGCAAACACTGCGGTGAATAAATGTAACTGTAAAAAGCCTGAGGAATGCCCAATAAAAAATGAATGTCTGACCTCATCGGTGGTATACCAAGCAAGGATATTCCCGGTGGAGAACCCAAGGGACGAAAGATTCTACATAGGGAGTACCCAAATGACTTTCAAAAATAGATTCTATTGACATACACGCTCGATGAATAATCAAACATATGAAAAGGACACTTCCTTATCGTTATATTACTGGAAATTAGTTAGAGAAAATAAAACACCTAGTATAGAATGGAAGATTATTAGGAGGGCCAATACTTGCCACTCATTGAACTCATCATGTCTATTATGCTTATCAGAAAAACTTGAGATAACTAGGTTTAAAGACAGAGAAAAATTATTGAATATTAAACAAGAAACTGCTATATCCTGCAAACATTTCAGAATACACGCACTTAAGGAACTCTAAATTAGGAGACTGGAACTGCTATAAGTACAACTAACCCCCATCAAATAACCCCCCCCCCCACAAAGAGGATAAGTGAGGTCGCAACTATAATCATACCCGTATGGGTTACGTAAGTCACTTAATATTCTACTTCATCGAGCAGTTATGGTATTACTAGCCGAAATAAGTACCTGTATGAAGGTATATTTGAACCAAATGAGTAATAGATCGTTTTGAGTGAAGCTCGTAATAATGTGTGCATGTATGGATATATGATCTTTATATACCCGGGTAGGAAAAATAATTTATTAATATAAAAAAAAAAAAAAAAAAAAAAAAAAATGAAGAAATAAATAGATGAAAGAAAGTAAGGAATGAAGGGTGAATGGAAGAAAAGGGAATAAGGGTATTATAGTGAATAAACAAAGATGAAGGTAAGTACTACAATATATAAGCTTATATACTCGGTTTGTATAACCTAAATACTCTGATTTCTGTCATATGTTATTATATATTATTATTGTATCGTGATACATCTTATGTATATCTGCCTTACCATCGAAAGAATGTTTGTTAAATATGAGGATAACCCTATGAAATTCATGCTGAATTCAATATAAATTTTTACGTAGTGTCAATTTTTACGGTAAAAACCTACAACTTAGGAAAGTGTAACAAGCGGATGGGGCCATGAAACATAACTAGACGTGTGGAAGTTGATAGAAAAAGTGAATTTATGTAGTAAATGTATTCATGTCTGTTTCTACTTTAGATGTATCATTTGGTGGCACGGTACATGTATGCATGTTTATATGTATATGTCTATATTTGTGTGAATTTGTATGTATAAGTGTATTTTATGTATGCATGTATGTTTGTATGTTTATATATATATATCTCTGTATCTATATATCTGTGTGTATGTTTGTATGTGGATGTATCTCTGTGCCTATTGTATGTAGATGTATGTATATACATGTATATTTCTGAACTATTAGAATAGGCTGCCTCGTATAGAATTGTTGTAACAATATAGATTACAAAAATGTATGGATGTCCGAATGTTGTTTATATATATGTTATATATATATATCTATGTGTGGGTATGTATATATATGTGTGTATGTCTGTTGTGTGTGTGTTTATATGTATATGTGTGTATGTGTATATGTATGTATGTATGTATGTATATGCATATGTGTATATATATATATATATATACACCTGTCTGTAGTCGGGTAGCATAATATTGCATATACGAAGAGGTTACCACGCTACATAAGTAAAGAAAAACACTATTATTTGTCTCTGTATGTCTGTAATGTGTGTGTGTATATATGCGCGGGTGTAGATAAATGTAGACATTTATAAGTGTATTGATACACGCATATAGGTACATGTGGGGTTTAGATAACTTTCGGGTTTTATATTTATTCATATTTTGTTGGTTTATTTGTTTTAATTAAATTTATTTTTATTCTTATTTATTTATTTTTTGTTTTTGTTTTGTTTTATTTACCTTAATGTAATTTTTACTTTATTTCTACGTAGTTTCAGAATTATTGTCTAGTTTCAGTAAATAAAACAAAGAGCGTTCAGCATGGATTCGCTTTTGAATATATGTATTAATGTGTGTATCTGTGTGTTTGGCGGTGTCTGTGTATGTGTGTGTTATATGTGTGTTGCATGTATGTGTGGGTGGAGGTAGATTAAAAGGCACCGGTCATTACTTGGTTGGCCATAGCTAAGGTTATTAACTTACAGACTCTAAGACAAGAAAACTAAACTCTCAAGTACCCTATGCCATAAAAAGCCAAAAGTTAGGTTGGATGGGGGAAGGGGAAAAGAAAAAAGATGTTTATTATCTTCAAAGACCTCACTCATCCTTTTACCGTTTTTTGTTTTTTTTTGACTCCCACCCAAGTTGTATTTTAACTTGATAAACGAAATAGAAAAATGTATTTGGTGGAAATGTCACTTTTGAAGGTAATTCTTGGCCTGAAGACGTAATCCCCCAACGTGGGTGATTACAGAAACATGTATGCACATATGTAGCCATTAATGTTTGTATAAATAAAATTAATATACCTGCTCTGTTCACTCATTGAGCACTATTTTGGTAGACACATGTTGTTTCATTGGATGTACTTCTAGGAAACTAAACTTTACTGGCTATATATATACATATATATATATACTAGCATTTCAGCCCGGCGTTGCCCAGGTTTTTGGATATGTCTGTTGAGCAAAAAAAAAGTTGTAGTAGGTAGGCAGACTCAAACCCGTACCACGAAGGAGAGGATGACTTTCAAAAATATTGGCGAAAAAAAGCGACCCCACTCCTGTAGAAAAGTGGCCAGTTGAAGGTGAAGATATTAATGCTTTTAGCCAATTTTTCGATATTTGTCGTCTGAAAGGTCGAACTTCAAAATGATACTGATCTTGGTAAAATCCGTCGCCTCTGTCAAAAGTTTTAGGCAGACATGCAAACATACATACATACATGCATACATTTATATATGTATAACTAAAGATTTTGAATAAAATTGATTAAAAAGCTTGCCCTATCTCTGAATGCCCTTTATGTCAAATTTCAAATGTTCAGACCAGAAATTTTCTGAGTAATTTGGTAGAGACCGCGGAGGTCAATTTTTTGTAAATTTTGACCCCTATTATTACCCCTTAAAATTTATTATTTTGGGGTCAAATCAAGTTATTAAATTAGATCCATATCCAAGGAACCTATATCTAAAATTTCAATTGTTTATACCCCAAATTGTCGGAGGAGTTTGATAGAGTTCTCAATGGTCAAATCGTTGAACTTTGACCCCCTTAACAGCCAAATTTTTGGTCGAAAACAGATTGCAAAGATTTTCCCTAATGTCAGTACCCTGTATATCAAATTCCTAATCTGTGGACTGAAAATTGACAGTTACTACGTAGGGAAATGTACACAGATACACAGACACACACACACACGTTCACTTTTATAGATATATAGATAATGTCATGTCAATGTGAATGTGACCTGGTCTATTGAAACCACTATCTTATTCTAAAATCGATTTCTCAATAATATTTTGATTTTGATATAAATTGATTCCTTTTCATTGGAAAATCCTTAAACTGTAAATTTGACTTGATTGAAAATTGAAATTCATCAGATAGATCAATAGATTGGTTTGATTTGCGGAAATCTCATACATGTTCATTGACAGTTACACTTGCAACTGGCCTGCACCATCTTGTTTTCCATGATCAAGATGTTTATCTGTCTTGGTGAACGGAGACAATCACTTCTCTGTGACAGTGATTTATCTCCCTTTACTCTTCAATATGTTTAATATGTGGATTTAATTGACTTCAGTCTTTTTGAAGTGATTTGAAAAATGAGATTTTCCTTTGACACATTTCATTATCATGATCATATCCAGTTTTATCTCTACTCAGTTTCGATTCTATTTTTTCCACAAAATACTTAATCTGGCTAGGATAATTGTTCAATCATCATCATCATATTCATAAAAATGAAAATTAAAGGAATTAATAAACGTAAATACAAAATTAAAATAGTTGAGACATTGAAACCTGTATGCATATATCTAGCCAACAGTGTAATATAAGTTCTTTTGCTCCAGATTAATTTTGCTAATCTATTAATGTTATGCAAAAAAGAGATTTTTTTCCTTACCGGTGTCCTTCATACAAAGTATGTTATTTTATTACTAGCAAAGTCCAAACCTTAACATTTGACCTTAACCTGGAAAAATAGTATGCAACATGATCATGGTGTGAAACCATGTTCATGTTAGGTTTAATCATGATTGGTCCAGTGGTGTGGGCTGTAGGAGAGTTGTACACACACACACATGCGACCACTACTATTTATATATATAGATTTACAAATCTACTATATTTATATGGTTATCTATATATATAAAAGCAAAAATGTATGTATGTATGTATGTATGTATGTACGCTTTTCCTCAATGTCCACAAAAGGCTTCTTTCAGAGAAGCGCTCGCTCGGTTCACAACTTCTTAAAACATTTTATGTCATCTATAAATTGTAATATCTCACACTTAACCACGGAGCTCGCCTGTCTATTTAATTTTATTGACTTTCAAACGTTAATTATTCCCCATTTCCCGCATCGGCACGCGTTACATTCGGTTTTCGATATAAACAAAAAGCGAAACTCGACTCTAATTACTGGCCGAAAGCTAGTGGTTTCTAGAGAGCTAAGTAACATTTGGCCAATGTCGACTTCGTCATATCAGACAGTAGCTTTCAGCTTTCATTTCAAGACGAGACGCTCCCCCTAATAAATAGGGAGCGGGTTTTTAAAAACAAACAAAGCTATTTATTGACCTCATTAAAAACTGCCCCGCACAAAATGCTATCTGCTGAATACCTATCGCCGTCACGTCAATCAAAAACGCGCACCTGTTTTTTTTTGTTTGTTTTTCACACTTTACTATTTTCCAACTGCGCGTCAACGCTTCATTTTTTTTTTCACGGGCACCTGTTTTTTTTTTTTTTTCACATTTTGGGTTTTTTTCACACACACCAACAAACACCCGGGCAATGCCGGGTACCCCTCGCTAGTCTATATATATATATATATATATATATAAAAGCAAAAATGTATGTATGCATGTATGTATGTATGTTTGTGTGTCTGCTAAAAACTTTGGACCGACGGAACAAAAATTCACAAACTTGGTATCATATTAAAGCCCCACCCTCCGGACAACAAATATCGAAAAATTAGCCCAAAAGGACCATCAGAAGTGCGTCCACTGATCGATTTTCTGCAGGGGGGGGGGCAAAAAAGTGACATTTTAATGTTAAACATTACATATTTTTAAATCGATTTATAACTGCCCCCAAAAATATGGGCACCAACTCTTCTACATAAAGTATACACGGGGCCATTTATTTTGTATTTAAAACCCGCTGAGTCATGTCACGTGATCTTGACGTCAGCAAGCTCTAATGGCAGTGTGAATTTAAAATTTAAAAACATTGTTGTTATCGGTAAAAAAAAATTTAACCCTCACACAAGCTAAACTATGAACTTCTACGCTATGACAACGTTACCAAAGTTATTAGCACATTAAAAATACTTAGATACGATAGTTAAACGAAAAATAACAAGTCAAAAATGTGAAGTAACAGTCTTTAGAGTAAGGAAGACGAAGTGAGAGAGAGAGAGAAACATACGCAAACAGAGAGAGAGAGAGACAGGAAACGAAATGCGTAATTTAATAAACGCTAATGTGAAGTAAAACAAAAAATAAAATACTGTTACGTCATCTCGTAAGCTCCCGCGATGACCTCATTTAGTGGCGATCTGTCAATCAAACCTCTTTCATTCGCTTTATAAGCCTTATTTTAACACTATAATCAATTCCTCTTACTCTTGGCCTACACGGTTAAGTGGTTGGAGTTTGTGTCACCTCCGCGTCAAGGCTCCCGGGTACAATCCAGCCTCACGACCAAAACTATTTTTTTTTTCTTTTACATCTTTAGACACGCGGGCAACGTTTCTTTATTTTTTTTACTTTGCTTATTCTTTAGTTTACTCCCCCCCCCCCGCTTTTTTTTTTTTTTTTTTTCGCTGTTTTTTGGTTTTGGTTTTTCCGATTTTTTTAACATCGTTTCAGGGTTATTACTTATCCCCCCCGCCATACACACACATACAAACTCCCGGGCAACGCCGGGTACCCCCCCTCCGCTAGTCTATAATATAAATCTCACCTGTCTGTTTAATGCATGTATGTATCTAATGTATGTATGTCTGCCTAAAACTTTCAACAGAAGCCACGGATTTTCACAAGATCAGTATCGTTTTAAAGCTCAACCCTTTGGATGACAAATATCGAAAAATTGGCCAAAAACATTCATTCCTTCACCCTAAACTGGGAACTTTTCTATAAGTAGAGGTCTTTTTTGTCGCTGATACTTTAGAAAATCATCCCCTCTTTTTGATTGACTAGCCTTAATTTAAACCTTTGCCCCTTCTGGTGTGGTGATTGATGCAATGGCAAAGACATCACGTTTTTTTTTGTTTTGTTTTTTTTTCACATTCTTTTCCTCCTTCACAGTACGGATTCGAGCCTGCCACTTTCTTTTTTTTTTTTTTTTTTTTTTGCTCAACACACACCTCCAAACACCTGGGCAACGCCAGGCACCCAGGCTAGTATATATATATATATATATATATATATAATGTAGGGGAAAACTTTTATTTGTACAAAGACTTTTGGCTGCACATTTTCAGTCAATTTTCAGTTCCAACCAGAAACCAGCTGAACATTCTCACTGATACTGATATAAATGCAAAGATTGAAATGAAACGCGAATATTTCAAGAAATCGAATGTGATTAATCATGTCTTCATTAAAATATGTTTATTGTTTGATTGCATGGTTAAACGTCACAATGTCTCGATTATTTTTTATTTCTTTTCACAATTATTAATTTCTTTTGTTTTGATTTTTTTGGATTTTTAGTTTTTTTAAATTCAACGTCTCGATTATTTTTTCTATTTAAAATTATTAATTTTTTATTTATTTTTTTCTATTTAAAATTATTAATTTTTTATTTATTTTTCTTTTTTTGGAGATCGATCATCAAAAGTTTTGTCTAATTAGATCAGCAAATCGATGACTTTAACAATGTTCCTCATAAACTATTGTCGCCGGCCCTCATTAAGAATTGACCTTCTGTCAGACATACAGGCATATATATATATATATATATATATATATATATATATACACACACACATACAGAAGCACATATATTACACATCAAATTTGTGTATTTTTTTACCGTAACTGTATTTAGTTTGCAGCATCTCTTCATTTTTTGGTCCCCCGACAAAAGGAGGATAGATCTGTAAATTCACCCTTATCCGTTTGTCCATTCGTCTGTCCGCACTTTTCTCAATAGCTACGCTTTGGATTTTTTAAATTTTGCACAAACATTAAACATGATATGAGTAAGAAAGTAACAGAACGGATATTCTGAGAAAACTCCGGTTGTTCCCCTAGGGGTGTCTTTCAGGTTAAAATGGCTAAAATTGACACTTTTGTGCTTATCAAAAAATTGACGCCTTGGATTTTTATCAAACTTTCTGAAAAGTTGTAACTAACTGATTTCTATATAATTTTGTGCGTGTATGCTTCGCGATAACTCTTGGATGTGCCTCAGAGGCTCTTTTATGGATAATAAAAACACTTCATTTTTGGGACTATTTTACCATATTTGTCCAAAATTTTCTGTATATTTCTATTTAGCAGTTTTGCATGGTGCTGAACTCAAATTTAAATATGTTAAGGCCTTGGGGACTTTCGGGGCTAAATGGAGGGGGGGGGGCAAATGATGCACTTGGTCATTTCTTTTTTTCTATGGTGCAGAACTCAAATTTACATATGTTAAGGCCTAAAACTGCATCATTCATTTTCACCAGGATTTGACGTCCCTGAACTTAGTCATTTTTTTTTTTTATGCCTCGTTCACTGTGCACTCACGGGGGACACCATGCATGCTTCATTTGTTGTGACAAATTTTGTGTCTTCTTAGAGTGACCATCTTATGACTGTCCATTTGATTGTGATTTGCTTTTGCCTTGGGCCATGTCATTTATATTAGTGAATTCCTCATAGGTTTTTCTTCTATATGCAGCAATTCAGAATAGTTTATATTTATGTGCTGCAGGCAAGGCATGAAGTCACTTGATGTAAGGAACTAACAATAATGAAAGATGACAATTGTAAATACAGGAGATGCTTATTGGACAAACTAAAAATGGGACCTAATGATCACTATTACAAGTAACTAGTCTATGAATTTAAATGCCTAAAACATGGTCCCTAAACTTATACTAGACCTGCACTTGACTATAAAAACGTGTCAAAACTGATGTTTGTTTTTGTGTCCCAATATTCTTTTGTGTAAGGCACGTCCAAATACCATGCAAGACTTGGTCCATGTACGCAATAAAGTCAGACGAAGAGTCAAATCCTCCCAACCTTAATACGACCCTTCAAATGATAACAGAATATTCATATAAGGCCGAAAGGAACAAAGTCCTCAGATCCATAAACCACTTTCATGCAAGTATTCCAAATCACAACTCTCATCACTGCCAAAAGGTCAAAAAAAAATTTTCTAGACCTATTGGTTGTCGGTGCCCAATTGCTACAAACATTGATGGGAACCAGAGCAAAAGACGACACATTCAGTATGCAAACTCAGTCAACAGTACAACAATGCAACAATAGACATGCAAAATCGCCAAGTTAGCTGATTGAAGTATCTTACCGAGCCAAAGTGCATTTTGAGTCACCAGCCAGATCAGAGATGCATTGTCGTTAGTGAGACACCCCGACCCGAGTGGCCAATGTCAGATTGAGTGAAGCTGCCCCCTCGTGAAGAGGATCCCCTCACTAACACGCAATATAATGCCTTTCGGAACAATGCACAGCGACATTTGCAATAGAAGTAGCACTCGCCTTCGGTCAACCTGCGTGCCTCCCCCTTGCATGAGTGAACATTTCTCAAAGTCGGGAAGGCTTTCTTAGTGGCTTCTGGAAAGAAGACACTGTTTTCCTCAATTTGTGTGCACATTCAGTTAAGTTAATAGAGCCAAAGCAAATGTAAACGAATCTTCACATTTGGCATACACAGACTGCCCTCAGAAGAATAGAGATAACAGAAAACGCAATGGACCATAGAGGCCTTTCCAACACAAGAACTGAAAAAGAGCCACTGCAAACATCCAACAAGAGAGAAAGAATTAAAAAATCGGATATATGTGCAAAATCCACACTTTCACTCTTCTTTTTAACAGAAGGCTTCAGGTGATTCACAGACCAGCTGCGAAACACACCACTTTCAAAACCTCCGACCAATTTTTCTCCAGCTGAAGGTCAGGACCAAATCAGATGCTGAGTATCTTTTTAGGTCCGTGTCTCCAGCCAAAGGGTCCCTGAAGGGAGACTCCCCTCCAGGCACCAATGTGCAGGCTAAAAAGACTTTCCACAGTTCATCTTGGGCCCCTGCTACCATTTTATACAATCTGGTTTTTGTGTTGACGACACTAAACCCCAATGAAACGAAATTCCCTACCTTTTATGGTAATATCCAGAATGCACAGTCTTCCTTCTGGATGCATGTAGCACAGGCCACACAATGCATCTAAAGACCTTTTACCTAGCCAAGAAACACCTCTCGAACGAGAAAGTATGCTGAGTAAGCACAATAGCTCCTAGACTTTGCACACAAATTGTCACCTGAAATGAGATGGGTTTCCTGTATACAACAGATATTCACTCCGAAGTGCTACAGGTCCAGACTCGAGCAAAATTTGTGAGAGTCAGTCCTTAATGCCTGTACATTTACACTGGCAAGCTTGAAATCCATTATGGTGCCAGGGTTGAGAACTAGAAACAAACATCACAATCGTTAAGCTCTCCTGATCGAATAAGAGCACATTAGAGTGTCAATGAGCCTATCACAAGAGATATTGCCGACATGCAAAGGATAGCTTAATATAAAAGGATGAGTGCATTTTAAGAGGAACTCTCTCAATACATTTTTAAAAAAAATTTTAATATCTAAATCTTTGAAAATAACAAGTGGGGAAGAAAGCTCAAATGAATTGTTAGCTTTTTCTGACATTTCCCATAGTTCTTTGGATTCTTCATTCTTGTGTATCACAGTTAATACCCCTTTTAGCATAGGGAAAATTGCCGCAGTAGCACATGAATTGATAAAAATTAGGTTTTTCCTTTCATTTGGTCATATTCTAACTATGATATTCGGATTCCTCACCCTTGAAAACATACTTGGGTGAAATTTAGGCCCAAGAGGATTATTTTTAGCTCCAAAATTGCAAATTTTCTAAAATGTCCAGGTTCCAAAATAAGATATCATGTGGCACCGATTTCTTATTTCTGAACCTCTGAAAAAAAATGGGTTGCTTTATTCAGATATAGCTGAACATGCAGATTTCTCTTAGTTTTTACGTAAATTTTATGAAGTGTTCATAAGAAAAATATCTGAGGAGGGTTGTGTCAGGGCTGGATGATATTATTTGGAACGTCCTACATCAAAGGGAAATCACTCATTCTTGTCCAAGGCTGCCAGATTGGTCTTTTTCAAGCAGTTTGACCTCCAAAAATTATTTACCTCTTTCAAAGTTTAACATACGGACTAAATAAGGGATGGACAAGCAGAATATCTATCTATATTTATATATATATATATATATATATCTCACTGGATTATTTATCTTCCACCAGACTATCCATTCATGTGTAATCACCTTTTTCTTCATCATATTCCCTCTGCTTCACTTTTTTTGTTATCAAGTAAGATCTTTGACTTACTTGTTGTTTCATCAAATACTTTTGCATGCAAAATCCGATCCCGCATTTTGCTAATTCCTACCTTCTGATGAGAAGGAAAGTATTTCTTAGAAACTCGGCGGATTAAGGACTATCTACTTATCAAGTGTTTCCTTCTCAGATTAAATATGTTTTTAACTCTTTTCAAAGTGTTTTTTAACATGTTTTATTAACTGTTTGCTCGTGTGTATATATATATATATATATTTAACTATCTATTATATAAAAGGAATTTTGTGTGTGAGTCTGAGTTTGTTCCATATGGACTCAAAAACGGCTGGGCCCATTTTTATAAAATTTCACACAAAGGTACTTTATGTGCCTGGCAGTGTTCTTAAATAGGTTTTGTGTCAGAATATCCTTGATAAGTACCGATAATCAAAATAATCTGATGAAAGAAAGAACAGGCGATTTTGACAAAAGTTAACACCTTACACAGCCTAACATCACAAGTGCATGTGAGAAGTTTTATGACCACACAAACCAAAGGGCTTGACATATGAAATCAACACTAGGTTCTTTGATATGACAGTGTCGCGTTTGAAATGAATGTTTCTGTTTAAAGCACAATAATTGACTTTTTCATTTTAAACTTTAATTCAAGCTATTATATATAAAAATAATAATTTTATAAAAGCAACAGTAGGTTCTCTACAGTGCAATATAGACTACAGTGTATTGTGAACTTAGTCACAGGGTAGTTTTCTCTTGGTGCACTACGATGGGTCCCCAACTAGAGCATGCAATCATTCCATTTGATCACTGATTTTGATGAAAATAAAAATATGAGAGTATGAAATAATCGTTGATCACTATTCAATCCCGGGTAACATTGGGTCTCCTTGCTAGTATTATATAGATAGTAAGGTTTCTGTTTTGCTGTTACATGAAATAATCATTGGAATAGCCGTTTTTTGACAATGAAAGGGAAAACGTGTTTGACATGCTGAAATATTTCAGAATCATATTTTAATGCATTTTAACATAAACTCCAACTAGCTGGAATGATTTTATTTATTGCTTTTGATAATCGGAAAGAAATCATTTTTGCTTTCAATTTTATTTTGTCTTTAAATCAAAATCAAATTTACTCAGAAAGTTAAGTCGAAATATGATTTTAAATCGACCGGATTCAAAATTTATTTAAATCTAAATTAAATTACTTTAATTTTTTTTAATTTCCTAAATTTAATAATTCTTTTCACAATCTTGGAAATTTGAAAGAATTTGATATTTTTCTATTTCTTTGAACGCATCCATGCATTTCTGATAGACTCTGTCTGTAAGTCAGTCATGCTAAAGTTTAAAATAGTATTTGCATCAGTCAGTCAGTCAGTCCCAAGTTTAAAATAATATTTCCATAGGTCATTCAGTTAATCAAGCCTAAATTTAGAATTGTTAATCCATCAGTCAGCTCTAGGTTTAAAATAACATTTCTACTGGTCTGTCAGTCATATTTAAGTTTAAACTAGTATTTCTATTGGTTGGTCAGTCAGTAAAAAAATAAAAAATTATTTAGATACGTGTTTTAGGTTCAAGTTTAAAATCATATTTCTGTAGATCAGGCATTCAACCAGGCCTAAGTTTAAGATCGGTTAGGCCCAAGTTTAAAATCACATTTTCTGTAGATCAATCAGTCAATCAGCCCTAAGTTTAAGATAGCATTTCTATTGGTCATTCGATCAAGCTCAAGTATTTCAGTCAGACGGTCCGTCAGTTCTTGTTAATAATTGGATTGTGAATTTCAAAGTGAATTAATTTATTATACGATAAATTTAAGTAATTAATTCCTATTTCAGTCACATAAATTATTTAGTTGAAAGAACACACAGTCATGCCGAATTATTTCCGTTTCTTGAATATTTTCTCTCTTTGCAAAAAGATCAGAGTTCAAACTGGAACACCGCTTGGAGGCAGTTAATTTTTTTTTTTTTAAAGCTGATTAGTATTAGCTGTACTTGATTCTTGGACCGGAAGTCAAATGCGGATGGAAATTTGGATTTGTTTTAAAGCAAATTGTTTTGTAATTCATTTCTTTAATTTTCGTTTAAAATCCTTCCCGTTCTGTAATTTAAAAAAAGAAATTAGTTGCATGTCTTTCAAAAAGATCAAAGAGTAAACGCTGTTTTAATTGTAAAATTAATTTGTTTATTTAGTAATGAATTTATGAATTCCTATTGTGGACCAATTAGCGTCCAGAAAAAAAAAAAAGAAAATTTGGTATTTAATGGTAACAAAATATATTTAAAAAAAAAAAAACAAAAAAAAACTAGCAAGCCGCCTGGCGTTGCTCAGTCTTAAGATACGTTTGAATATGATGTTTTAAATCATGCAGATTATGTATTTATTGTTATAGAGATAATTCTCCCTTGATTATTATATTGAACCTAATATATTGTAGTGAGATCAAAACGAAAAAAATACATATATGACTTGGGTACCATCAGCTTAAATTAAAACCAAAACATACAATTCTCCACCCTTATTCCTTAGACTCTGAGTCACATACATACATACATACATACATACATACATACATACATACATACATACATATATATATATATATATATATATATATATATATAGAGAGAGAGAGGGGGGGGTGGAATGATAAAATTGTTACCCTAGAAAAAATGAAATGATTCCATTTCCGTTTAATGAAACCCTGTTTTTGTGTTGCAGACCATCTACTAGTTGGCCAGTTGTGTACAACTCTCAGGAGTATTAGGAGCCTTCTATCATGTCTGAAAGTGACACAATGTTCAACGAGCAAGATTTAAGATGTGCCCCTGTACAACTCATGCTCTCTACTGACCTAAGTAATGACAACAGAACCATTGCCAGCAGCCTCAAAATGTATCACTGGATTGCCACAGATAACAGGAATGTGCCCAGGGTGATGAACACAAAGTTTCCGGTCAGTTATGGTCTTTGGTGTGGTTTCAACTGAGATGCTACCTCACATCTTCAAAGTCGGCTTGAAAGTCAACACCAAAGTGTAACTGGATGTGCTGAAGAGTGTGGGAATCTCCTGGTGCAATCTGGTGGCCGCTGACAGGTCCTGGGTGTGGCAGCAGGACTCTGCGCCGTCCTAAATGTTCAAAGAGACCCAGGCTTGGATTCAGAATGTGTACTATGACTTTGTACTCTTTTCTCACTGGCTCCCCTGACCTGAACCCGCTGGACTACTTCGTTTGGTCATATATCAAGAATATCACCAACATGACCTCTCACAATACCAAAGCCAGCTTGATCACTGCCATCTGCTGAGTATGCGCCGGAAAAGGCATGCTCCCAGTTCCGGGCCCTTATCGAGGCAGTGATTGAGGCTGAAGGTGGCTACAGTGAATAGATGTCAGCTCTAGTACATAATCAAGTTACCTAAATTGATTTTTTTCAACAAAAGTTTAAAAATGAAGTTGTAATGTTTTCTTTAGGGCAACAACTTTTATTGTTCCATCCTGTAATTAAAAAAATAAAAAATTTTTAAATGTGATGGATAATACTTCATCTTTGGACATATCTGACTGGTTTGTAATGTATATGGAGAATGGCCTGATACAAGTGACATACTCTGGTACAAACATATACTACTCAGAAAAGCTTGTTGTATAAGAAAGGCAGTTGTCTAAAATGAAATAAAATAAAAAGGCGCTTCTACACTATCAGAACGAAATTTCGGAAATCGTAATATTGAATACCACATAAAACCAATGATATCTACGTATTCTTCATATTTTTAAGATGATTATATCCAAAAATTAGGAAAATCGATAAGATAGAAAATTATTTATTAAAGAAAAGAAAAAATAGAATTTGAAGAAAACAATCATATTTGCTTATGTAAGACATGGGAAAGTTCAAAAGGGTGGTAATTTTCTGTTTCAATTTAAGCAAGATGGCCGCAATTTTTCACCTGTTAACATGATTAAAGTTGTTTTTTTTTTTTAATATTCAGGTAATTTTGACTGCATAGTTCGGAAGCTAACATTGTAATTTATTAGAATTGACAAGAAAATCAGTTGAAACCATTGTTTTTTTTGTTTTTTTTATCTGAAAACTCTATCAACTACAAAATTTTGTTCCGATAGTGTAGAAGCGCCGATAAAAATTATAGAGGATGTAGCAGTATTTTTTTTTTTTATTGGAATCCTTTGAGATAAGTAATTTGTGTGTTTATTTATTTATTTGCGGACTGTTATCCTCATCTGCATAGTTGTTGTTGTTGTTTCACCACACTTTGGGGCCCATGGCGCAGTTGATAGAGGTGTTGACTCTGAGCGTTGTCTGAAGATAGCAGTTTCAATCCTACCCAAAGCAGGCTAGAGGATTAATTGGTGAAAATGTTGCAAGACAACAACAACTATGGAAGGCAGTAATTACTGGATGGAATTACGAGATTCAGCATCCCTATCCCTAGAGGATGAGTTGGTTGAAACGTGTTGAAGCAACAAAAACTATGAAGATGAGGATAACAGTTCACAAATAATTAAATAAATGTTAAAACTTATCTAACTTTGATACAGGTAGAGGATTGCATCTGAAGTCAGGTCCTTTCTGGAGAGGTAGAATGATTCGATCATAGTGTTTTATTAAAAAATAAAATTAAATTAAAAGATTTTTCCCTTGCAAAGATAATAAATTGCTGAATTCCAATAATTTTGAAAAAATTTTAATCCAATTAATTTTTATATTTTAATAATTTTTTTTTCTTTTTTTGTTGCTTTTTTTCAGTTTTCTTTCAACGAAGTAATCGAGAGACTCTACTCGGCCATCTTGAGAGAATTTAGTGAGACGCTCGGCTCACAAGATATTGTTAATTGCCATGATGGAGAAATAATTATCCGCTACGCACATGACAGTCAAGGGTCAAATTTCCAGGATGCACTCAAGGTTGGTATCAAAATGACATTTAGTATTTCACTTAAGAAAGGAATTGGTGCCCACTCCCCCGGCCAGACATTTTATTTTTTTAAATATTGAATCACTGCTCATCAAGACTAAAGGTCACTCAAGGGCAAGAGTTAATATGTTTGTGTCACGTGGATGCTTAGACAAATACCTTTAGATTTGCAGAGCTGTGATACAACAAAACAGTCGCTACACACACACACGTATACCAAGTTAAATGTATTCAAGAGGGCAACTCATGAATTAAAACGAGGTTATTAAGAGTGCTCAATAAAAAAAGAGCAAAACAGAATATTTTCAACAGGTGACATAATAAAGCTTATGTGCCGATGAAGGCATCTGGTTCTCAAATGGAAGAAATTAAATATAATTTTTTTTTATTTATGAAAATAAAATATTTAGATGCTAAATTTAAATGGGAGGCTGGTAGGTTAAGTGCCATTTTAGACTCAAAACACAGAAAGCGATAGAGGGGAAGAGAACATCAAAACGTAACAGGATAAAGAGGAATAAAAAGGAAAAGAAAAAAAAACGAAAGAACAGAGACATGCAAGAAGGAAAAAGGGGTCAGTATGATTACACTGCCACAAAGAAATGGCAGAAACACTAAAGGAAGACCTCCAATCTGTAGTGGAATGGGGACAAAAGTGGTTGGTCGCGTTCAATGCTGCCAAGACTAAACTAGTTTCATTCAATAATTACAATAAACCCTCTCTACACAGGAAACATGAGTTGGAACAATTACATTGAAGGCATTGCCAGGGCCGCTGCAAGAAAGGTGGGCTCTCTCTACCGTGCTAGAAAACTACTAACACCCGAAAGTATCCTGTACCTCTATAAGGCCACCATTCGCCCATGTATGGAGTATTGCTGCCACATCTGGGCTGGTGCATCTGCTACTAGTCTCTCCCTCCTTGACAAGGTTCAAAAGAGAGTCGCAAATCTGATAGGCCCTGAACTGGCATCTAAGCTTCAGCCTCTGTCCCATCGACGAAATGTTGCATCCCTCTGCCTTTTCTACAAGTATTTTAGTGGTGAATGCTCTGACGAACTGCAATCACTTGTGCCCCCACAACGTGAGCACCCTCGACAAACCCGACAGGCAGCTAAATCCCACCCCCACACTGTAGAGATCCCTAGATGTAAAAGATTTTTTTACTCCAATAGTTTCTTCCCGAGAACCGCTAGACTCTGGAATTCCATTCTAGGTCCCTGCTTCCCCAACAGTACTGACGTGCAGAAGTTCAAGTGTAACGTGAACCGACACCTTGCTGCCCAAATCCCTACATAGTACCCCAGTAGTTGTTGCCCCTGATAGTAGCCCCCTACACCAAAGTGGCAATTTGCCTTGTTTGGGGTGAAAATGTAATAAAAAAAAAAAAAAAAAAAAAAAACAAGGAATGGGGGTGGGGTGAAAACATTTGAAATCATCTTTGCTTAAGGGTTGGAAGTTAACATGTCAAAAATATGAGTTTTGTCTACCATAGAGGAAACATAGAGGAAAGGAAGAAAGACCTTGTGCCGAACTCTTTTTTCTTTCTTTTTTTCCTTATGTCAACATTTTCATCATTTTAATTTCTAATCTGTTAATGTCCGTTTGTCACAATGACAAAGCTGCATGTTATCACAGCACAGGCATGGCTAGTTGATTAATGACACTTACCTTGTTTTTTTTTTAAACTATATTTTACAATGACCTTGGAGCAACTAATTTACAACCTTGATATCATTCGTTGACATCTATGCTAATGACATGACCATCTATGGCAACACATCAAAGGCCGTAAATAACAAAGTTCTCTCTGATTCTCTGATCTTGAGCACGTGGTACAATGGGGAAAGAGGTGGCTGGTTACTTTTAATGCATCTAAAACCAAGCTCCTATCTTTACATCATCAACGCTCTGATCCTCATCTGGCATCAATTGAAATGGATGGCTCTCGTCTAGGAGAAGCCCCATGTTTTGACAAGCTTCTGGGGTTGATCTTTACTCCTGATCTGAAATGGAACACGTACATCAAGTCTGTTGCCAAGGTCGCTGGAAAGATGGTGGGATCCTTCTACCATTCCAAAAGATATCTCACTACTGATGCAATTCTCTATCTGTATAAAAGCCAAGTATGTCCAAGGATGGAGTACTGCTGCCACATCTGGGCAGGAGCTGCTAAAAACAGCCTATCTTGCCTTGACAGAGTACAAAATAGACTTTGTGGCTTAGTGGGGGATACCCTTTTCTCTTCCCTGCAACCTCTCTCCCACAGAAGACATGTTGCGATCCTGTCTTTGTTTTATCGTTATTTCCATGGCAAGTGCTCGTCTGAGCTCCAATCCCTGGTCCCCTCTTTCATGATAAACACCTGTCTAGCTGAAACCACTGTCATTAATTTTCCCCACTCTTTATCTGTGCCTAAATCAAAATGTAGATTCCATGAGCAAAGCTTCTTTCTCAGAAGTGCACAACTGTGGAACTCTCTTCCGTTTTCCTGTTTCCCACCTGACTACAACTTGGATATCTTCAAGTTCAATATAAACAAATTCCTGATGAACCGCCCCCTTAAGTAAGACACTTTATCAAATCTCCAATACTAACGATTACTACGATACTGTCCCATTGATTACTGTACACACAATAACCCTTATCCCCGAGTGGCTTCCAGGCCTTGATAAGTGGTGACCTCCATGTAAAAAAACAAAAAAAAAACCTCCTCTTCACTAATGATGCTGCACTTGTTGTGCATACAGAGGGCCCTGCAGCGCCTAACATCTTGCTTCGTGAAAGCAGCTCAGCTCTTTGGACTGGAAGTCGGCCTGAAGAAAACCAATCCACACATAGAAAAGAGTATATTCCCCTCACATCAACATTGGTGAGATCAAATTGAAGACAGTCAACAGTTCATCTACCTTGGATGCACCATATTATCAGACGCCAGCATAAACAAGGAGGTAGACAACAGACTGGGCAAAGCCAATGGTGCTTTTGGTAAACTGTACAAGCAAGTGTGGAGCAACAATGACCTGAAGAAGACTACTATGGTCAATGTGTACAGAACTGTCGTACTGACTACCCCTTTGTATTGCTCAGTTTCGTGTGTCACTTATCGTCGTTACCTGCAGTTCCTCAAATATTTCCACCAGTGCAGCCTCCATACTATCTTCAATATTCACTGGAGTGACTTTGTTGCGAGGCCGACTGTTGGTGGCAATTGCCCCTACAACTAAAAGATGACACAGGCAAGAAAAAGACGAATGACAATGGCAAAGAAGAGATGACAAACACAGTAGATACCGTTGTAAACGAATATAAATCCATCTAAGTTTATTTTCCACAAAGAAACTGAATGGTGGTAGGAGGTCTTAGGCTGGGGGTTGGAGTCCAACTAGTGTTAGAACTGGTACAGCTATAAGCAGTGGCGGCTCGTGCCTGAGATTAGTGGGAGTGCTGCTGCTTCAAAATTTTTATGTATTGTTTTAATATCGTGTAAAAGAAATTCGAATGTATAAGTAAATATTTAATCAAATAATAAACATTCAAATAAATATTCAAATGTATAACAAAAACAAATAATAAATCAGAAATGGATAATACGCAAAAACTTTTTTATTAAAAATATTTTTTTAAATTGTGTACTCTTTACAGAATAATGAAAATAATATATGCATTTATTTCTTTTTTTCAGATTAATTAAAAGTTTGCGTTTTTTTTTGTTTTTTTTTTTGCAAACAAACAAAAAACATTTTTAAAAATACATTTTATTTTCAATTTTTTAGTAACTTATTTTTTTTTATATAAAAAGAAAAACTTTGAAATTTACTTGCCTCCCCATGAGGGTTAATTTAGGAGTTTACTATTTGAAAATAGCGTTTTATTTAATAACAGTTTTATTTACAAAATTTATTTTTAAAATGTATTTATGACAGAACGTATTGTAAATAAAATACAAAATAAAATGCTTACATTTTTATATAGTGAGCAAACAAACAAAAATATTTAAAGATACAAAATTTTATTTACAAATCTTTTAACAACTTGCTTTTTATATAAAAAGAACAAACAAACTTGGCTATTTACTGACCTTCCCATGCCGGTAAAGATCGACATAAAGTGGAGATTTATTATAAGAAAATAGGGTGTCATATTATAATAAAACATCGAATTTTAATGTAGCTCTCTCCCCAAAGAAAACAAAAAATTAAAATTGTCTCAGTCCAGAAGGATTTCTATTTACTTTCTTTAATGCATATTATTTGCCCCAGTATCCCATCTACTAACAAATTCAAATATAGCTCTAAAAATGTATAATTATAAAAACTGTTTTTTTGGTGTTTTTTTTACTTACAAACACATTTTAATTAAAAAAAAAAAAAAACTTGTGTAAAAACCGCATTTTTCAAAGTGTAAAACTTCTAACATTGTCCTTGTCGGAGGCAAATAAATGCTAATTTTTTTTTTATATCTAAAACATGCAAGTTAAAAAGATTTCTAACTAAAATGTATTTTCAACATAAAATGTTTCTTCGCTTGTTTGCTTCTAGGAAAAATGTAAACAGTTTTTTTGGGTTTTTTTGTAAAGTTTAGTTGTTGCAAAATAAATAGCATTTAAAACTACTTAAAACAAACAAAAAGGCAGGTAGATGGAAAAGTAACTTTATTTTTATGGTAAGATTTATTTATTGTATATTTGATTTTTACCCTTAGTCGCATATTAGCTTCACTGCTAAATCCCCAAATACTCTCAATAAAAAAAAACAGGTTCTGCATATTATATATTTTTGTCTGCTACCAAATTAAATTGCAATGCTAAAAGCGTGCATATTTTAAAAAAAGAAAAAAAAGCGGAGTTGCCATAAGCGACAGTTCCTTAGCGGCCTTTTCGGCTGTCTAAAAGCGCGCATGCGTAGAAGAGAATTTCATTGAGAAAGTGTAACTGTGAATTTCACAGGTCCAAGCAAGTTTTATTTTTATTTTTATATGAATTTGGAGATACCGACATTAAACTTAATGATTTTATAATGTACACATAGACAAAATAAAATAATAATAATAAAAAAACAAACGTATTATTTTTAATTTTATCATTAATATTGTTTAGAAATAATTTGGGGGTGCTGCAGTCCTACAGCTCCATGCACGAGCCGCCACTGGCTATAAGGTCGTTGCCAGTGGCTACAGGAAATATGCGCTGACTTGGAATGCGAGGTTGCTGGAAATTAAGCAAGTTGATGGTGAGTGGCTGCTGCTACTACTGGGTTCGGCTATCAAGTGAGTCGGCAGCAAGTGGCTGCTGCTACTGCTGGGCTCAGCTGCTGTCTGAGGAGGTAGCCTAGCCCATGCTGCTGCTGATGATACTCTGTTGGGTTGAATTGCTGGTGGGGGTAACCCTCGCTGTCTGATGAGCCAGGCTGATCTGTCTCTTGTTGAAATGACCTGCTGTATTTATATGCGTCCGGCGGATGTAGTTGCAGACAAATGCTGCTTGCAGTACTGGTCGTTGTTTTCGTTTTAGATTTGTGCTTGTTTTTGTGTCTTTAAAGTGCTGTAGGAAGTCATCTGTTTGAGGTTTATATTCATGTGCCATATCAAATTGATGCTGGGAAAATTGTGAATATTATTCTATCTGGAATTGTACTGTTACAGTGTTCTGCAGGATAATTATTCATGTTGAAGTACTTGTCAAAAGGTCGTAAGCTGTAGTGTTTGTTTTGAATTGGGAGCTTTTTTTGATGAGCAGTTTTTGTTTTGTTTTTTGTTTTTATGATTGAAAACCGCAATAACTTCATTAATCTTGAAGTGCTCAAACAGGCAAAAATCAGCAATATTAAGGCCATACTGCTGAAATTACAACTATACTTGGCTGGCCAGGTCTTCAGGATGGAAGACCACCGTCTTCCCAAAATTACCTTGGATGGTAAACTTTCCACTGGTCACTGCCACAAAGGAGCAGTACAAAGACTGTCTGAAGAAATCTTTTGGTGCCTGTCACATCGACTTACACCAGTGGTCAATCCTTGCAGCAGACCGAGGTGTTTGGCAGCAGTCTTCTCCTTCAAGAACACTCGGCGAACTTTTCTGGAGAACTACTAGCTTTAGTCCCAAACCCAGACCAAACCCCAACCTGCAGCTGTTGTTTATGAGCCTACTTATCCTGCATTGGACTCATAAGCCACAAGCGTGTCTGCAGAAAATGTGGAAGGTCCTAGATCTTTGTTTGCGAAGCCAAGTCATGATATTTTACAAATTTTCTTTACATGGCAGATATAGTCACTCCCAGTTTTTTCTCTCATCTTGGCTGCATTGAATCATTCTCTTCTATACTAAGGTATTTCTAATATTTTTCCTGCTCTTTTTGGTCTTTGATGTCAGTATTTTCATCAAACTGTTTTCCGTTTGGACCTTCTTCCCAGCTCTAATAGAGTGCAGCACATTTGTTCAGGCCAAACTTCATTCCAATGTGAAATAAAAGCATGCTTTATTTTTTTATTGCTTGAAAAATAAATGTTCCAATGAAAATAACTCTCATTGAATCTGGTTTTAAATTGGGATTTAAAAAATTTAATGGGGATTATCGAACAGTAATTATTTTTAATTAGGGAATTAATTTGCGATAATCTGATTTATAATCACCGTTTAATTTAATTGATTTTCCCTTTGATTTATTGAAAAGGACAATCTTTCCTGCTCTTGGAAATGTTACGGAATATTTTTCCTCTCTTAGAATACAATATGAAGGGATGTGATTTGGAAGATTACTAAGCGTATCTATGTTCCGTTGGGTCACAAGCACTACTAGTATTCATTCTACTTTGTTTCACTAAAAAAAAATTATGAACTTTGACTTTTTTTTGTATTATTTGGATTCTTCGGACTACTGTTCTCATTTTGAGTGTTATTTTCACAACGTTTCGGTTAATGTAACTTCGGACCTTCTTCAGGTGTATCTTGTTGAACTCTGGAATGTTTCTATCAGACTCTAGAATTTGGACGGAATTTCCGCAAGGACCCAGTGGTTAGAGTACTTGAAAAAATCAATTACAAAAGTTGACCTCCTCCTAAAGGTTGAAGGTTCAATCCTCAGTGTGGGTAACCAAAAAATACAATCGTGAATTACTTAGGACATCTATCCAGTCATGGCTGACAGAACAATAGCACGCTATCCCTGTGAAGTAAATAAAGGGTTCCGCTCGAAATTCCATCCACATTCTTGAGTTTGACTGACACATTCTCGAATTTGACAGACACATTCTCGAGTTTGACAAGATACACCTGAAGAAGGTTGGAGGTTATATCGACCAAAAAATTGTGAAAATCACACTCAAGATGAGAACAGTAGTCTGGTGAATTCAAATAATATGAATAACCAATCTTCATCTGAAAATTCAAAATCCTCTAACTTCTTTGAAGACATTTTTATTAATTTTGATCAAGGATGACTAAGAACCTCCATTTTTTTCACACTTTTGATGGCCTTGTGCCTAATTTGTTCTGAATTGAAATTTTAATGTTTTGTGCAAAGAATTCAAAATAATGTATCAGCTATAGTCAGCTAACATACTTCCTAACTTCCGGCATGGCTGCTACCGGAAGTGGTGACAAGGCAAATTAATTCCTTCACTTTAATTGCTCTTCAGTATTTTTATTGTGAAATGCTTTCTTGAAACAAAATATAAGAAAAGGACATTGAAAATATACAATATAAACAAAATTATGCAAATAAAAATAACATAGTCTTTATTTGCATTTTTAATAACAAAATTAAAAAAATAAATTTTTTTTGTTTGAAATTTTATAAGAAATATCTGTTTATGAAATTATAAAGATAATTTTTTTTTAAATATTAAAAATAAGATTTTTTATTTGAATTTATATAGTAAATATATATTTATGAAAGTATAGAAATAAAATTATTGAAATCAAGATAACAAAATTTCAAACATCATAAAAAACGTATCCAATACATAATGTTCCCAAAATAGTTTTAAAAGATTTTAAAGTGTTTTCAATAATTTCTTAAAAAAAAAAAAAATAAATAAAAATAATTTCAGTAATTCTTAATTAAAATAATCACTGAAAAGTTTTTTTCTGTCTTATTATTAACTAGCCTAGGTGCCCGGATGTTTGGAGGTAGGTATGTGTTTAGCAAAAAAAAAAAAAAAAAAAAAAAAAGTGGTAGTAGGCAGGCAGGCTCGAACACATACCGAGAAGGAGGAAAAGAACCTTTAAATCATCTTCATTTTAATCTCTAACACATATACCGTCTTGATAACATACAGTATTTTCAACATTTCCTTTTACTTTTTCAATAGCTTTTTGAAAAATTGCACTTGCCGTTTTTATGCCATACGCCAACCTTTTCCACATTAATAGGCCTATAGATGTGTTTATGGTCATCACTTCTTTAAAATTTTCCTCTATGGGAATTTGGTGGTAAGCTGATTTTAGGTCTATCTTCGAAAATACTTTCATTCCAGCAAGTTTATGTAATGCTACTTCCACATTCGGAGTAGGGTACAAGTCAGCACAAACTTTATAGCTCGCCCCTATTTTATAATCTCCACAAATTCTCAAGTCACCGTCATTTTTTTTAATACCACAATGGGTGATGCCCATTTACTTCCTTCTGAAGGGGTAGGTTCTAATAAATCTTCCTTTATTAACTTTCGCAACTTAGCTATTATTAATGGTAATAAATGCACTGCTACTTTTCTCGCTTCGTAGTAGGAGGGGGGGAACATTTTCTTTTAATTTGAGGCTAGGTTAATAATTTTTAAATTTTCCTGTTTCCATTTCTATCTCATCAACTTCATTGAATTTATTTTTATTACGTCATTCCCCAATAATCCATGCGTCATTTTTTTTTTCTTTACACGGTGGTCACCACTTATCAAGGCCCGGAAGCCACTCAGGGATAAGGGTTATTGCAAGTACAATACGTTAGTGTGGAGATTTATTGAAGTGTTTACTTGAGGTGGCGGTTCATTAGGAATTTGTTTACGTTGGACTTGAAGACATCAAGGTTGTAGTCAGGTGGGAAGCAGGCAGATGGAACAGAGTTCCACAGGCGTGCATTTCTAAGAAAGAAGCTTTGTTCATGGAATCTACGTTTTGATTTAGGCACAGATAAAGAGTGGGGAAAATTTTTGACAGTGGATTCAGCTAGACGGGTGTTTTTCGTGAAAGATTGGCGAGGGGGGACCAGAGATTGGAAATAACGATAAAACAAGGATAGGCTCGCAATGTCTCTTCTGTGGGAGAGCGGTTGCAGGGAAGAGAAAAGGGCATCCCCCACTAAGCCACAAAGTCTATTTTGTACTCTGTCAAGGCAGGATAGGCTGTTTTTAGCAGCTCCTGCCCAGATATGGCAGCAGTATTCCATCCTTGGATGTACTTGGCTTTTATATAGATAGAGAATTGCATCAGTAGTGAGATATCTTCTGGAGCGGTAGAAGGATCACACCATCTTTCCAGCGACCTTGGCAACAGACTTGATGTACGTGTTCCATTTCAGATCAGGAGTAAAGGACAAACCCAGAAGCTTGTCAAAACATGGGGCTTCTCTTAGACGAGAGCCATCCATTTCAATTGATGCCAGATGAGGATCAGAGCGTTGATGATGTAAAGATAGGAGTTTGGTTTTAGATGCATTAAAGGTAACTAGCCATGTCTTCCCCCCACTGAATCACACACTCGAGATCGGAGAAGAGAGAATCAGAGAAAACTTTGTCATTTACAGCCTTTGATGTGTTGCTGTAGATGGTCGTGTCATCAGTATAGATGTCAACAAATGATTTATGTGTTTAGGGAGATCATTGATGTAGATCAGGAAGAGAGTTGGGCCCAAGATTGAGGGACTCCAGCATTAATACTGCAGGCCTCTGATTTTTGTCTATCGACCACTACTCTTATGAGTCTATCAGAGAGAAATGATTTAATGATTGAGAAAACATTTCCAGTTATACCGTAGCTGGAAATCTTGTGAAGTAGGCCCTCATGTCATACCTTGTCGAAGGCTCTTGATATGTCAAGAGCAATTGCCCTAGAAAGGAAGCCTTTATCAAGACATTCACTAATCCTGTGAGATATAACCGTTAGCACATCTGCGGTAGATCTTGCAGAACAGAAACCATATTTTGTCTTTTGCCAATTTGTAACTATAATGGGTACTACATCATATTTTTCCTTTAGTTCTATTGAACCTTCAAAGTAACCCATGATTGCTATAATCGAACCATCAAACTGACGTAATTGTATGTTGCGTTTTTTTTTAAAACAGTTTTCCCATTTTTTCCCCACAAATTGTATTGTAGTCACTTCCCTGCCAGTGTCTATTTGTATTTCAACAACACAATTGTTGATTTTTATTTTTGTGTCTTCATTCCTTGATCCAGAATTTTGTATATTATCCTTCTTTACATTAAAAATTTGTCTATTTTCATCTTCTATTCTTTCCAGATTTTTCGTTTTACATACTTCTTTCAAGTAATTCTTTTATTAAACACTTTGAACGTGTTTTTCCAAATGCTGGGCATTTTTCTTTTTTCCTTTCATGAATTTTTCCACAGTACAATTTTTGTTTTCGTTTTTACAGTACGTGTTTCATTCATTAATTCTTTGTAGGAGTTATTTTTATTTTGGTTGTAGGTATGTATTAATTCCTGCTGTTGTATAAATTCTAGACACATATTCAAGAGCATGTTTGTAAGTCGTAACTGTTCCATTAGCTTATATCTGTGCCGAACTATGCGTACCTTCAATTAATCTTAGTTGGATTAAGTCTTCTTCTGTCGTCTGTTCTTCTGTTCCTAGTTTTTCAAATTAACAGTATTTACTCGCACTTCTTAACCGGTGTAAATATTTTACTATCGCTTCATTCACTTCCTGCTTCATTGCCATAAATTTGGTCCTTCTCTGCAATCACCAGTCTTTTCTTTGGCCTCCTGTTTCTCTTGATAACCTGATTTATTTCTACGAAAGTCATTTCTTCTAGTTCTTGAGGGTAAACTATTGTAGCAACCTTCATAATTGTTTCACACCGAGCATTGACCATGAACAAGTCGGTGATTTCATTTTCCCCTCTGCTGCTTTTGTTGTCTTCCAATTTTTTGCATCTTACATTAGCAGCAAAGCAATGAATCCACGTATCTACACATATTCTGGGTTTTCAAAGACCAGAGAGTATCCTATCGGTGGTGCCATTGATATGTTGTGTATAACGCTAAGCAAGTGTTCAACAACCACCCTGTTCTAGTTAGATCATATTTATAAACTGACACTATCTGCTCATATGTAAATTATACTTCATTTGTATATCACTACAACATATTTATTCATATTTCCAGAAGACAAAAGTAGTGAACTGTAATTATTCAAAAATACTCTCTAGAATATGTAACACAAAAAAGGAAGGAAATAAAAGGCAAGATAGCAAAGTAACTCTGTAGCATGCAACAACCATCTCCAATGATTCTCATAACAATCTGTCTGCATTATCATTGCAGCCTCCTTTTATGTAGTCTCACAACGAGATTTTGCACACGAGTCACAAGATTTTGTGTCACCTTGTAAGACCGCTTAGTTATAAAGTTGTGGGGCCGCTATCTTGATTCTTTCTACCCTTCCCCCAACAACTTGATTCCACATGACACACCCATGCTCGGACGCATTCATGATAAGCCACAATTTTCCCGACAGAAAATGTGTCCACTCTGAACAAAATCCAATAATCAGAGAAAGAGGCTTAGATAAAAAGTGGAAGTTTGAAGGTCATCTATGGTGCTACCTTGCCAAACTTTCACAAAAAAAAAAAAACACTCATCTAGATACAACAACAATTAACAATTTCCCTTACTCTCTATGTATCTTTAAATATAAACACAAATTCTATGAACAAAGTTTCTTTCCTAGAATTGCTTGCCTGTGGAACTCAGTTCGGCTGGCTCGCTTTCCAGCTGACTACAATACAGTACAAAGTACAATACAAAGTGGAAGAGAGAGAGAGAGAAAGAAAAAGAGACACAAAGCACACGCAAAGTATGATGGCACTTCTCGTTGAAATCCCAAATCAAAATTTTCTTTTAAAGTCAAAAAAGACGGCATTACACTCAAGATGAGAAAATTTTTTTTAAAAATATGAAGCAACAAAATCCGGGTATGTTGCATTCCTTCAAAAAAGTGATAAAAAATCAAATGCATAACAAATAAAAGGCAAGATAAGTTACTCTTCTACCTACTACCTACCTGGATTTTTTAGTGGTTCTCACTTTAGAATGTTTAATCGGTTCAAAAAACAAAGTGTTTACGTGAGGGCAAAAAAAATGGCTGTGCGTTTAGCTCGTAAAATTCAAAATTTTGAAAATGACTTAAAAGTAAAAAAATATTATATAAAATATAGTTAGAAACCTACCCAATCTAAGTTACTATTACATATAGAAGAGTAACTGATCTTGCCTTTGATAACATTTCTTTGTTATGCATTTGATTTTTGACCACTTTTTCGAAGGACTGTGGACAGTAAAACATACCCCAAAATCCTTATGTACTCACTAGGAGTTATGTGCCTAAAATTAAACAGAACGTCCATGAACAAAGTTTCTTTGCATGAACTATCCGTTTGTGGAATACAATAGCACAAGGCTGCTTCCCAGCTGAGTACAACATAGTCGTTTTTAATTCCAATTTCTGTCTTCCTTTTATCTGTCTCGTTACTTTCTCTTTCTTTAACCCTGTCAAAAACACTTTTAGTAACATTCGACCACACAAAGAAGAACTTTTAATCAAAAAAAAAAAAATCAATAAATGGTAGACTAAGAAGGAACCCTAACCCTAACCCAACTGGAACCCACCAAACAGCAAATATCAGAATAATGTACATCTATAATATAAATCTCACCTGTCTGTTTAAATGTATGTTTGTATGTCTGCCTTAAACTTTCGACAGAGGTGATGGATTTTCACGATTGGTATTGTTTTGAAGCTCAACCCTTCGGATGACAAATATCGAAAAATTGGCTAAAAACATTAATTCTTTCACCCTCAACTCGCCACTTTTTTACAAGGAGGGATCGCTTTTCCCGCCAATATTTTCGAAAGTCATCCCCTATTTTCGATTGACTAGCCTTAATTTAAACCTTTGCCACTTCTGATTTGGTGATGGACGCAATGGCAAAGACGTCACATTTTATTTTTTTCACATTCTTTTCTTTTCCTCCTTCGTTCGTTTAAGCCTGTCTGCCTACTACCACTATTTTTTTTTTTTTTTTTTGCTCAACACACACCTCCAAACACCCGGGCAACGCCGGGCACCCAGGCTAATAGTAAATATATTACAATGAAATTTACATTTAAATATCGTCTAACAAAAAATAACCCATTTTGAAAACAAAATGGCGCCACTTTACTTTAAAGCTAAAAAAATTGAAAATATAAAATGTTTGGAAAGATAGGAACACGTGCAAAGATGAATAGCGGATTTTAAAAAAAATGAAATGTAAAACAAAAAATCGGTTAAAATGAATAAAATACCAAATCTGACTAAAATGGTAAGAAAAAAAATCGAAGATCTAAAATGAAAATCAAAAGGAAATTATAAAAACCATTAATAATTTTTTTTTATAAAGTTATTCATTTTCCTCCCCACGAAGGTAAACTTAGACACAATTTTAGTTTCTAATGTTGTTTAAATTTAGCATACCCTTTAAGAAAATTGGGGGGGGGGGGGGTCACAGCTTCAAGAAGCACAGTGGATGAATATTCATTACATCAAAAAGGGGCTAATAATGATTTCCACTTTTTTATCTTTACCCATATTCATCCAAAACAATGCACATTGCCACTGAAACTTAAGGGACTACTGTGAATTAGAGGCCATGCCTACGGGGACACCCTGAGTAAGGAGTTGAGCAGCAACATGTCTGTTCACTTTATACTTAAACTTTTGTATACTAATACAGTCGGGCAAGCAGGAAACCGAGAGGAAATGCCAAAGTCTAGGAGTTTGAGGAAGAAAGTACCAGAGTAGAAGGTTTTCTGCCACCTTGAAATCTTGACAGTGAAGGTGTTAGATTTTGCTGCTTATTTGGATTCTTCAGACCACTGTTCTTATCTTGAGTGTTATTTTCACATTTTGATAACCACCGCCCTTCATGTGTATCTTGTTGAACTCTGGAATCTTTCTGTCAAACTCTGGAATCTTTCTGTCAAACTCTGGAATCTTTCTGTCAAACTCTGGAATCTTTCTGTCAAACTCTGGAATCTTTCTGTCAAACTCTGGAAATCTTTCTGTCAAACTCTGGAAATCTTTCTGTCAAACTCTGGAAATCTTTCTGTCAAACTCTGGAAATCTTTCTGTCGAACTATGGAAATCTTTCTATCAAACTATGGGAATCTTTCTGTTGGACTCTGGAAATCTTTCTGTCAAACTCTGGAATCTTTCTATCAAACTATGGGAATCTTTCTGTCAAACTCTGGAATCTTTTTGTCGAACTCAGAATTCTGCACAAGATTTTAAACTTAATCCTTTATTTAATCCATGAGGGTTGCATACTATCATTCTATCAGCCATGGCTGGGTAGATGTAAAGTAATTTGCAATTGTATTTTCGAGTATCGTCCGCTTTGAGGGTTGAACCACCAGAAGAGTGTAATTTACAACTGAATCTTAACAAATACTTTATCCACTATGCCACGGGTGCTTGTGGACATCTAAAAAAATTCAGAAACATAGTTTTTGCTGCTTGGCAAGTTAGTCGGGTGCCGAGGGTGCATGAGTGATACAAATTCGTCAGAGCACATTTCATAAGTGTTTTTTTTTTTTTTTTTTAAAATAAGCACCGGGATGCAACATTGCTGTAGTGAGACAAGGGTTGGAAATCTGTTGACAGTGTGGGGTTTATTAGATTGGCGATTTGTTTTGAACGTTGTCCAATAGAGTGTGTGATATTAGTTTTTGATGCCCCAGCTCATATGTGGTAACAATATTCCAAGGATGCGTTTTAGCATGTATTAATAAAAAAAACACATTTTTACTAGAAGAATTTCATTTCAGTTATTCTCCATTTTGTTTTGGTTTTTTTCTGCTTACCTACGTTAATTTTGTACTCGATATTAATATTTTTTTAAGGACAAGTGAAAAAGGTGTATGTCACTAAAAGTCTCAAAATAAAAAAAATAAAAAAATTTTTTTAAATAATTTTATTCATTCAATAAAAAAATTATACAACAATATTTGCTGTTTAAAAATTTTCAAATCGATCCAACCATCTGCAAATGAGTGCAATGTAGTATGCGTTTATACACGTCTTAACATGTAAATACTTGAGACCCAACACGTTGTAGACTCTGCAGCAAGGAACAATGAAAAGAAAATGCTCAATTCACTTTTTTTTTTGTTAGAACAACATTTATTTTCATGTACTTTCTTGAATAAAATGTGACCATGATCTTCTCGAATGTGATCATGATCGTCAGTTTTCGCACACATTCTTTTTTTATATCTTTTTTTTTCTTCTTGCCATGACGTCACTTTGCACACAGCTCGTCATTTACATACAGCCACCATCCGTTACAGGAAGAGTAAAGGACCATAGAATACAGCATTGCCTTGACTACCTTCCACTGCCCAACCAGTGCACCGTAAAAGATCTTGTTATATACAATAATGATGAAAACGTCAAGTATCATGGTACAGTTGTGTTTTAAACAGCAACATTCATTTCAAACACTGTTGATTTTATATGTCGGGCCTTTTGGCTTGTGTGGTAATAAAACTTCTCAAATACACTTGTGATGTTAGGCTGTATAAGGTGTTAACTTTTGTCAAAATCGCCTGTTTCTTCTTTCATTAGATTTTTTTAATTATCGATTATCGATACTTATCTGAAACATGCCGATACAAAACCTATCTAAGAACACTGTCGGGCATATAAAGTATCTTTGTGTGAAATTACATAAAAATCAACTCAGCCCTTTTTGTCCATAGAAACGAACTCACCCAGACACAAAATTCCTTTTATAAAATAACTAGCAAGCCGTCCGGCATTACCCGGTTGTAAAATACATTAATGCAGATTTTGTATTTATTATTATATTATATTAGACCCAATATATAGTAATGATTTAAAAAGTTTTTTTTTTTTTTTTAAATGACTCCTGTGCCACCACCAAGAATTGAAACCAAAACGTTTAGCTTACAATTTACTTTTTCCTTTGACGTTAATACCTGAGCTATGAAGACATGTTTGCTGCAAGGCTAAAAATTAAAGCATGAACCAATAACTATTATGTCACGCATGCATATTCGTAATTCTGTCGTTTTACCGTCACTTGGCAAATTCCATTTTTTAACTTTTCATGCTTTTTCACCGATTTTCCCTAGAATATAGTTTTGCATAGGTTCGAATACCCTATATATTAAGTTTCATATCTGTAGACCAAAAACTGACAGGAGTTTAGTAGGCAAAACTTTTTAAACAAATACATATGCACATACCTAATATAGAAAGAGGTTTGTGTTTATTATAAACTTTTTACGCAAATATCATGCAAGTATAAATCATGTAGAATATCTGCATGAATATAATTACACGTAATAACTCACTAAAGATGATCATCCCATAAGAAATCCGAAAAAAAACTAATAGGGAATTAATTAAAATGAATGTTTAAAAGAATATGCAAATTAGCTATATCCTTTGCTAGTGAATGCAATTCCACAACGCATATATAACAAAGTTGTATTTTCTTTTTAAATGAATAGAAAACATGTTTTTAATATGAATATCAATACACAAAAAGAATTTTATAGGAATAAATATATATAAAGTAACCTTGTGTCTGAGGAATGATCTCTACCAAACTCCTGTAAATTTACACACAAAAAAAAATTATAGGAGTATAGAGATCCAGATTTTTTGTTCTAAATTAATGAAGTAGACCCAACCATCTGCAAATGTTGAAAACAGAACCATAGAATGCAGTACTGCTTTGTCTGCCCTCTACTGCCCAACCAGTGCAGCGAGAAAGATCTTGTAATACACAATAATGATGCAACAGACAGTGTAAAAATATGGAAAACTGTCATATGACTACATGCTTCAAAGACAGGCAAAGAAGAAGAATTCCGGGCAACATCAGATGACCCTAATATAGTTCACTGAAATTCCTGTTTACGATAATTAGTACTCCAACAATATATGATAAAGAGAGGTTGATATGCTATAAAACGGTGTCTTTCTGATTTTCTTGTTTTCTTTAACTCTGGAACATATTCTACCAGATCAGGTTCTCTGAAGAGACCTGCTTCCTGATGTAAAATGCATCAAACATTGATATTACTGTTTTTGTCCTTTCCCTTTGCAAAACTCAATCATGTTCTGTAAAAACAGAAACAACAATTTCCTCTACAGAACAACCCAACAAAATATAACATCACGAATGAATATTTGAAGATATAAACAAATTGAAGAATAAAATCGATTACCAACATAACTGGATTCAATATTAAATAACCTGAAAAGGGTTGATATGCCGTAAAACAAAATGGTAATTTTTTTTACTTTAACTGCAACTCAACACTTTCCATTAAATAGACGACTTTTACAAGTTTTCGGGTATGCTGAAAACGAATATCACATTTAAATTTGAAGACAAGTAGTTTTTTGTATATTAAGACATTTTTTTCCAATGTATTACTTAATAAATTTCAGTGGCCGTCGCCATTCTTAACATGTGGAGAGAGTGTTTAGTAACATGCATGCACATTATTACTTGTTTAGTTGGGGGAAAACATGGCCGCCAGTGAAAACATAAGGGATTACATTATATAATAACGGTTTTAATATCCAGAAAACTACTTGTCTGCCCCAAATTTAAATGTGATGTTCGTTTTCAACATACTTAAAAACCTATTAGTCATTAATTTAGTGATGAATGTTAAGTTGCAGTTAAAGTACAAGCACCAACAAAACAACCAAACCAAACATGATGAATAAATATTTGGAGCTATAAAGAACTTGAAGCATAAAAACTGTTAACAAAATGATTGGATTCAAGATTAAATAATCTGAAAAATGTTGATATGCTAGAAAACACAAAACAAATCAACTCTGGACATAGGCCTTGTATCTGCCAGTCTACACCGGGCAAAATAAAATTTAAAACGTTGTATATTAAATCACTGCTTTATATAATCATGTTTTTTAACTATCAAATTGTTACTGAGTTTGTTTGTTTCATATTGCAACTTTGAAGACACCACCCAAAGCAAAATAAATGTTTTGACGCCGTCTGTTGAATATTAATAAAGAAAAAGCTTACAAAAAACAAAAGTTCTATTAAAACAAAATAAAAGCTCAAGAGGAGATAACCTCCTGTGAACTTCTTTTTATCTTACACAGAGAAATCACAAAATTTGCTCATTATACCTGGTTGACAAAAAAGTTCTTGTGGTTTTTAACTTTTAAATTTAGATGAACATATCTCGGCTCAAACGAAGATTTATCGATCGTAATAAGCACCAATCAGAATCAACGCACTTTTACCAACGCAAAACAAGTGTATTTATGTCAGTAATGGAAAAAGTTTGTGTTCTGGTGGCGATGAAGTCACTGAAGGCGTTTTTAGTATTGCTTGGGTTTTGAAACATTTCTCACGTAGAAAGTTGTTGAAATGCTTGAAAAAGTGGTAGTCAGTAGGTGTGAGGTTTGAAAAGTATGGCAGATGAGCCAGTCTTGTAGCCCAATTCATTAAACTTCTGCAGGGTTGGTTTAGTAACGTGCAGTCGGGCATTATTGTGACGGAGAATTGGGCCTTTTCTGTTGACTAATGCTGGGTGTTATCAAAGTTTCTGATGCATCTTATCCATTTATTCACAGTACTTCACTGTCGTAATAGTTTCGTCTGCATTCAGAAAACTCGTGGATGAGACTGATCGCAGACCACCAAAGAGTCAGCATAACCTTCTTTTGGCGCAACTCTGGCTTTGGGAAGTGTCATGGAGCTTCGTCAGCATCTAACCACTGAGTTGAGCATTTCCGGTTGTCGTAAAGAACCCACTTTTCATTGCATGTCACAACCCGGTCAAAAAACAAGTCGTTCTTGTTGCACAAAAGGGAAGATGACATTTTAGAATGGCGTTTCTTTTGATTGTTGTTTAATTCATGGGGCACCCATATATCAAATTTTATGTGTCTTTCTAATCTCTCTTAAATGGTTGGAAATCGATGTATGCAATACGTCTATTTTCAGAAGCAAGTTTTCAAACAGTTGTGTGTGGATTGGTTTCGGCTAAGGCTCTTAATTGAACATTGTAAACATCTGATGGCCGACCACTACGTTCATCATCTTCAAAACTCTGGTTGCCACCATAAAATTTCTTAAACCACCATTGTGTTGTGCATTCACTAGTAGTTCCTGGCCCAAATGCTTCATTGATATCGCAAGCTGTTTCAGCAGCTTTTCAGCCTACCTTTAATTGAAATAAGTAAATTGTGCAAATTTCCTTTCTTTCCCTCTTGTATTCAACATTCTGAAAAAAGACATAATTGTTTTAAAACGATTGTAATTAAAACGATTAGATAGAGCAAAAACGCTCTCTTAAAATGATATACAAAGTAAAGGTATTATAATGAAAACTTATTTGAAAATACATACTTTGAAATCAAAATTTAAAATTCTTTCTTCTTAACATAATATTTTTTCTTTTTTTAAGGAGCGGAAAAGGCGATTTTGACAAAAAAAGTTTATGGCTTGCTGTACTTTCATGGTGTATTTTTTATACAAGGGAGACACCACTTATCAAGGCCCGAAGGCCACTCGCGGATAAGAGTTAATGAATATAAGGGATAGTGTAGTAATCGTTAATGGTGTAAGTTATAGAATTTGATTATTTAAGGAGACGGACCCAACAAGAACTTTTTTATATTAGACTTAGACTTATGTACGGCATAATCACGTTGACACACTAGTTCCCGCTGGATCACCGAAGTTAAGCAATGTTGAACCTGTTCAGTACTAAATGGGTAACCATTTGGGACTTCTAGGTGCTGTATGTGCTCTCTGCTTATCTCAGCATTGTTTCCAGTCGTCCTGGACTTCTGCTTGCCACTGGACTCAAACAGTGCCGATTCAGGAGGTGTGGTTGAAGATTGCACAACCGTTGCCTCACAATTTCACGCGCAACTGTCCCATCAGGGGGTATCTTTTGTCTTTTGAGACCGAACGGAGGCATTGAGAAGACTACTATTCTGTAGTCAGCCAGGAAGCAGGCCAATGGAACAGTGTTCCACAGGCTACTAGTTCTAGGAAAGAAGCTGAGTTTATGGAATCTGCATTTAGATTTAGGCACACATAAAGAGTGGGGTGGGGGGGACTGTTGCTAGTGGTTCTAGTTAGTCGAGTGTTATTTGTGAAAGTTTGGCAAAAGGGGACCATAAATGAAGTTCAGATGAGCACTTGCTATGAAAATAACAATAGAGCAGAGAGAGGTTTGCAGTGTCTCTTCTCTGGGAAAAAGGCAGCAGGGAAGAGAAAAGAGCATCACTTACTAGGTTTCAAAGCCAGTTTTAAACTTTATCAAGGCAGGATAGGGTGCACCGAGCAGTAACTGAAGAGATGTGGCAAGAGTACTCCAGTTTAGGATATACTTGACACTCATACAGATGGAGGATTACATCGGCAGTGAGATACCTACTGGAACGGTAGAATGATCCAACCATTTTTCCAGCGAACGATTGCTCGACTGAGCTTCAATCCCTGGTGTTCCTCCACTAACATATTCACAGTAAAAATTCAGCTAACTGCAACCACTATAAATAATTTCCTTTCCTTCCGCTGTGTACTTAAAATTAAACAACTTCCATGAACAAAGTTTCTTTCCAAAATCTATCCGTTTGTGGAATACAATAGCACAAGGCTGCTCCCAGCTGGATGTAACATGGTCGTTTTTAATTCCAATGTAAACAAATTCTTGTCAAGCTTTTCTTTTTTTTTCTTCCTAAGACATTACCACTTATCAAGGCCAAAAGGCCACTCGAAGATAAGGGTAAAAAAAGTGTGAGATGGATGGTGAGACAACACTTTGATCATTTGTAATGACAATGATGATAGGGCAGAATCTGATTATTTAATAGGACAGCTCCACAAAAATTAGTTTACATTGGACTTGAAAACAACCTTGTTATAGTCAGATGAGAAACAGCCGCACAGCAGTATGTTCCACAGACAGGAAGTTTTTGGAAAGAAACTTTGCTCATGGAAGTTTAAATAATCAATTTATGACCATTCAACCGATTGTTTTAAATTCTCTTAAAGTGTTGTTCATCGTTAACTAACAATCTTATTGACCTTTATTATCGATTGTTCTCTTAGCTTCATAATATTTAAATAAAATATTTAATAAATAAAAATATTTGCATATAATATATATATATATATATATTTATAGTAACTACTAACGATTACTATGATATTGTCCTTTTCACCACTGTACTCTCTTTAACCCTTATCCTTGAGTGGCCTATTAGCCTTGATAAGTAGTGATTCCTTTGTAAAAAGAAATATATATATTTATAATATAATTATCCACCGACACATGTTTCACTGTCTATGACTCATCAGAGTGGCTGAATGTGAATATTGAAAAAAAAACTTTTTTAAATAAATAAATATTTAATGAATAATACGTATGCTGCTCTCTATTTGGGGGTGCCAAATTGGTCAAAGGGAAAATTATGTCCAACTCACATTTAGGTAAAAATGCACTTTTGTAAAATTCATTCAAAAAAGTATCGCAAAAACAAAGTGAGAATGTGTGTGTGAGGATACTCAACCTATATACTCAACGGATTTATCTACAAACTTGAAATTTAGTATATAGGATATTCAGACATGTGGAAAACTTTTTTAATCGGTTTTCATCTGGATAAACAAGCTGCTAAGGAACTGAAATTGAAAAATTAGTATGTGGGAGTCGTCGGATTTTTATCTGTTTGCTGTTTCATGAATGCGCATGCGTGAATGGTTCACATGACAGATTCATTATGTTAAAAATAAGTAGGTTTGAATACACTTTTTAAAGATCCTGTCAAACTGGTTTAATGGTTATCGTACTTGAGTCACTGTCTTTAGATTTGAATTTTGATCTCAGCTTGAGTATTTTTTTTCTTACTTACAAGAAGTGAACTGTTTAGAAAAAAATATAATAGACCTATGAACTTGAAATAGTTTCTGTATCAAGATATAATATTTATGCATATTTTACGATCGGGCAACGCCAGGCGACCTGCTAGTATATAAATATCTATAAAAGTGAAATTGTCTGTGTGTGTGTCTGTGTGTGTACATTTCCCTACCAAACTGTCAATTTTCAGTCTACAGACTGGAGATTTGACATAAGGGCTATTGAGATTCAGAAAAATCTTTTTAATTGGTTTTCAGCCAGAAATTTGGCTGTCAAGGGGTCAAAGTTCAACGATTTGACCTTTGAAAACTCTATCAAACTCCTCCGCCAATTCTGGGTCTAAACACTTGAAATTTTAGATATAGGTTACTTGGACATGGATCAAACTTTTTAACTTGATTTGAGCCCAAAACAATAAATTTTAAGGGGTCAAAATTGGGCTCAAAGTAAAAAAATAAATTGACCTCTGCAGTCTCTACTAAATTACTCAGCCAATTTCTGCTCTAAACATTTGAAATTTTACAAAAAGGGTATTCAGAGGTAGGGAAAGATATTTAATCAGGTTTGGATTGAAAATTTGAGCTGCCAAGGGGTCAAAGTTCAAAAGATTTGACCTTTGCGGTGTCTAGCAAACTACTCAACCAATTTAGAGTCTAAACACTTGAAATTTTAGATGTAGGTTATCTGGACATGAGTCAAACTTTATAATATATATATACATATGCACATAAAGTTATGAAAAGTACATAGGGTCCAAGCAAAGCCAGGCTGAACTTCTAGTATATATATATATATAGACTAGTATGGGTGCCCGGCGTTCCCCGGGTATTTGGAGATGTATGTTGAGCAAAAAAAAAAAAAAAAAGTGGTCAATTTTTTTAACTTTGACCCCTATTATGACCCCTTAAATTTATTGTTTTGGCCTCAAATTAAGTTATTAAGTTAGATCCATGTCCAATGAACCTATATCTAAAGTTTCAAGTGTTTAGACCGAAAACTGTCGGAGGAGTTTGGTAGAGTTCTCAAAGGTCAAATCGTTGAACTTTCACCCCTTAATCGCCAAATTTCTAGCCGAAAACCGACCACATCGATTTCCCCAAATCTCAGTACCCTGTATATCAAATTTCGAGTCTGTAGACTTAAAATTGACAGTTATTGCGTAGGAAAATGTACACACACAGATACACATAGACACTTTCACTTTTATAGATATATAGATATATGTTGGTTCTAAGATCATGTTCATAACACATTTGTTGTTCTCTTTTCATCATTACAGGTAAAGGAGATGACTTTTACATTTGATGATCTTGGCGAGCTTGACCTGAGGGTGGATAGCATGAGATGCGCCCAGGCACGACAGCGACGTAGTTTACCTCTTGATCAGGGTAAGTGTTAACGGGCTTTACTTTTCTAATTTAATCAGGATGAAACACATTTAAGCTAAGATATTCAAACATGCGCATGATATAAAAATATCTTCGTTTGTTATTAGAATCCTTTGAGATGAGTAAATTTTCTGGGCCCATTACGCAGTGGATAGAGGCATTGAATCTCTTTGGTTCCAGGTGAGCATTGCCTGACGATAGTGGTCTCAATCCTATCCAAAGCCGGCCAGAGGATCAGCTAACCAAAAACGTGGTGAGACAACAATTATGGAAGGCGGTAATTACTGAGGATACCTTGGTTCCAATCTCTCATTCTCCTGCGACCTTAGCAATGAATTCCAGTGCTGCCTTAATCTCGCCTCTTCTGCTTTTGTCCACCTGAATGACCGAGTGTTCACCAACCGCAATCTCAGGACCCATACAAGGGTTGCTGTGTACAACGCAGTCATCATATCCACCCTCCTGTATGATCTGAGGCATGAGTTCCGTATCGCCATCATATCAGGCTGCTGGGGTCATTTCACATCAGATGACTACAGCAGATCTTCAGCCTTCATTGCTGACACAAGGTGACCCATTCAGAGATTCACAGGAAAGCTGGAATTGCCCTTCTACAGTCACTCCTTATCCATCATCAGCTTCTATGGTTGGGCTACGTCATCAGGATGCCCTCAAACAGACTACCTCGAAGAATTCTCTTTGGTCAGCTCACTCACTGGCAATGAAACATCGGCTGCCTGAAGAAACTATAGATAGACTGCATCAAGCTCACCCTCAAGCACTGCAATATCCCCTTGAATCTTTTGGAGACTTTGGCAGCGGCGAGAGACACTTGGCACTCCACATGTGATAGCAAGATGGTTTTCTTCAAAAACAAGCATGAGCGAGCAGTTACGGAGCGTTGCACACTGAAACACTGGTGAGTGGCCACCACTCGCCATCAAAACCGAAATCCTCTTCCTGTGCTCTGTCTGTGCAAAACAGTGTAGATCATCCATTGGGTTTCAGTCATCAACGAAATCACAGTTAATTAATAAAAAAAATGAAGACGTTATTCACATGGATGGACTACCATAACTAACTAGTTAAGACTCAGCATTCCTATCCCGTCATGGTTAACCACCTGATGAAGGTCAGAGGAATAGTTGAATAAAACGTCATGAAAAAACAAGATGAGGATAACAAACAAATAAATAAATGTTTCTAGATTGTAGAGAGAAAAAGACAAACTTCGGATGTGGCTAGAATTTTAAGAGATGTTAAAAGGTAAAAACGCCTTCATCTTTTAATTTCTATAAGCCATCCAAGTCAGAAGGCGTCCAACTCTGACGCAACCATCTATTTGTATAAGAGCAGATACATCCCAAACTGTTGCCATATCTGAGCGCGAACTGCTCACAGCACCCTAGCCTGCCTTGGCAAAATTCAAAACTAGCTTTGAAACTTAGTAGGTGATACCCTTTTTGCTTCCCTGCAACCTCTTTTCCACAAAAGAGATTTTGCGAGCCTGTCTCTGCTCTATTGTTATTTTCATGGCAAATGCTTGTCTGAGCTTCAATCTATGCACCTCCCTTGTCAAACTTTCATGAAAACACTCGTCTAACTGCAACCACGAATAATAATTTCCTCCACACTCTATCTGTGCCTAAATGTAAACTCAGATTCCACGAACAAAGCTTCTTTCCTAGAACTACCCGCCTATGGAACTCTGTTTCACTGGCCTGCTTCCTAGCTGATTACTATATGATAGCCTTCAAATCCAATGTAAATAAGTTCTTGTTGAGTTTTCCCCTTAAATAATCCCAATTCTACCCAATTTACACCATTAACGATTACTACACTAGCAGATTTCATTCATTAAACCTTATCCTCGAATGTCTTTCGGGCCTTGATAATTGGTGATTTCCTTATTAAAAAAATGTTACAAATAACGTCTGATGTATTAATTTGAATTCTTTATTTTTTGATGGTACATTAAAAGAATTTTAACATAATTTATTGAAGATTTGTTTGCAAAACAGAAAAAATATTGAAAAAAGATTTACAGTGTGAAACAATTGTCGCCCTAGAAAAGACTATATGAAAAACCGGTTTTCTCTTTTGGTTGGCCAGTTGTGTACAAAAAAAAAAATTGTAAAAACGATAGGAGCCTTCTATCATGTCTGAAAGTGACACAATGTTCAACAAGCAAGATCAGAGATGCGCCGCTGTATGACTCTTGCTCTCTACCGATCCAAGTTATAACAACAAGAACGTTGCAAGCACCTTTAAAATGCATCGCTAGATTGCCACGAATAAAAGGGACATGCCCAGAGTGATGAAAACAGTTTCCAGCCACAGTTATGGTCTTTGGTGTGGTTTCAAGTGAGGGCCACACCATGCCACCTAACATCTTTGAAGTCAGCTTGAAAATCAACACCAAAGTGTACCTGGATGTGCTCAGAGTGTGATGATCCCCTAGTACAATCAGGTGGCCGCTTGCAGACCCTGGGTGTGACAGCAAGAACTCGGCACTGGCCCACAAGTCCAAAGAGAAGGAGTGCTATTTGTACCCTTCTCTCACTGCCCCCCCCTTCTCCACCAACCTGAACCTGCTGGGCTACTTTGTTTCCTCATATGTCAAGAACATCACCAACAAGACCTCCCACAACACCAAAACAAGTCTGATTGCCACCATCTGCTGAGTATCCACAGGCACTTGTGAAAAAGGCATGCTCCCAGTTCCAGACCTATATTGAGGCAGTGATTGAGGCTGAAAGTGGCTACATTGAATAGATGTCAGCTCTACTGCATAATCATGTTAGCTGAATTGATTTTTTTCAATATGTTTTAAATAAAGCCGTAGTGTTGTTTTCTTTAGGGTGACAATTTTATTGTCCTACCCTCTATTCATTAAAAACATTTTTTTACATGGTTTCAATTTTTAGCTTTGCAAATTCGTGTCCTTTCCAAACCATCGTTCATAACAGATTGTAGGATTACTCGATTACAATTTAATTCCCCAATTTTTTTTGGGGGGGGGGTTCTTTTTTTTTTTTCGTAATGTTCCTGAAAAAATTAATTTCTTTTTTTTTTATTGTTACAGTTTACGATGCTTTATTTTCATACAAAAGCAAAAATAATTTTTTATTTTTTTTTATTTTTTACTACTGAAAACCATAACTTTAGTAAAGGTGGTTTTTGTTTAAACAAAATAATACATTTCCACTAAGATTCAAATAAAAACGTGTTCATTATATTCCGTGATCATTATTTGATAAATACTGAAAATTTCATAAAAATTAGTTAATTTCCTGATTTTTGGTGAATTTTCCCTTCAGTTCCTGTAAAGTTTCAGATTAGTTGAGCTTACATTAATTCTGTAACATAGCGCATATGGATGTATGGGAAGATGTTGGTGCCAGCGAACAATGGCTAGTTTGCAGAGAGATTAGCAGCAGCAGCCAAAAAACACGCATATGCAAATTGGAAAGCGTGCACAAGAAGAAAAAAGAAAAAAAGGAGAAATAATGCAGCACGTGTTTGAAGAAGAAACAAAGTCGGCATCAAAGAAAAAAGACGCGTAAAAACACAGCTGAGAAATGACTACGGCCAGCATGAGGTCGGAGAAAGAAAATGGACATATAAAGCAAAGGCGAGAAATGGCTGGCTGCGATCGGTGTGGGGTCAAAGAAGAAAAGTGTACACTAGGCGAGATGGACGATGGCAAGAGACTTTTCGGTAATGTCACCACATTTATAACGGTATTAATGATCTTTTGTTAAAAAAGAAAAAATGCCAACCCAGATATTTATTTCTATTCCTGCTTTGTTTGTTTGTCCATCTGCAACGTAACGGTCACGTTACAATTAACCCTTATTGTTAAGTGTTGAGCCATTCTGTTGAACAAAGCTAGTGGTAGTAAATCCAACTGGCGAAGAATCAATGCAGTCATGATCTTGAGTGTTGACTAATTCTTTAGAACAAAGATGGCGGCATTAAATCAACGGAAAAGTCAATGTAGTCAGAATTAGCAATGGTTCAGCCGTGTCAAGATGGAGACTGACAGGGAACTGACTTGCATCCAAAATTCAATATTTTTATAATTAGGTCGGAGGTTTCTCATTGGTTTATTATCCTAACACATAATTATAAGATTATAAGATCTTCCAAATTTTGGAAGTCATACCCTCCACTTATCAAAAACATTTTAACACTTATCCTTGAGTGGTCTTGCAGGATTACTCAATTTAATTCTTCAACTTCATTCCTGATGTTTTCCTTCAGCTTCTGTAAAGTTTCAGGTAATATAGTGCATATGAGCATGTGGGAAGATATCTGCAGCAGCAAAGAATGGCTGACTTGTAAAAAATAAAAAGAGAAACAAAGTTGGTGTTGAAGAAAATAGACGTGTAGACGTTTGCAGGCAAAATATGGCTGGCTACGACCAGCATGAGGTCGGAGAAACAAAGTGGACATTGAAGAAAATGGACATGTTAAAGCAAAGGCGAGAAGTGGCTGGCTGCGGGGTCAAAGAGGAAAAGTGTACACCAGGTGAAATGGACAATGGCAAGAGACTTTTAAGTGGTGTCAAAACAATTATAACAGTATTAAACATCTTTTGTTAAAAAATAAACAATGCCGTCCTGGATATTTATTTCTATTCCTGTTTTGTTTGTTTGTCTGTTTGGGACATAGCAGTTATGTTACAATTAACCCTTATCCTTGAGTGGTCTTCAGGCCTTGATAAGTGCTGATTCCCTTGTAAAAAAATAAAAGAGATAGCCATTCATTTTGACTCTTGTGGGTGGGGGACAGTTCCTTGTATTATTTGGATTCATTGGACAACTGTTCTCATCTTGACTGTCATTTTCACAACATTGTGGTCGATGTAACCTCCGACCTTCTTTAGGTGTGTTTTGTCGAACTCAGGGATCTTTCTGTCAAACATGGGAATCTATCTGTCAAAAAGTCAGAAACGTAGAACAGTTTCTGTTAAATCAATCCTTTCCAAAATAGACAATTTCAAACTGATATTCTCAGAGGAAAATATTCATGTGACCTGTTCTGCCATTTTAATTTTTTTTCTTTCTTTCAAATAAGGAATTTGATTTGAATTCTTTGAAAAGCCTTTTTTGATTCCATCATCCTTTAACTATAATGCAAATAAGATGTCTGCAAGCGATTCCAAGCAATTGAAAAAAAAAAAGACATTATGTGAAAAATGTGGAAACATTCTTCCATCGCAAGCTAGAATCCATTTTATCTGTGTTTGAGATGTTCACTTGCTTTGTTTGGTTGGATTTTTAATGCCAAAAATATAAGAATAGATTTATCCAATCAATGCGTTTATCGATAAAAATACTATTTTAAACTTTCTTTTTTTAAACTGTTTATCCACACCCAAACATGGCACAGTACCACTAAGTTGTAAGGAGCTACCATTTGGGATAAAATTTGCAGGGATACTATGCAGGGAGTTGAGCAGCGAGATATCTGTTCACATCACACTTGAACTTCTGCATGTCAGTGCAGTCAGGGGAGCAGAAGCCTGGAACGGAATTCCAAAGTCTAGCAGTTCAAGGGAAGAAGCTATTTGAGTAGAAGGTTTTACAGCATTTGCAGGCATACTATGTGGGGAGTTGAGCAGCGAGATGTCTGTCCACATTACACTTGAACTTCTGCATGTCAGTGCAGTCAGGGAAGCAGAGGCCTGGAACGAAATTCCAAAGCTTAGCAGTTCAAGGGAAGAAGCTATTTGAGTAGAAGGCTTTACGGTATCTACGGATGTTTAGTGTAGGGTGGGATTTTGCTGCTTGTTTTGTTTGTCAGAGTATTTGCATCAAGGGGGGTACTAGTGTTTTAAGTTTGTCTGAGCACTTACCATTAAAGTACTTGTAAAACAGGAACATGGATGCCACATTTCAGATATTGAGGTTAGGGTTTGGTTGACAGTGCAGGACCTATTCGGTTGGACACCCTTTTTTGAATCCTATCTAAGAACAAGAGACTAGTGGCATATGCACCAGCCCAGATGTGACAACAATATTCCATGCATGGGTGAATAGTGGTTTTGTAGAAATACAGGATACTTTTAGCATGTTCTCGATTCGAGATGCTGACTTTTTTGTTTGTTTAGATTTTAAATACCCCCAAAAAATAAGAATGGATTTATTCTGTAGACATTTTCATACAATTAATGTGATAATCGCAAAACTACTATTTTAAACTCAAGCATAGCAGACCCTTCAAAAATACGATTTCCAAATTAAGCATGATGGAGTATTCAAAAATTAAAAATTAGCATGACAGAAAATTCTGAAATACTATTTTGAACTTTCATATGACAGACTATTAAAAAAATTCTGTTTACAACTTAAACATAGCAAACCATTCAAAAATGTTATTTAAGAATTAAGCATAACAGACAATTTGAAAAAAATTCAAACTTGCGCAAGAAAGATCATCCAAAATGTTTTTTCAAACTTGAACAAGAAAGTTAATTCAAAAATGTTTCTTCAAACTTGAGCAAGAAAGTTAATTCAAAAATGTTTCTTCAAACTTGAGCAAGAAAGTTAATTCAAAAATGTTTCTTCAAACTTGAGCAAGAAAGTTAATTCAAAAATGCTTCTTCAAACTTGAGCAAGAAAGTTAATTCAAAAATGCTTCTTCAAACTTGAGCAAGAAAGTTAATTCAAAAATGTTTCTTCAAACTTGAGCAAGAAAGTTAATTCAAAAATGCTTCTTCAAACTTGAGCAAGAAAGTTAATTCAAAAATGCTTCTTCAAACTTGAGCAAGAAAGTTAATTCAAAAATGCTTCTTCAAACTTGAGCAAGAAAGTTAATTCAAAAATGCTTCTTCAAACTTGAGCAAGAAAGTTAATTCAAAAATGCTTCTTCAAACTTGAACAAGAAAGTTAATTCAAAAATGCTTCTTCAAACTTGAACAAGAAAGTTAATTCAAAAATGCTTCTTCAAACTTGAGCAAGAAAGTTAATTCAAAAATGCTTCTTCAAACTTGAGCAAGAAAGTTTATTCAAAAATGCTTCTTCAAACTTGAGCAAGAAAGTTAATTCAAAAATGCTTCTTCAAACTTGAGCAAGAAAGTTAATTCAAAAATGCTTCTTCAAACTTGAACAAGAAAGTTAATTCAAAAATGCTTCTTCAAACTTGAGCAAGAAAGTTAATTCAAAAATGCTTCTTCAAACTTGAGCAAGAAAGTTAATTCAAAAATGCTTCTTCAAACTTGAGCAAGAAAGTTAATTCGAATCTGTAACACAAAGGAGGAAAAGGTGAAAAAAAGCGAACTGCTTAACCCCCGTGGCTATTATGACATACGACTTTGCTGCCCTTCAAATTAAGGCTAGTCATTGCAAGCGCGTATGATGACTTTGCAAAAATGTTGATGAAAAAGTAACCCCTCCTTGTACAAAACTGCTCAATTTAGAGTGAAGGAATGAATGCTTTTGACCAATTTTTTAATATTTGTCGTCCAAAGGATCGACCTTGAAAACGATACCGAACTCGAGGATCCGTCATGTGTGTGGAAAGGTTTTGCGAGACATACAAACACACACACACTTATTTTGTCTTTTATATATATAGAAGAGGGGTTCATTCAGTTTGTGTGGAAAAGCTATTAAAGACTGATCCTTTAAAAATGTTATTTTAAATTGAAGCTTTATACAAATGGACTAATGGATAAAGCCTCTTATCCAGATGTAAGGACGCCTGTAATAACAACAATCTTCAGATAAAAGTGACTTTTCTCCCTTTTCAGATGCCAACACGAAACACACAAAGAAGGATATATTGATTACAATAGTTTTTCACAGAATGGACTAATGCATCTGGGGACCTTTTTATTAAACAAAAAAAAAATGAATTCTGTAAATGAAACAAACGACAACAACAATTTGGTATGATACAAATAGCGGCCATTACTGTTTTGTTAGATCTTCAGTGATCCTTTTAATTTTAGACTTTTTTTGATTTTTTTTTTTTTTCTTATTTCTCACGAAGCTTGGGAGTCAGCTAAAACATTGAATTCTTTAAAAAAAAATGATGGCTTTTCATCTTAAAAGTAAGGAATTGCTTGAAAAAGAATATGATTCCAAGTTTGGTTTAAAAACATGACTCTTGCAAAACATTATCAATTATCAAGTCCAATTTTTTCATTCCATTGGTGTTATGTAATCTTAAAAGGTTCTGAATTGATACCGGCATACATTTTTACTTCTTTTGACAAGAATTAGTAGATTCAAATCGATGGAAGTTTCTAGTTCATCTTGTATCTTCTTCTCACAGAGGTAGGGGTCAGCTCCAAAAATAATTGACTCCTTCAAAAAATCATTACTCCGCACCGCAAAAGTAAGGAGTTGGTTAGAAAATAATGATTCCCAACTTGATTTAAAAATCCGACTCTGGCAAAAAATGTCAATTACCAAGTTCAACTTCACTTTTGTATTCCTTCCTGAATACCCACTTCCACTTCCACAACAACAACAGCAACAACAACCACGAACAGGTCATGTCAAGCAGATAACTCAACAGTCTTAACTCCGAGATTAACAACAACAAAAAGGAGATCATCCCAAACAGACTTTCCTTCAAGACAAGGGGAGATAATCATATTATTTGGATTCATCAGACTACTGTTCTCATCCTGATTGTGATTTTCGCAATGTTTTGGTCGATGTATCTTATCAAATTCAGACTCGGGAATTTGGACAGAATTTCAAATGGAACCGTTTATTTACTGTTCTGTCAGCCATGATTAGATAGAGGTCCTAAGTAATTCACAATTCTATTTTCAGTCACCCACACTGAGAATTGAACCTTCAGGAGAATATCAATTTTACAACTGATTTTTCTAAGTACTTTAACCATTGCACCAAGGGCACTTGCAAAAAATTCTAGTATGAATTTTAGAAGTCTTGAACCTATTTTTATTTCTAGTTGTAAATATTTATTGCTGATTATTATTACTATATATATATTACTGTTTTTACTTCTTATTGTACATATTATCAATTATTTATAATTAATGGTTCCCATATCGTATTAAATTTTATACTCGGTCTACTTAGTTATTGGTTATTCCCCAGCATATGTGTTGCTTCTTTGAGTCGTCTTAATCTTTACCGTTCTTCTGTCTATAATTTTTACTTCGTCCCATAATGGTAGATGGTTTTCGTTTTCGTTTCAGATATGGTCAGCTATACCCGATGTTTCAATTTCTCCATGTACTATGGCTTTTCGATGTTCTTCTAAACATACTTTTAGTGGACTATAACTATGCAAACTATACAAAGGTGGTCTCACATTTACATGAGATCTCATATACAGAGTTCTTAGTCATGATTTTTTTCTATAGGGGACTTGACTCTCACAATCTGTTTCCGGAGAGTTGAATCACTCCTGAATCCTGTCCTGATGTCATATGGCTTACATTATGTTTGAAATTCTGTCCAAGTTCCCGAATTTGGTAGAAATATTCCTGAGTTCGACAAGATATGCATGAACGTCGGAGGTTATATTAACCAAAATGTTGTGAAAATCACACTCAAGATGAGAACAGTAGTCCAATGAATCCATATAGTACGAATAATCAATTCTCATCTCAAAAATTCAGAAATGTCAAGGGAAGACAACTCAACTGTCTTAACTTAGATAATACCATCACTTACTTAGGAAACTCCTTAAATAAGGAAGGCAGTATGGACTGAGTTGTAGTGCAGGATAGGCAAAATGTGTGTGTGTGTGTGTGTGTTTGTATGTTTGCCAAAAACTTCTGACATGCATTGGAACCTGACTAAACCAGTATCATTTTCAACCTCCATCCTTTGAACGATAAATATCAAAATATTGGCCCAAAATATTCATTTCTTCACCCTCAACTGGCCAATTTTACATCACCGTTTTTTGCAAGTCATCTTTTCTTTTCAATTGACTTCGCTTAATTTTGACGTTCTCAACTTATAATAAAGTTATAATCTGGTCTGTTTGTTTTTCCACAATTTGATTTATATTTGCAAAAGGCACACTGTTTCACAAATTACTTTTCATACTGAAAAAGGATGTTTACACACTTAGCATGATTTTATATATATATACACTATTTATTCAAAGAGAAATCAACATTCAATAAGTAACCTCATTTGCATATTACATTAAAAGAAAAGCTATTTTAATAATGAGCACCATATTATTAATTGTTTGTTGCAATAGAATTGGTTTAATTGTTCTATTTAGAAATATTATTTGAAGTTGATTTATTTCGTTTATTTGTAATTTATATTTAATTTGTTTTATTTTCAATTATTATTAGACTACACCAGTTGCCACGGAGGTAAGATAATTTATTTAAGCTGTGAGAGTTATTTCCCCTTTATACTATTTTCCATTTAATTTTCATAGACGAAAATTAATGTATTTTATGCTTCTATCAATCCAACATGTGATCCACTTTCAGGAAAATCGTAACAAAATGTATCGTTAATAGCATGCAACTAAACTTTCCGCCCGCCAATATTTTTCAACCTAGCAACGCCGGGTATAAACAGTTGGTAAATAAATAATAATAGAACAATTCCAACGTGTACAAAAATCACTCAAACTTTCTTGTCTTCAAAATGGTAAATTTGAAAAGCAACCTGTAAGTTTTTTTCTGCATTTTTTTGTCTTGTTTATGGAAATAGCTCCAGATAGCATAGGAAGCTACTTGATTTAAGGAGCTGAGATAACATATTTATGATGTCATCATCCATTAAGTTCTGAACAATATATATATTTTATGGAAATATATCACAACAAGGTATGAAGCCACAATGTAAGGAGCTAACAAGAATGAAAGCTGATTATTTGAAAAGACGGGAGATGCCTATTGACCTTAGTCTTGAAAAGACCAAGGCTGTAGGTAGAAAGAAAAACAGTGGGCAGGAAGAGAATTCCACAACCTTGCAGTTCTTGGAAAGAAGCCACTGGAATAGGAAGCTGTATTACAATGAGGTGTTAAAAATGAATTAATGGAGACTACTAGACCAACGAGTCAAACAAACTGAAACAAAGGAAGCTGAGAAAAGATCAGATAATTCTAAAGAACACATACCATGATAGTATTTGTAGAAAAGACTGAGACTAGCAACATCACGTCTGTGCAGTGAAGAAGAAAAGTGTGGAGCCAATCAAATTACAGATATGATTTAGCAATTTATCACGAACCTTCAAATTCTAATTACTTCATATAACAACTGTAATATTTCACATTTTAATGAATCCTAATATTGAATTAGGTTCAGGTTATTGGGCACCAGTAGCTAGACATGCGAAACAGGATAGAATATTAAAGTTGAAAGGTATACAAAGAAAACTAATCAAATCAATAAAAGGAATAACAGATTGCAATTATAATAAGGCATTTGCAATAATTATAATTCTTGTATATTACTACTGTCGTTAAAGCAATGACGACAAGCACTTACATATAAAATATAATTGCATTGAACAAAGCATGAATTTAATAAATTAAAAATGAAGAATTTAACATAAAAACAGAAAAAAATATATACATATATATAAAATAAAATATGCATCAAGTGCACTTGAAAGCCAAATAACAACGCAATATTATGAAAATAAACAAATATTTTACTTGTTTGAAATTTATAATTTAAAAATATATTTTGGAGCCAAACTCCATCCTCAGTATGTTGTTTGTTTCTTTTTTCTTCTTTCTTGCCATGTTGTAAAGTTGGAGAAAGAAAAGTCAGTACAGATCTGCGCATTGTCTCTCAGCAGTTGTATTTTAAAATGCCAGGAATGGTGCGTTGGCTACGGTGTGAGTTCCGTTATAGAAGCATTGATTTAATTTGAATAAAATAAAATATGCATCAAGTGCACTTGAAAACCAAATTACAATGCAATATTACAAAAACAATAATTATATATAATCTATTTACATAATTATAACACTCAAATGACCTTGTAATGGCTGTTGTAACCCAACATCCGGTTTATGACTTCCGGTTGCGCATGCGTACATAAACAAATAATCAACGCGACAATAAAACGTATAAAACATAATACTCGCATACATGTCTCAGTTTCTGTATTAATTAAAATATAATATTTATGTGTATTTTATGATCAGACAGTGCCAGGCAGCCCGCTAGTATACATAATAATTTTAAACGGTATCATTTAGGCAGCCAGATTAGAGTTATATATCTTTTTTTATATGAATGTGTTACACTTCATTAAAAATTGATCGTTTCAGAAATTGAAGGGAATACTGAAAGTTTATATGCAATTTGTTATATCACTTTATAATATTATATGTACGAGGTGCCTTCAATAAGTTTCCAGACTTTTTTTTCATATGGGCACGTTTATTGATAGTACACACATGAAACTCTAGCTCCCATCGAAGTAATCTCCTCCAGTTTCAATGCACTTGTTGTACCGTTCCAACAACTTCTGGAAGACCCCATGGAAATCCTTGTGTGAGTGTGTCAATGACCTTCACCACAGCCTCATTCATCTCCTCAATTGTCTCATAATGACAGCCCCTAAGGTTTTCCTTGAGCTTAGGGAATAACCAAAAGTGACAGGGAGCAAGGTCTGGACTATAGGGAGGATGAGGAAGTCTTAACACCCATCTTGGTCAAATAGTTTGTGATCTCTGAGCACCTTTGGGACAAACTTCATGAAATCTTCTCCATCTTTAATTCCTCACAAATAATTGTGTGTACAGTTCCCACACTGACATCAAACTGTGCACTTATTGTCTCTATGGACACACGACAGTCCTTATCCATGAAATTCTTTATTTGGCCAATCAACTCTAGTGTTCTGACTTCCTTACTCCTCTCACACCTCTCATCAACCTTCAGACTCCCTGGCTTCCTTGAATCTCTTATGTCACTCAAAAACTGATGCTCGATTCATGCAAGGTGGTTCAAAAGCAGTTTGAAGCATTTCATATGTTTCTGTGACATTTTCTCCAAGTTTAAAACACAGTTTCATTGCATATCGTTCTTCTAAAGTGTCCTCACATCCAGATTGTATTTTTGAAATTCACCAGCTGTGACAATCAGGCTTTAGTAGGGTGTATTCCAATTCCTGCTGTAGCTTTTCATTTGAAGTTGAAATCGTAAAAATTGGTCAGTCATCTCATAAGATGTACGGCAATAACATACTGAGTTCGCAGGAGTCTGCGGCACTTTTAAATGCATGTACAAAAAGTCTGTAAACTTATTGAAGGCACCTTTTTACTATGCATGAAATAATAAGATATATATTCATATACTTTTTTATATTTTTCATTTTAGGAGAATTGGTTAGTGTTTTAAAAGGTTGGAAATTTGGAGATCTGGACACGACAAGAGATCTGTTGAATGCGTATGCGGAAATAAGTGGTGAGGCCAGTCCTCCTCCCTACCAAAGTGCTGTTCTTTTACCAGTTGCGGGCACGAAACCAGCACAGTCACCACCCAATTACTACGGCTACAACTCGCGTCACTCTCCAGTACATACTTCATATCATTACGATATGGATACCCATGACAGACCCATGACATCACATTCCAGAAGAGTGATAAAACCTCCGCAGGATCTGCAATACGATCTGGACACAGACAGAACGGAGTATGTGAACGATGGATATAACAGAGATCAAGACAGCCCAGAACGGCGGTATCAGTATGCAGGACAAAACCTCTCGTTAGACCGAGACTCGGATGGTTACCCATACGCGGTCATCACGGATGATACTAAAGTCGAGTATCACGATAGGCATGCCAGTCAAGAGCAGAAACGTCATTTTGCGACACACCAGTTCCAGATTGGTCATGAAGAACTCCACGCCAGTCGTCAGGCACCAGTCCCAATGGTTCAAGGTAAGAGTGGTAACCAAGAAATCTATAACATTCAAGCGGCAGGTCAGAAAGGTTTTCAGTTGCACATGCGCGGCAAAGAGGAGGAGGATGATGACGATGATGAAGTACATGGAGAAAGTTTCATCTGAAATTTTTTTTTTTTTTTACTTTTTTAAATACAATATTTTTTATTCATTCTTTCATTTGTTGTTTTTGATTCTTCAGAACTGTCGCACTTGGCCATTTCATCCTGCTCCATCTTTCGGTTCACTTACAGAAAAAAAAAAATACATATATATGAGGATGTATATATTAGTGATGGGACGATTCCATATATTTTTACCAATTCCAATACAATTACCAATGCCATACTAAATTCCCGATTCCGATACAATTACCGATTCCGATTCTTATCATATCTCTAAATATTTAACTATAAAGTGATTATTTTGTCTCGATTACAAAAAAAAAAAAAAAAAAAAAAACACCATTTAAATATGCATATATTTTCTCAAACGTAAAAACACACTTGTGAGGTGAACTGATCTATAAACTTTCGTTTTACTAGAAGTTAAATTCAATAAATATTTATTATTTCATTCTTACTACCAGCAGTGGAAAATTTTTCTTAAATCAAACAAAAAAAAAACGATAATTAAATTTGGCATTGGAAAATAGGAATAAATTTTCTCATACTGATTTCAATACCCCAAAAAGTTCCAATTTTTCTGATTCCGATTAATCGTCCTAACATTGGTAACATATATGTATAAAATAAGTTCAATTGTGTAGAACTAAAAACCAGTATCTTTTCAGAAGTGCTCAGTATATATGTAGAGCTGTTATAATTAAAACTACATAAGCATTATAATTAAAACTATATAAACATTAGAAAAATTCCTATGTGGATTGGTCTATGTTTCAAATATAATGAATTTAAAAATTGTGTTTAGTAAATTTATTGAAAAAGTCGATTGAGCCTGATTGATGGTAGGTTTGTTAATGCGAATGAGTAGGGCGTCTAAGATGTGGAGGTGCAGGTTACAATGTGAGACGGCTAAAATAGCGATATTATTTTATCAATATATTTCTGAATTCATTTTGTAAGGTGTCGCAAAAGAAACAAAGAATTTTACTTGTATATACATCTCGACTATTATATAAAAGAAACTTTGTGCCTGTGAGTTTGTTCCTTATGGACTCGAAAACGGCTGGGCCGATTTTAATGACATTTCACAGAAAGGTACTTTAAATGCCTGGCAGTGTTCGTAGATAGGGTTTGTATCAGAATGTCTTAAATAAGTATTGATAATTAAAATAATAACATGAAAGAAGGAACAGGCGATTTTGACCAAAGTTAACCTTACCTTACACAGCCTCTTTTTCCTTTCCTTTACAAAACTCATTCATGTTCTGCAAAGCCAAAAAAAAAGTCAATCTTCCTCTACAAAACAACAAAATTAAACCAAACATCATAAATAACTCATTTAGCAAGAACATTGCGGGCTATTCAACAATACTTGTCTGAATATATCTATATATATATTTCTATAGAAATATATTTTCTTATAATATATACCAATCTTTATTTAAGAAGCTCAATGTAATTACAGAGCAATATAAAATTCAAAATAACGTAATATTTAAGGCACTTGCAGCTTCTCTTCCAATTTTCTGATTTTAATCATGTCAAATCAAACTTTATTTCCTTTTGATTGATTGATTGTTGCTATTTCTTCTGATGAGTTAAGGGCACAATAGATTCACTGATTGATATAATAATTAAGTGAATGATTTTGCGCTACAAAACAGATACTGTTTGTAAATGCCAACTGAATTAAAGGAATAAATTATAAGATGGTCAACATCATGAATTTTGGAATGTAGTTTTTTTTTTTATCATTTGTTAATATATATATATATATAGAGAGAGAGAGAGAGAGAGAGAGAGAGAGTTTTAAAAGGAGGCTATAACAGTACAAGCTCCAGTGCTAAGTTGTCTTATTCGTAGTCTAATCTGCAAATCTAAGTGACAAGACATTCGAGAATTTCCTACTAGACACTGCCCACAATAAACACAATAATGGTTATGTAGATGTATAGGATATTCTCAGGTATGAGTAATTTTCTAGCACGTTAAAGGGAGCTTAATATTTTTGCAGCAACCTTGTCAATGTCCTCAATGTATTTGTTCCAATTCATGTTGCCTGTGAATATTAATGTGACGAATGTAAAGTTGGTATAACCCCTGCCTTTTTATCAAACTCGGGCATTTTTTTATCCAACTCGAGAATCTTTCTGTCAAACTCAGAAATAATCCTCTTTTCCCTTTCCTTTACAAAACTCATTCATGTTCTGCAAAGCCAAAACAAAAGTTAATTTTTCTCTATGAAACAACCAAATTAAACCGAACATTATAAATAAATATTTGAAACTATAAAGAACTTTAAGTATAAAATCTTTTAGCAAAAATGACTGAATTCAGCATTAAATCGCCTGAAAAGGGTTGATATGCCATAAAACAAAACAACCAAACCATCTGAGAATAGATTGGTCAATTATAGACTGTCTCCTCTTTTTGACTTCCGGTTTCTGTCGTCCATCTTGCTGTAAAATTAGACATGGTCAAGCAGACAAAGAAGCCATTCTTAATATGGGGAAAGAGGGTGGGCAGACTTTCAATTTATTTAAGAATCAATTTCTTTTATTATTGAATTAGTTTGGAATTATTTTGGAGATGAGTAAATTGTATAATTTAAAAGTTTTTTTTATTTCTTTGAAATACTATCCTTGTCTTCTAGTTGTTGTTTTCTATGACGTTTCGGCCAATTATTCTTCTGGCCTTCATCAGATTAACCGCAATGGGATAGGAATGTCGAATCTTCTAACTACATCCACAGCAATTGCTGCCTTCAATAGCTGTTGTCTCACCACGATTTGGTCAAAGCCGGTCAGAGGATTATTTGACCAAACCGTGGTGAGATAACAATTATTGAAGGCAGCAATTGCTGTGGATGTAGTTAGAAGATTCAACATTCCTATCCCGTTGTGGTTAACCTGACAAAGGCCAGAGGAATAATTGGCCGAAACGTTATGAAAACGACAAATACAAGTTGAGAATAATAGTCCAAATAATTAAATAAAAAAAAAAATTATACAAATTGTTTTGGTTAAAAATTTTATACTTAAAGTTCTTTGTATTTTTTTCCTTTTTTTTTTTTTTCTTTGCAAAGCTCAATCATGTTCTGCAAAACCTAAAACAAAACCAACAGTTTTCATTTACAAAACAGCCAAACCAAACATGATGAATAAATATTTGAAGATATAAAGAACTGGTGTAACGTTGTCCATGGACCAACACACGTTGTGTGCAGTTTCAGTCACAAAGGAGAACAAGACCAAGAATAGGAAATAACTCCAACTCGCTTGATCTTTGTAGCAACAACATTTATTTCCTCATTGGTACAGCCATGACGTCATCCACATCTCCACGTCTCTCATGAGATCTCGAACGTTATCTCTTCTCTTGTGATCATTCTCATTCTATTTTTTTATAGTCGTTTCCCCCCCCCCCATCGGTGATGTCACTTTGCATGCATTTACGTATGTGCATCTGCACTGTTACACTGGATTCTGTATTAAATGACTCAAAAAAAGGTTAATATGCCATAAAACAAGACAACCAAACTAAAACTAGAAACTCCAACCAACACAACCTGGATTATCCAGAAAGTATTTACTAACTTTAGAGTAATTTTTCATTTTGATGAATTGTTTTTTGTCTTTTTGCAGAGAATGGTGCTATTATGTATGACGCGTATCTAATCTAAAACTGTAAATCTAAAATTGAAATGCCAAGTGTGACGGTTCTCTTTTACTTCTTCTATAGCAAGTTTTTCCAACCTTTTAGAAATCGCAACCCCCCCCCTCCCCTCCTTAATACCCCATTTTTTGTTAAAAGGTCTATATTGCAACTGTTTCGCCAATGTACAATCGCAAAGTTTTATTTTTTTGTATGAAAAATAAATTCTATGAAAATAAAATTGTAACACAGTTGTTATTCTTCTTCAACAGTGTCGTTACCTTTTAACACTCGGACCCAACATGTTGTATCTGAGACACCTTGTTATTTTCAGTTGAAATGAAATACATTTATAAATGGTTCTTCCAAAATTGTTCCTTATTTTAAGAGTCTTATGGTTTATGTCATCTGACATGTAGTTAAGTTTCTCGCCACCACGGATCAAATGTTCATCTTCCCGGCATGCAATTTCTTCTCCTATCCTTGCCACATGGTGCATTTTTTTCTTTTTCTTTTCTTTCTCTTCCTCTGACGTGACGTCACTTCATGCACTAGCTCGGTCATTTGCTGATGTGTTATGTTGCTGCTGCTGCTGCCAGCACTAATGGCTCTGTTACAAAATTCCTAAATACATAATTGAATGTTTAATTTTTTTTTTTTTTTTTTAATTTCTGAGTCATGACCACGTCAAGCGAAAGAGGTGAGGGAGCATACCACTTTAAGCAAGGAGAAGGACTACTTACAGTGGAGTGGACCACATTAAGTGCAGTCGAGTGGACCACTTCAAGCGAGAAGAGGGATTACTTCAAGTGCACTGAGGTTGACCACTTCAAGCGAGAAGAGGGACCACTTCAGTTGCGGTGGAGTGAACCACTTCAAGTGCAGTGGGGTGGACCACTTCAAGCGAGAAGAGGGACCACTTCAGTTGCGGTGGAGTGAACCACTTCAAGTGCAGTGGGGTGAACCACTTCAAGCCTCTCTTGTGAGGGAGTTTGTATTATTTATACTATTCAAAGTAGTGTTCTCAAATTTTCACAATTCTGCAATACTAATGTAATCAGATAGTTTATTTATTTTTCGACCATTAATAATTTTGCTTTTTTTGTTATTAAACACATTCTCTGCTGCAGAATATGCACTAACATGGCTGAGTCTTATGAGCTTCGGCCAGAGTGTTCGCTTCGTTTAGATTTTTATTCATACATTTTTTGTTGATAGTGGTTGTAGCGAGATGAGTGTTTGTTGAAATTTTACAGGAGGAGAGATCATAGATTGACGTTAAGTTGAGAAAATGAAAATGACAGAGTATGAATAGAGTCGCAACGTCTCTTTTGTGCAAAACAAACTGCAATTGTAACAAAGCCAATGACACTGGGTGAGCAGCAGCAGCTATATGCAAATGACTAAGCCGTTTGTGCGATGTGATGTCACAGCAGAGATAAAAAGGACAGACATGTTCAGAGAACACAAATTAGAGAGGTAGAGGATTTGAGACATGAGAGAGCAGAAAAGGACGTGTTCAAGACACCAATGTTTGGAGAAGTAATATTCGAGACGTGTTCGAAATACATGGGTGGCGTCAGAGCCGAGATCAAAAGTCACACTTGGCTGGAAAAGGAAAAATTAATTGTTTAAATATTTAGAAAAAATATGTTGTTGGAAATACTGGATATAAAGGCTTCTGTTAAAAAAAGAAAGTCAGTCGAGTTTTTTCTTTATGTTCCTTGCGACGGAGTCTACAATGTGTTGGGTCTGTTAAAATGTAATGACGGTTTTTAAAAAAAAGAGGTGTACAGCATTATACAATAAGGAAAAAAGAGATGGCTTACTAGATTTTGAAGCCAGTTTTGAACCCTGTCAAGGCAGTAAAGGATGCTGAAACGGACATTAAACCGAATGATGATGATGATGATGATCTACATTCTCATCCTGATTCCAAGTGTGTTTGGTTTAAAGAAGTGTCATGACTTTTAAGTTGAAGAATTTGTGGCTGGAAATAATTTTCTTGTTGCCAAATGTGTTTTTGCTATTTGGGGCGTGTTGTTCACAACGCAATCTGTCCTCAAAGCTGAGACGAGTTTAAATTACGGATTCTCTTGAATTATTTTCGGGTGTGGAAATATCATCTTCTGTTGTTCCGTGGCTTCACCGGAAAAACTATTTCTAAGGGGCAAAACATTGATTTAAAATTAAAATCACTTGCAAATATATGCGCCCTCTGAATGAAAATATCTTCCTGTATTCTTACCAAAATTGTATAACCATCTTGTGTGGGTTTGTATGCATATGTGTTTCTCTGCATTTAGTTTCTAATCACTACTTGAAATCATTGAAACGAAAGTAATTGATGCGAAAGAAGATAAACCAATCGATAAGAAGACAAAATTAATCAACAAAATTTACTAATTGATTAGAAAAAGAACAATCGGTGAAAAAGAAGCAAGGCTATATCTTTATCGATAAGAAAAGACAAAACTAAGTGATAAGAAAAAGACGAAACTGATCGATAAGAAAAAGA
>NC_136519.1:48853189-48915689 GCF_053919585.1 Euprymna scolopes | reverse complement strand
TAATAAATCTGTAATCTGCATGAATTAAAATATCATATTTACGTCCATGTTACAACCAGGCAACGCCAGGAGGCCTCCTTGTATTATGATAAAATTTTATAAAGGTTGCGAATGTTGTCATGCACTCAAATCTCATCATCTTTGACAAAATTTTTTTACTTGTAAATTTTTTACTTTTCATTTTATTATTTACTTTTGTTTGATAGGTTTTGATTTGAAAGACAAGTGCACCAGTCTCAGTCCTTCAAAATTCTTTTCTGATCCAAAATATTCAAAACTGAACCGACACAAATGATCCCTCTGGAAGGTGAGACGGACAGCACTTGCGTGTGCACCCAAAAATTAATCCCTAGCACGTGTTACATACAGTCCAGTGAAATATCCATTGAATGCTAAACACTTAAATACTTAACAAAAAGATAAGCGTGGCTTCCAACAGAGAGACTGATCTGGAAACTTTAGTTTTCTCTCACTCGAAAAACCTAACATCATTCACCATTCGTGATCGTTCTACTTTGTTTTGTCTACTATGTTCTGACCTTGTTGCCCCTACATCACACATCTCTGGGTTTCATGATTCTGTTTGTAGATTAAGGTGTTATGATTTCGCTGCGTCTGGTTGTTCAAAATGTGTTTTCTAGTTTATATAGTTATTAACATCTGCTTTTGTCGTTGGTCCACAATATGTATACACTGACAGCAAATAAAACACAACACAGTTGATCTATAAAAAATATATTTTTATTATTTCACAACGCTAAATCAGCTTTGGATTATAAGTTATTACTGTTGTTATGATTGACTGCCTGCTTTTCTCTTTATGTTGATTTATTTATAACATTTTTCCCTGTTGGAATGTTTAATATTTCCTATTGTTCATTGTTTCAATCATTTGACCGATATACTCTCACATACGTCTGGGTCAAATTATGCATTCCATTAGAAAATGGTGGAAAGTCCCGAATTCCTCACATGGAATCCAGCTGTGTGTGTGTGTGCAACCTATTAAATGTTTCTCTTCCTGGAGTTTCCTGCCAATATGCAACAATGTCAGAACCTGATAAAGACGTTTTAAAATGGAAAGCTTGTTCGTTATTTAAGATGAATAGATAATTTATTTTAGAAAAAAGTACATCGTTATTTGGCTTTCTTATTGGTTTACTACAATTCAAATACGAAACAATGATATTAACACTTCCTTTTGTTACTGGTCCAAAGATATATACACATTGACAGCGAGTAAAACACAACACAGTTGATCTATAAAAATATATTTTTAATTTCCCATCGGCAAATTAGCTTTGGATTATAAGTTATTGCTGGTGTTTTGACATTTCTGAAGTGAGTGTGGATGTTGGTGGTGAAGAAATGTAATAGTCTGACCCTTGTGAAAATTCACATTAGCTAACTCCATCGACACTGAATTAGGATCACTAATATATAACACTTATATAATTTTTAATTACAGACAGCACTTGCATGTGCACAGAAATTAATGCATGGCATGTGTTGCATGCAGAATTAAGTAGAATAGCAGAAATCCTTATGAAAAAGATATGCATTTATATAATATCGCACCAGTGTCAAAGTTCATTCCTTCATACAGATAGACGGATCATTTTCACACAATGCATATCTATAGACATGACACATACTACAAGGCAATTTACTTTTATCGCCAGATATCCTACACAGTGTATTTCTGGCGACAATCATCCGATACCAAATCACTAGACATGCATATTTATGGACGAATGTCTTTTGTAATGCACTTCTACTCTCGAAATTATTCACAAAGATTTCTATAATCAAAATTCATGGCATGATATTTGCCAATGCATTTATATATATATATATATATATATATATATATATATATATCAGTGATGGGACGATTCCAATATATTTCCTGATTCTGATACAATTACTGATTCCGATTCTTTATAAATATCTAAATATCTATTTATAGAGCTGTTATTTTCTCAGATTTCTGTAAAAAAAACAAAAAAACACATGTTAAATATGCAGATATTTTCGTAAACGTCAAAATACACTTGTGGAGGAGGATCTATAGATTTTAGCTTTACTGGTAATTTTAAATCAATAAATGTTTATTATTCTATCATTATTACCAGCAATGGAATATTTTACTTTAAACAAAATCAAATAAAAAAAGACAAAAGAATCGATTTGGCATCAGGAAATAGACACCAATTTTTTTGATACCGATCCCGATACCCACAAATTTGTTGATTTTTCCGATTCCGAGCAATCGTCTCAACACTAATATATATATATATTAAAAATTATGTCAGCCCATTTAAGAAACTTGTTGAGCACTTTACAGTTTAAATAAAATCTGTCATTTTAGCTTGCATGCGAGGATCATATATGCATATGTGTGTGTGTATATATATATATATGTGTATATAGAGATACATGCATATATGTGTATATATATGTGCATATATAGATACATACATATATATGTGTATATATATATATATATATGTGCATATATACATGCATATATATGTGCAATGCATATATATATGCAAATTGTGCATATATATGCATATATAAATATATGCACATATATGTGTGCATATATATATGTGTGTGCATATATATATACATATATGTATATGCAAAGCAGGGTTATCTGTTCATTCGAGAAGGCATCTTTGACCTACGAGCATATGAAAGTTCACCATCTGCGGAGGAGTGTGCCGGACATCTACAGGATTGCAATTATGCATGTGGTGTCACAGAGCTTGAGAGCTGCTGAAGATTGCATACTGAACTCTCGTTCATCGTCTTCGATGAGAGAATCCACCATATATATATATATATATATATATATTATTATTATTATTAATTTTATTTATTAAATATTTGAATATGCTATTCAAATATTTATTAAATAATTTTTGTGCACAAATGTTATCCATGAACACATGTTTCTGAGTATCACCCATTATCAGTATGGCTAAACTTTTGATAAAGATCAAATCAAAAGTTTAGCCATGCTGATGACGCATGATACCCAGAAACACGTGTTCATGGATAACTTTTTAGCACCAAAAAAAAACAAAAACATTAATAAATATTTGAATAAAATATTGAAGTATTTTATAAATAAAATTAATAATAATATTCACTCAATATTCAGGCGAGCATAACAGTTAAATAAAAAAATAAATAAACAATAGATCTTATACATATAAGGACTGTATTATTTATTCAAATAATAACTTTTTGTTATGAAAAATGATGTTTTTCTGAACGAAATTTAAACAAAAATCTATAAATTCCATTTGCTCTATCAAGTATATTGAGCTATTCTTTTTTGGGCTGGGATTGTCTTATAAAATATTACCTCTGGAAAATATTCTGTAAGACTCGATACGGCACGATTAATTAATCTGTGTTCCTATTCAGCTGATATATATATATATATATATATATATATATATATATATATATATAACTTTTAAGAATAGCCAACAAAGCAAAAAAATGAAATATACAACAAAGAAATGTTACTAAACGCTAAGTTACTTTTCTATATGCCTAGATAAGCTTGTTTTGTGTTTAACTGATCTTTAAATGTTTTTGTTGCTTTAATTTTTTTTTTGTTACTTTAAAATGAGTGTAGTGTAAAGAGGGTGTCGAGTTAGACTGAAAAACAAAATTTTGGTTTCATTTGTACCAATGCTCCAGTCTCGATAATCCCTCAAAAGTCCAAAATTAAACTAAATACGAATAGAAAATTACATTTTCGCGCAACTGGTAACACTTGGGGAGTGTGGAGCCACCCTTTAATTGCCATTGCTCCCAGGTCCACTCTGACCCGGATTGGTAGTACCTGTTAGGGTCCCAACTATGGGTTAAATAGAATCTGACTTTAAAAAAAATATATACTCCATTAAAAATCGTTCCTCAAAATAACTAGATTTGGCATTAAATAACCTGAAAAAGGTTGATATGCCGTAAAACAAAAACAACCAACAAACCAACCAAAGGAGAAAGTTCTTTCCCATAACTTCCTACCTTTGGAAGACTGTTCTACTAGCCTGCGTCCCGGTTGAATACAAGATGGTAGCAGTTAAGTCCAATGTAAACAAGTTGTTCAGCCATCCTCATAAATAATAAAAAATGAACAATTACTACGCTTCCACCTTACATTCATTAATCCTTATCCTCAAGTGGCCTTCTTGCCTTGATGAGAGGTGACTCTCAAGTAAAAAAAAAGAAACACTTATTTCACATCACATACACACCAAATATTTCCAAGTAATTCACTTGTGTTTTTAATTTATTTCAAATTAATCATATTGAACAAGTCTTAGCAAAGTGTAGAGAGACTCTATCTATAATATAAATCTCACCTGTCTGTTTAAATGTATGTATATATCCCCATTATCCTGATGAAGGTTCAGCTTCGCTGGGCTGGTCATGTAGCCCGCATGCCAGACTGCAGACTACCCAAGAAGCTTCTGTTTGCTGAACTCCAACATGGCAAGCGCTCCCATGGCAGCCAAAGAAAACGATTTAAAGACACTCTGAACGCATCACTGAAGGCCTTCAATGTAGATCCGTCATCATGGGAGCAGACAGCTTTAGATAGAGCCAAGTGGCAGGCCGCTGTTCATGACGTCGCCTGCAAATATGAAAGCAACTGAAAGGTTACTGCAGAGAAGCGCAGAAAGTACAGGAAGGACAACGTTTTGAAACCCTCGACATCTGCTATGATTCCCTGTTCCAACTGCAATAAAACTTTTCAAACAAAGATTAGGCTTATCAGCCATATCCGTACTCACCTATGATGACTCCCCCCACCCTACCATACAGGATGATGAGATGATCTTCGTCGTCTCGACAGACGCACACACACACATGTATGTATGTATGTATGTATGTCTGCTTAAAAATTTCGACAGAGGTGACGGATTTTCACAAGATCGGTATCATTTTGAAGCTCGACTCCTCGACGACAAATATCGAAAAATTAGCTAAAAACATTAATTCCTTCACCCTCAACTGGGCACATTTTACAGAGAGGGGTATCTTTTTTCGCCGATATTTTCGATAGTCATCCCCTCTATCCAATTTACTAGCCTTAATTTAAACCTACATCACTTCCAGTTTGGCGATGGGCGCAACAGCAAAGACATCACTTTTTTTTTTTTTTTCAGTTTCTTTTCCTCCTTCGCGGTACGGGTTCGAGCCTGCCTACCTGCCTGCCTGCCTACTACCACTTGTTTTTTTTTGTTTTTGCTCAACACGCACCTCCAAACACCCGGGCAACGCCGGGCACCCAGGCTAGTCTTGCATAAAAATCAAATCTTTAATATTATCCCAAGCACTAATAATTAGGCAAATTTCATATCTCAACATACCTCCACACTTTGCTATTGTTGTTCATGAATGACTGAATCCCAATTTCTTGCAAGATAACTGGGTCATCGCGGTTCACACGAATGGCCGGCCGGGAGTCCTGACCTAACGCTCTGCAACTTTTTCTCTAGGGTTGGCTAAAAGGGCCAGTCTACTCAATCTAAACCAAGAAATTTAGAAGAACTTGGAGAGCGAATACATGAAGTTATGACTACCATTCCACAAGAGTTTCTTGTGAAATCAGTCGATGCATTTCTGGGTCGACTTAAAAAGATGGTGGCGAATGAAGGCGCCTATATTTAATTTTAAATAAAAAATCCATTATACTTTCTTCTCATATTCACTAATTGTAGAAAGAATTTTTCAAAAATATATTATATGTATTTTAAAATAGCGAGTTACTTTTCAATCATCCTGTAGAAATATAAAATTTCACAACTATATTATTGTTAGATATCTTATTTTGGTATGTCTGCAGATTTTGAACTCGAACATGACATCAACCGCTTGAGTTTGCTTGTATTCTGATAGGAGTGTCAGAATTTGGCATTAAAAAAGGAGTGATTATGTAGACTCGCTATCTTTCAAAACTTATAACAATATGAATAATATAATTCAAACCCTAATTTTTTTTTCAATAAAAGGAGCAAAGACCAAACTTTAAAATAATAAAAGGTTTTATCAAAAAGTATACAATATTTTTTTGAATCAGTTTTCTTTTAAAAAAGATTTCACGAAATTCAACAAGTTTTAACTTAATCTAAATATAATAAATATATATAAATATATATAAATTTTAAAAAATCACTTACCTATATAAAATACTAATTAATGAATGCTTCCAGTCTTCATTTATGAAAATTTTTCCATATTTATATTTTATATTCCATGTATTTTTTAAAAAAAAATAATTTTTTAAACAACTATTTGAGAAGACCGCCATTACGTAAGGATTAACCGGTGTTAGCGAAGCGGTGTTTCTTCCTGTTTTGAAACTCGGATGGATAAAAGGATCTAAAAAGCAACACATATACATAAGTCGTCAAGCGTGAAGAAATATGTGTCACCGTAAATGAAAAATAATCATATTTTACTTATCAGTTTTTGCTTTTAAAAAAAAAACATTCAACAAATTATTTTTTTTTCTCTCAAAGAAATACATGAGTTTTTGATTTAATATATTTTATTTCTTCTTTATAGTGTGAATTTTTTTATAAATATCTAAAAAAAAAAAAAAAAAAAAAATTATTTTTTTTTCTCTCAAAGAAATACATGAGTTTTTGATTTAATATATTTTATTTCTTCTTTATAGTGTGAATTTTTTTATAAATATCTAAAAAAAAAAAAAATTGAATGAAATAGAAAAAAATTGTCGTAATTCTACGAAATTTTCTGGACAATATAAAAAGATTATAAGGTTTCATTTAAAAAAACAAAAATTCAACGTGGGTTAAAAAAAGGTTTTAAACTTTGGACTTTACGGGTAAATTTGCAAATAACTGTTCTTTTTTTTGTTTTAAATTAGCTTATTTTATTTATTGATTTTTTATCTTCAATTTGTGATATGTAAATTTGAGGTGAGAAAATTAATTATTTCATTTCAGTAGACATTTCAAAATAGGGAAGGGGTGGATTTAAAAAAACGCTTCTCTAGAATATTATATTAGGTTTATTGGAAAGAGCATAAAATATCACATTGAACCTGAAAATATTGTAAAAATTGAACCAATAGAAAAATTTTGATAGATTTTTAAAGTGAAAGAATTGAAAAAAATTTAACTCGTAAAATTCAATTCATTACATACAAAAATTGGCTGGATGAACGCGCGCAGGCACTTTGTAAACACTGTTTATTTCTATTGCTTTTTTAAACAACTTTAATAGTTTATTTTGGAAGTATATTCCATAAAGAAAATAAACAACCCACTTTTAAAAGAGAAAAATTACGAGTTTTTTTTTATATTTTATTCGCAGTTTTGTGTTATGGGTGTCAAAAATTCCCCAAAACTTCTGACACACCATGTAATCTGACGATTTGCAAATCACAATGCACGGCAACAAGCAGACGACTTTCGGATAAATATTGGAAGAGAAAAACAAAACAAAACACATTGGATGTTACGTGGAAAGCATGGAAACTAACAGCAAAATACTGTTTTGTCCCCCCCCCCTTTTTTATCTCCTATCAGTCATATATCTGTTTACAAAAACAGATAACATACAATTAACCATACTGAAACCAGCACCCTCTTAGTTTCGTAAATATTATGTTTCTAAGAAGTTATAATTGCTTGATGAATTTAATTAAAAATTTAATCATAATAAATTAGGAATTATACACCTAGGGTTCCCTGATAATTAAACTATCTTTATAATTCGCATAAACTTACTTCCAACTAGATCCCCAAATCCGAAACCTTTGCGTGCAGAGCTACCTCCTTTTATTTTCTTGCCAAAACATGGCGGCTTTACACTTGAAAGTCAGAGGTTGCATCAAGTGAAACGTTGTGCAGGTAACAATCAAGGTGGGAACAATTGTCCGGTTAATCTAAACAATAAAACACTACTACACTGTAATTTATGGTCTCCTGCCATCATGAAAATTTTTTTAAATAGAAATGAATTATTAGAACAACCCAAATTTTGTATTTAAGATATGCGGCAAGACGTAAATCATACAGGTAGTAAGATATCAGGTTGATAAGAAAGTTCTAGCAGTTTTTAACTTTTAAATTCAGATCACCATATCTCGGCTCAAACAAAAATTTATTGATCGAAAAAAGCAACACAATTTTGCCAACGCAAAACAAGTGTATTTATGCCAGTAACATAAAAATTTTGCATTCTGGTTGCGATGAAGTCGCCAAAGGCGTTTTTGATATCGCTTAGGTTTTTGAAGCATTTCTCACACAGAAAGTTGTCAATATAATTGAAAAAGTGGTAGTCGATAGGTGAGAGGTGTGGAGAGTATGGTGGATGAGGCAGAGTTTCGTAACCCAATTCATTCAACTTCTGCAGGGTCTGTTTTGCAATGTGCGGTCAGGCATTGTCGTAGAGGAGAATTAGGCCTTTTCTGTTGATTAATACTGGGTGTTGTTGTCGAAGTTTCTGATGCATTTCATTCATTTGTTGGCAGTACGTAACTGCCGTAATGGTTTCGCTTGCATTAAGAAACCTGTAACTAATCACAGACCACAAAACAGTCAGCATGACCTTCTTTTGGTGCAACTCTGGCTTCGAGAAATGCTGTAGAGTTTTGTCGGCATCTAACAACTGAGCTGAGCATCACTGATTGTCATAAAGAACCCACTTTCATCGCAAGTAACAACCAGGTCGAGAAACAAGTAATTTTTATTGTGTAAAAGAAGGGAAGATGACACTTCGTAATGGCGTTTCTTTTGGTTGTCATTCAATTCATTTCAAAACATTTATCAATTTTTTCATGTCTTTCCAATCGCTCTCAAATGATTGGAAATCGTTGTATACATCTGAAACAGTTGTGCATCGATTGGCTTCAACTAAGGCTCTTAATTGATCGTTGTCAATATCTGATGATCGACCACTATACTCATCATTTTCAAGACTCTCATCGCTGCCACATTTTTTAAACCACCATTGTGCTGTACATTCAGTAGTAGTTCCTGGCTCAAATGTTTCTGTTCATATCGCAAGCTGTTTCAGCAGCTTTTCGATGTAACTTGAATTAAAATAAGAAAATTGTGCGAATTTGCTTCTTTTTTTCTATCTTGTATTCAACATTCTGAAAAGAAGACATAATTGTTTTAAAACGATTAGATAGAACGAAAAACACTTTTTAAAATGATATATAAAGTAAAGGTATTATAATGAAAACTTATTTGAAAATACATCATTTGAAATCAAAATTAAAAAATTCTACAAGAACTTTCTTCTCAACCTAATAGAAGGTTTTTCCCTTATGACCAACTGGAAGAAGAAATGCTCGGTGGAATGGAAGCAGCATGATGTTGAGAGACTCAAAACTGCTCAAGAACCTAAGCCATTACATCAGCGACGAAATTCTTCAGTGAAAGATTGAAACGCGTATGTTCGAAACTTATATTGTTAAATTTTCCAAATTAATTTTTTTTTAAATTGAATTTAACAATATATATATAAATGTTTAATGCTGCAATATTTTAAGTTATAAATTTATTATATATTTTTACTAGAATATCTTGTCCTTTTCTTTTCCAGTTTTAACAACTAGTCCTTTTACTATTCTAAATTTAATCTTAACCATATTACTTTTCATGCTCGCATTTTTTTATGTAATCCATGATTTTTTCCATGCTTTGCTTTGAAATAATATTTTTTGTTTTGTGTTCAATATCATATGCATTGTCAACAATGCATAAAACAATTATTACCAACTTAAATTAACTAAATAAAAAAAAATCAAATGAAAGACGTAATTAAGTAAATAAACAGAAAGAAGGGACAAAAAAAGAGAGAAATGGAATTAACAGGCGACGTTGTAAGCGAAATATAATCAACCCTAGCACGGCAAAAGAGCATCACTTTTGTTAACTCTCTCTATATAACCCAAATAAGATGGCATGCGAGCGACATTCTGTCTATGATTTATGAAAGTGTTGATGACAAAAAAGGTGCTATGGTTACCAACAGCCAATCAGAAGAAACCATATCTCACGTTTCCTCCTTATTATGAAGACTTTTGAACACCAGTAATTTTATTGTAACTTTTGTTTTACTGAACGAAAACTGAAAATTTTATTTCAAAATATAGCTGAGAAGGTGACCTGTAAAAAGGGTTTGAAATTTGGTCACAAAATGAGTGAGCCGTTCTAAATGAGTACAACTAACACTTAACGATATAACCGTGTTTGAATGATTAATAAAATGCATCATGAACTGAAATGTTTTTCCTTTTTAAATAAAATAAATTCATTTTTGAACATTTGTAATTAAATGTAAAAGCTGTTTCTCAATCTCTTTTCTAAAATCTTCATTTTTATTTTTACAGGAATAAAAAATATTCTTATTACAACCAATAGTGTTACTTGTTTTTATTTTATTGCTTATGGAGGAAAATGATACGGCAGGGGATTATCATCAGCGAGAGGACCCTCCATGTTGAAAATGCTGCAAAGAGAGCTAGGAGAAGAGCGAGTGTACAGCCGGACGAAGCGGCAAGTTGCATAACAACCTTCGTATGTCAAGGCTGTGGCAGACTATGCAAATCAAGAATTGGTCTCTACAGTCACACAAAAGGATGCAAACAGGCAACATCTTAATACGGCGCTGATCCATAGTCGTTTCGACTGACGGATGCCACACATTATGTAGGAACGGTTCCTCGCTTATCAAGGCCCAAAGGCCACTCTAGGATAAGAGTTAATAAAGTTGTCAAATGGACGGCTAGAGAACACATGAGGCTTGGAAGTAATCGTTGAAATTTCTTTTTTTACAAGGGATTCACCATTATTTATCAAGGCCTGTAGGCCACTCAACGATATGGGTTAATGTGTGTATGGTGATGGGAATTGTTCAGGAATTGATTATTTAACAAAATTGTGTTTATATTGGACTTGAAGACTATCATGTTATAGTCAGCTGGAAAGCAGGCTAGTGAAACAGAGTTCCACAGGCGGGCAGTTCTAGGAAAGAAGCTTTGTTTGTGGAACTTGCATTTAGATTTAGGCACAGATAGAGAGTGGCAGAAATTGTTGATAGTAGTTTTTGAATTGAAAGCCATGTTTAATTTCGGAAGAGTTTCCGATGAGTAGCTAATCTGTATAAGTACTGGCGATAAAAAAAGAGTTTTTGGTAGGTAGCCGAACTTTAAAATTGTGCAGATGAAGAGCAAAGATCTTTTTTGTGTGAGTAAATTTCTTCTTGTGTTGGACATGAAAAAAATCATGTGCGGAAATTTTAAAAGATTCAATATTTTTATGAAGTGGTTCTAGTTTCTGATTGGTTGCTAGCAGAACGTAACTCCATTTGATTGGTCAGTTCCTATCGCCAGTGCCTATAAGTAGAACCTTCTAATTTTTAAAATCATACCCTCTATTTATATCAAAAATATTGCAACAGTGGTTGTAGCTAGACAAGTGTTTTTTTTTTTTGCAAAAGTTTGGCAAGAGCGGGGAGGGCATAGATTGAAGTTTTGACATGCACTTACTACAAAAATAGCAACAGAGCAGAGCCAAGTTCACAACGTCTCTTCTGTTGAAAAGAGGTTGGAGAGAGGAGAAAAAAGGATCACCTAGGATGGCGCAACAAGAATTTGCTGACATTGGACTTGAAAACTACCATGTTGTAGTGATCTGAAAAGCAGCCCCATGATATTGCTTTCCGCAGACATTTTTTGCAAAAGAAACTTTTCTCATTGAAGTTCCATTCAGTTTTAGGTGCACAGACGATGAAAGGGAAATTATAGTTGTTGTAGCTAGATGATTTTTTGTTGTGAATGTTTTACCATGGCGGCTATAGATTGGAGCTCAGCCGAGCACCTACTGTGAAATTAAATATTTACCTATTTACAAAGCCTCCCCACGAGGGCAGAGTTAGACACCAGGGTTGTTTTTTAATGTGGAGAAAAGGAACAAAAATTTAAACATTTCTCAGTCGTGAAGGATTTCTCCTCCACTGAGAGAGAACAAGAAATTGAAGTGCATCATCTGAAGAACAGATACTACACTTGGAGCTGTATGTTTTTTATTCACTCTGAAAAGTTTACAACAAAACAGTAATAAACAAAAATTAGGCACAAGGCCACTCAAGAATTGGGGAGGGGAGTGCCTATGGTCATCCTCATCACTGTAACTTTGCTAGTCTGTGCTGATCCTAGATAAAGTTCTCATTGACCACAATACCTCAAGCACACTGGGGGTCGTCCTACCTATGATTCCCAAATCATATCGTGTGTGTGTGTGTGTGTGTGTGCGCATGTTTTTTGTTTTTTTTTTTTTTTTTAATAAACATTAAAATTAAACTTTGATCTTGGCCCGAAGGCCAAAGAGTAGAGAAAGACTAACAAACTCTCTCATGTCATCTTCATATATGAATCCAAAGATTCAATTGTTGGCATTGGTTTCCCCGAGATTTTTCTAGTCAGAATTATTTCTTGAAAGACATCAGGTACTTCCGGGAGGGACCACTAGAACATTGCCAACATCCTAAGAGAAAATGATTTTTTGTAGAATGAACTGAACTTCAGACACCCAGGTAGTTTTTATAATTCAGTAATATTCGGGTGATTTTTATAATTCAGTAATATTCAGGTAGTTTTTATAATTCAGTAATATTCAGGTAGTTTTTACAATTCAGTAATATTCGGGTAGTTTTTACAATTCAGTAATATTCGGGTAGTTTTTACAATTCAGTAATATTCGGGTAGTTTTTACAATTCAGTAATATTCGGGTAGTTTTTACAATTCAGTAATATTCGGGTAGTTTTTACAATTCAGTAATATTCGGGTAGTTTTTACAATTCAGTAATATTCGGGTAATTTTTACAATTCAGTAATATTCGGGTAATTTTTATAATTCAGTAATATTCAGATAATTTCGACTGCATACTTTGGAAGCTATCATTATAATTTATTAGGATTGGCAAACAAAAAAAATCAGTTGAAACCATTGTTTTTTATCTGAAAACTCAATTTATCGACTACAAAATCTCGTCCCCATTTTGTAGAAGCACCAATAATTCAAATGTTTTTGTAAAAAAATAAACGGATGTTTAGATGGGATATTTTTCTTGTATGTGAGTTAAAAATAACTCATAATTGCTTATAGGATTCTCACAAGTCATCTTGTACCCTTCTTGTGACACCTTAATAAGGAGTGTTTTGTTGATTGACCGAAAAGTAGGGTATCAATTTAATAGAACCTTTTAATTTAAAAGTGATCCCCAACGTTAAAAGTCATTAAATAAACTTTAAAAAAAAATTTTTTCCAGCTATTATGGAAGTTAAGTCTGTTAAGTCTGTTATTCATTATAATTCGCAGACAAAATAAGAAAACGTGAAAACGAATTAATTTTTACGCCAGGAAGGAAAACTTGTTCAAGTCCGCTAAATGCACTTTTACCTGTATGCATATAAAGTACATCTTTGCTTGGGTGCATGTTTCGTTCTAATAGTGTATAAGCACCCTTTTTGCTAATGACTGGCCATATTCACAAAAGAAGGTAACTTAAGCAATTTAATCTTATACTTACGTTATGAAAACATATAATGGAGCCATTCCTTAACAACAAGTTTCTTTTGTTTTGTCCGAATCATCGTCATGTGTGATGTTATGTAAAAAAAAGAATCTGCTATAAAAAGATTTACTATATATATATATATATATATATATATATATATATATATATATGTATATATGTAAAGTAGAGTCACTTGTATATGAAGCAACTGTAACGAATACATCCACAAACGTAACTAATAAATACATTGGAATGACGAAGGGGCCGTTTAAACAGAGATATTACATGCACATGAGCTCTTTTAGAGCAAAAGAGAGAAGTAATACGGCTTTAGCAAACAAGATCTGGCAGTTAAAAGAAGAAGGTGCACCTTTTACGGTGAAATGGAAAAAAATCGAGCAAAAACCTTCATACTCCCCAGAGCTAAAACAATGCTCGCTCTGCAATGCCGAAAAATATTATATTTTAAAAGCAACCCAAGAAGATGGATGCTTAAATGTAAGAAACGAATGCTTGAAGGACTGTATACATAGAAGAGGATCGCTTCTTATAAATTGGGATAGAAAAAAAGATAAAACGTGAAGATAAAAAAAAAAGGTTTAGTTATAGACACATGCCAAAATATTTTATTTTATATTATTGTAGATCTTATCACCCATTTTAAACGAGATCTAGAGAAAATTTTAAGTTTAAAATTTTAAATGTTTTAAAACGTGTTTTTAAATAGAGCGAGATCATGTTATACTTAATATACTTAAATATAAAAACGCCAATTTTTGACACCGGTTAGACCTATTTCAATCTAAGATTTATTACCGTTTTTAAAACGAAATTACATATAACTTTAAAATAACATTTTAAATAATTTTAAACGTGAAACGATACTTAAATATAAACATATGCCATATTCTTACACATTTTAAGTCTATTTTAACTAAATATTATTACCGTAATTAAAACGAAACTAGAGATTATTTTAAAATAAATCTTAAACGTTTTTAAACGCAAAGCGATACTTAAATATTAGTATATACCATCCCCTGGGCACTTCCTAGGTCTATTTCAATCTATATTTTATTACCCTATTTTTAAACGAGATTAGACATAACTTCAAAATGAACTTTTAAAACGCTTTTATACGAGACTTAAACTGAATGATAGGGGGGTATGCTTAAAGAAAAATAATAATATAGAAGGCATCATCCCATACTTTTTAATTTATTGCTTCAAATTTATTACCTTATTAAAGTAGCATACAAAAAAAATAAAAAAAATATAAAGGATAAAATAAATAAATAAATAAAAATTATGGTGTGCATATATAGAATTCCGGTTCCGGTTCCGGTTAAAGACAGATGAGAGTCGGCTGAAGAGAGCCTGAGGCGGACATTAAGAGCAGTCCTCAACTACCAGGCTTGAAACCGCCGGTACCGACTACCGATATAAATGTAAATTCCTGTATATATTATACAAAATATATATATATATATATATATATATATATATATATGTGTGTGTGTACATATTGGTGATGGAACAATTCCAGTATTTTTCCCGATTCTGATACAATTACCGATTCCGTACAAAATTCCCGATTCCGATACATTTCCAATGAAAACAATTATTCAACATGATATTTTACTCTCACCAACTTCTAAAATGTTCCACACGTGCATAAATGTGAACAAAAAAAAAAAAAAAAATGTAACCATAACTCAAAAATTTGACCTAATTAAGCAAAACCAATGTGATTTTCGGATTCAGTGCATCAAATTCGTCCTAAATGAGCTGAATAAACATGGAGGCAACTAATTTGTTGTTGACCAGTGTAATAAGTTTTATATGTTGGCAGTTTCAAAAACCGAGGGTGGCAGTGGAGATAAGTTCCCTCTCCCTAAAATATGCCTTTATGGTGTGCATCTCAAATAGCCTCTGACAACCAAGTCCAGCTCCTGGCCTTCTCATGTGGCTTAGCTACCAAACCCAGCGAAACTGTTTATACTAACTGGGAGAAGAGGCAAAGGTGGTCCACTGGCACTTTAAAACCAGTTACTTTGGGCAGGTGGGGCTCATCAACTTTGGATAGTAGCTGACGTAGGAGAAGGTAACTTTGATTTAAAACCTCCACTGCCTTGTGAGATTACCAAAATATTTCGCACTTAGAAACTATCCAAGTTTTCTACATTATTGGTCAACTGCTTGTGCAACTCATGTCAGACTCGCATTATTCAATGTCTCATGATTGGCTTCTATATACAGACTGAAATCCTTTGTTTCTCCCGGCTTGAAACACATGACGTCATTGAAATAAACAGTTTGCATTTCAACTTGTTGACGTTATGTGACACTTACGTCACCCGCGCGTCGTCCAGTGGTGGAATGACCCCGGTTGTCGGTTCTGGTGTTTCCTCGGTGAGGATGTCAACGGCCGGTTTCCTGAAACAGACTTGTCATGCAAAACAATTGAAAAGACCAAGTCAAGAGTGGTTTCCTTTTGTTTAATATTCCTTGTATTCCAATCACGGGTACAACCATAGTTAGCTGTTTAGTTAAGGACTGGCCACTTGTTAACTGCGAGGTTTTCTCTTCTCTCTCCGACAAAAAAACTCAATTATCTACATGACAGGGTCAATCGATGGGGGAATCTTCGTTCGTCGGACCCAAGGAAGCAAAACTCTCTCTGTCTTAAACCATCGCTCAGTGTCGTCCCTATAGTCGTCAGGAACTCTGTCCTCATCTCGCGTTTGACTACCCCCGGGATTCTTTATCTTTTTACCCGTCTCCTTCATCCAAACTTGGTCACCCTGTCTTAACTGTCCAGTAAACGCTGCCTTTTTTTTCTTCTTGACCTTCCTGGTCCTATTCGTCCTATCGGCCGTCGCCTTGAGGACCGTCCCTGATTCTCGGACTACTGGATCTGTAGGAGTTACTCCCTTCTTATTAACCTTATATGTCGCTACCCGTTTGACTTGGGACAATTTTCCTCCCTGTTCCTTGGTGCTATCCACCTTGCCCATACAGGCGCCGACCGTTCTTGGGGAAAGCTTCCTGTAGCTGTCAGCTCCCATAGGGAGAGGGACAGACCTTGTTTCACCTAGTGGTATCTTCACCCCTCTCACCGTTAGCGTGTCTGGATTAAAACTCAGAGTGGCTCCCCTCGCTCGGAGCCAATCCTCTCCCAGAATCATTTCGTTGCATAGCCCGGGTACCACATACAGGGGGAAATTCTCTTTCTTTCCGGCCGCTCGTATGGGTAGCCATACCTTCCCTGTCACCGACATCCAGCTACCGTCGGCCTGACTGAGCCCCACATCCGACGGGTACAACCTTCTCCTCCCTGCCACAGTCCGACAGACGTCCGCATCTATTAGGGATATTATCGCTCCGGTGTCAACCAGAGCCTTCACCTGCGTGGCTCCTATCGTCACATTACAGGTGAGTTCTCCCTTTTTTGTGAGCGGAGGGAACACCTGGGCTCTCCTCTTTTCCTGTTTCAGGGTTCTCTCCTGGTACCCCGCTCCCGTGAGCATCGCAACTTGTGACAGTGGTTTCTTTCCAACCCTACCTGTCTGCCCTACCTCTCTTTCTCTACAGATTCGCCGAGGGGGTGGGGTTTGGTTCTGATTCCCTCTCTCCAGAGGATCTTTCGCCCTCGAGTGGCTTTTCCCTCGGTCAGGACAGTCCCTCCTAATATGTCCCAGGTCTCCACACCGCCAACACCTGTGGGACTGGTGGCTGTAGGAGAAACGGTCAATTTTACCTCCTCTCTGACACACATTCAGTTCGGTCTTTACGATGCCCACTCTGACTCTCCCATTCTGTCGGGGTGTCTTCTCGTGGACAGTGGGGCACTCTCTCAACCGGTGGCCCTCGCCGCCACAGTTCCAGCACACAAATCCAGGCTGGCCCCGGGCGAGTCCTCCGGCCCCATATCTCATTCTGTTCCCCAGTTCCCCGCTCCTATTTCGCGACTCCTCCCCCATTATTCTTTTCTGCAACCACGCATAGTTCTTAGCTATTTTGCGTGCTTCTTCTAGAGTGTCTGGGCAACTCTTTAGCACCTCTATTTTGGTCGCTTCGTCCCGCAATGCATCCACCATCGTGTCAACTAGCATTGCTTGGGTTGTGGGCATCTCGCGGTGTTCGGACACTGGATACGCCAGGACCGCCAGTTCCTGCATGCGGTCGACCAGTTCAATATGTGTGTACATGTTATTCATCCATCCAAACAAAGATTTTACTTGTTACAAACCATCCTTGGTATATGATTAATATTTCCTGTTAATTTCTGTGTTATTTGGCCAATAGTTTGTTAAATATTTTCACACACACACACACACACACACACACACATACATACATCTACTGTTTTATTTTAATAGATTTATTTGTTTCTAGATAATTATTATTATCACAGAAACTTTATTTTGTATTTAGCTGTTAGGGTAAAAAGGATCATACATCCAAATTTATACAAATTCATCCAATATTGTTGTTTATAAAACTAAAATCAATCTTGTAAAAATTTAGAAAGCCATTCTTAACATGGGGAGTAAGATAGTTTTGTTAACTTTTATCTTGCTTGAATTAATATTTGAGTTATGTTCATTGTCTACTTACCTTAATAAAGTCGAATAGAATTTGATTTTAGGTTTTAAAATAAAAAATAACAGATGGATTTGTGTAATTTGTGGTATACTTTTGTTAACCTTAGATAATAAAGTTTTCGTGCTACAATTTTATTTCCTTTTTATGAAGACATAAGAAAACAGCAAATACAGACTCTGTAGACAAAGAGATAAAACGATAAACCACATTATAAGTGAATGCAGCAAATTAATCTTAAAAGAATATGAGAATAGATACGACCAAGTGGAGAAGGCAGTACATTAGGAATTATCCAAACAACTGCATCTTGATTATCCAAACAAATGGTACAAGCACAAACCAGCAGCAGAATAGAAATCACAAAACCCTATGGAACATTGGCGTACAAATAGATAAACCAATCCAAGCAAGGAGACCAAGTTTCATAATCTATATATACAAAGGGCAAAATGGGCACACGCATTTGTGTATGTACGCGCGAAAGGCTTTTTGCATTGGGGTTCTCACGTCGGTTAGATTCCGGAAGAAGTGTTCTTATACTTCCTAGATCGTAATATCTCAGATTTTAAACGGACATTGTCTCTATCTTTTTTTTTTGATCGAGTTTAAAAAAATTCCCTCCATGCCATCCTTTCAAGTGTTTGTCTTTTTTGTATAAATAAAGTGAAACTAATTGAACGCTGATGTCAACAGCCTTTATAGTATCTGTTCTGTAATTGGTCCTTGGTCAATGTATGAGAAACCCTTCATACTGAGACAATTACTATTTATTTAGATACTGCCAGAGTGCCTCCTTTTGGGGGGAGCTGGTCTTCCCCCACATTAAAAACGATCTTCGTGGAAGGTTTAAAAGCAACGCCATTTCTGCAAGTCATCTTTTTGATTGACATCGCTAAATTTGAACACTTAACACTTTCGGTCACGTCATGGCATAGCAGTAAGATGTTAAGTTTCCTTTGACTTTCTTTTCCACCTTCGCATCACGGGTTCGAGCCTGCCTGCCTAGTACCACTTTTTTTTCTTTTTTTTTTTACATCTACAAACACCCGAGCAAGCCGGGCATCCCCGCTAGTAGTTAATAAAAAAGTCTTGCCAGATCGTAGATTTCGTCATTCCAGCAGAGCATATAGAAGTAAATATGGGAAATCAACCCATTTAAATCAAAAAGAACGTCATGTGTATTGAAAACAAGGTTACTAAACAAATAAAGAGGAATTATCTGGTGCTAATAAGAAAGGAGAAAATTATCCAGGGGGAGATAACTAGCCATGACAAAGTAAAAATAAGCATATTTTACAAGAGATAATTATGGATGCTAAAATAATCCATCGAACAATTGAATAATATTAAATACAAAAAGAAGACCTCGTCTTTAGAAGAGTCGAATGAAATTAGTCCCAGGAATTTCCAAAGCAGTTTACAAACAGGAAACGAATTAATTAACAAACTAAAAATGAAATGAGTCCCGGAAATTGCCAAAACGGTTTACATAAAATATACACTAAAGAATAAACTGAAGAATAAATCAGCAATCACTAGTGGATGATGCTGACTGACTCTATGTGAAGAGGAAAGACACAGGAAGACGGTTGGTTTGTATAGAAGACTGTTAATGACACACACACACACACACAAAAAGAATTAGAAAAATACATACATAAGAAAGGCTAATTACTGGAGCAAGGGACACTGCAAAAATGAACAAGATGGAGAATAGAAGAATAGTAAGAAAAGAAAAATAGGGAAAAAAAAACAGCTTCACTGGTAAATAATAAGGGTGACAAAAGATAAGACTCATGAAAACACTTTACATGGCTACGAAAACGACACCTTAATAGAGAAACTAGCCCTAATAACAGCCACACAGGAAAACGCTATTAAATAGAACATTCTATATCAAAGCAAAGACCGACAAAACACAAGAAAACAGCAAATACAGGCTCTGCAGACAAAGAGACAAAATAAACCACATGATAAGCGAATGCAGCAAACTAGCGCAAAATAATATAAAAATAGACACGGTCAAGAAGGAAGCCAGTACACTGGGAACTATACAAACAACTGCATCTTGAATACCCAGACAAATGGTACAATCACAAACCGGCAGCAGTACTTGTAAAATTAGAAATCACAAAATACTATGGAATATGGATATACAAACAGATGAACCCATTTAAGTAAGAAGGCCAGATGTTAAAATAGTTAACAAGAAAGGAAAGTCTAGCCAGATCATAGATTTTACCGTTTCAGTAGACCACAGAATGAATTTCAAGGAGACGGAGAAGTGTGGCAACTAGATGGAACTGGCCAGAGAGCTGAAAAGACGATGGAAGATGAAGAAAGTCAAGATAACACCAATAATAGGAGGAGCACTCGGAACAATCCCAGAAAAATTTTGAAAAAAGAATGTGAGAGATTGGAATTATAAGAATGGTTGATGAGATGCAATGGATAACAATAATGAAAACCGTTGAATGCAGACTAACACACAAGCTACAAATGCTAACCCACCAGATAGAAACTGCAACGGATGTAAAACAAAAAGATAGTAGAACACTTGAAATCAAGAAAACTGAAACCATATAATTTTAAGTTATCTCCCCCCTAAAAAAATGAATTGTAGCATTGGCACCAACTGACACCGCATCAAATAATTCTGAAAGCTCTAGGAGGATGGAAAGCTTGAGGAGGAAAAAGCACTAACCAGACCTCCACTAGATGCTTGCAAAGAGGACAGTTTCTAACTTCATTATGTAGTTGCTTATTGAGACAATCGTGTACTGTATCGACAATTCATGGAACTAATTTGATTCTGCATTTTTGTTTAATTCTAAGTACTGTTAGAAATTTGACAATTATATCATGCCTCCCATTGTATTTGTTTTAGACAATTTAGATTGGTCGACTGTATTTGCTGTGGTGCAGTTCGCCTTGGCGGACTTTTTGCACGCGTGCCTTTCTTTTTCAGTTTTCATCAAGACAGCCGTCCCAGAAGGATCTATGGAACTTACCCTCCGCATAAGAGGCATTTGAGCACCTCTATCCTCTGTCTCCTTGAGACTTTTATTAAGTCTAAATAATTAGGCTCAATAATTATTATTTGAGTGTCCCTGAGACTTTTAAGTTAGAATTGTTGACCTGTTATTAAGGACTTTTCCTGACATGAACATTAATTATGAACCTCTGTAATATCGTCTCAATGCAAGAATTGAATCTTTTTCATCAGAAGGCATCATATCGACCTCCTTCAAACGATTGTAAACTCATATCTTCAAAGACAGATGAACCTGCTTCCAGTTCCTGTTGAAGATAAAAGACTCACCTTTTCAGAGGCAAAACGGGAATTTCTTTTTGCAAACGAGGATTTAATAAAATTTGTGTTGAATTTTAAGGTAGGCTTTTGTTGGATTTTATCTTATTTTACCACTGTTATGGAACAAACAGCAGGTGAGATAGAATATCTCACATTGCTTTTTTATATAAAAATAATCATTTAAAACTATTTTAAATTATTATTACACATTCATGCATTCGTATTATATTTCAAAATTACTTCGATATTTTTTTTCAAAATATCACCAAATAAAAATCAAGTAAACAAAATAAAATTACAACTTTGCATTTAATTTTCGCCATCCTTTAAGTATAAAAAAATATTAATTGTTAATATATATATATATATATATATATATATATATATATATATATATATATATTGGTAAGAGGGGTCCATTTTTTAGGAGACTTGGAGCGGTTTATCAATTTTTTTAAATTTTTTTTTTGTGCGGGGAGGTGAATTAAATTGGCTAATAATTATGAAATAAAATATTATTGAATTTTTTCATATTGCAAAAAAAAAAAAAATTCGTTAAGTGCTCCGACAATTTTCAGAATTAAATTCATTAGCTCAATCGTCCAGGTATAGGGCACTGTTTTACAATTTGTTATTCTGCAGAGGGAGACTACTCTCATTTACTAAGAGATTTGTTCATTTTTCATCTCAAAATTTAGGACGCTCGATCTGACAAAATATTTAAAAAAAAAAAGCTACAACAAATTCTTTTAAATGTAGCAACTTTGATAACGTTAATAATACAAAATGTAGTCTTTACGCGACTATTAAGAGAATCATTTTTGTTTTCATATCATAAATTACGACACTAAAACCAACATCATTTCATTATATGAAAACATTAAAAAAAAAAAAAAAAAAAAAAAAAAAACAGAAGGCTGCGCTAACGCCACGGCAACTTTTTATACATTTTTTACGACTTCTTTATTTTTATTATTAAAAAGTAAATGTTATGGGAAGATTTGTTTTATTAAAGAGTTTTATTTTTTGTATTTTGTATGCCGTAATTTATTTTTTTTTTTATATAAGCAGTTTATTGGAAGCTTCTTCTTTTAAATGGTAATAAAGTTAGGGCGATAAATTAAATTACGGTTAAATCATGTTACATATAGGGAGGGTTAAAACTGTGGCACGCGTTGGGGGTATCTATAAAAGAAGGATGGAACTTTTAAAGCTACGGCGACTTTTTTAATTTTTTTGCTGCAACAAATTTTATAATATTTATGGTGAGCTACGATGTTCACTCTTTCGCTGCCGGAAATTCAAGTGCCCCGAGACGTTTTCTGCGCAAGCGGCTAGAGGCGCCCTTTTTCTTTTTACTGAATTGCTCTGGAGGTTCAATGTTTTGATTTTTTTTTGACCAATCAGAGAGTTTTCCGGGCTGTCGGAAATTATGTGTCTGGGAGCCGGTGAAAATCTTTAAAAACCTCTGTATTTTCCAAAAAAAAGCGCAGTTAACAAAATTCAGAGATAGTGTTGGAAGATATATATATCACTACTGTCTGCAGCTCAAAACTAACGCGACAACACTGTGAACGTAGCAGGCGAGTCGGCTGATAAAACAATGTGGGCGAACACACAGACACAGTAACTAACTTTTGTATTCCCCCTTCTACTATCGCATGCTCATTTTTAATTAATTTTATGTAAACAATTATTTTAAAACTTCCTTAATCTCAACTAATCCCCCCCTTTTGTTCACTCATAAATGAACTATTATTTTCATTGAAATATTTCCTAAGAAGTAATAAATCTTTTTTTATAAATTGAGAGTTAACTGTATTTATTTTGTTGATATATTTTCTACGAAAGAACATCGTAAATTCGACTCTCTGTCTTGCTCTCTTTACTTCTTTTCCCCACAATAATAGTAAAATTAATTAATAAATAATAAACAAATGTAAGAAACATTGGAAAAGGCCAAAACTGGCGACCCACCGACGTGATTATTTTGAACACGCAAACATTTCTATAAAAAAAAAAAAAAAAAAAAAAAAAAGGCTATCTTCTGATCTATGAAACACTTTAGGTTTTGTTGCATTGGAATCGCGATGTGGAGAAATTAAGTTGGGATATTTTTGCGAAATTGTGTGAACTGTTGTGTCGGCAACGTTATCCGAGCATAAAGCAATGTTCATAAGTATTGGTGATGGCTGTGATTTTCTGGGGAAAAGAAGTAAAGAGAGCAAGACAGAGAGTCGTTACAGACAGAGGTAGCCAATTCGAGTCTGAGCTGTTCTCAAGTAACCAATCTTTTGATGTGAATTTCAATGAAACTAAACAAAATGAAAACCCAAGAAATAATTTCACTACAAATTCACCATGGACCAACAAACAAACAAAAAAACTGCCTTCTAATACTTCAAATAACCAACTTTTGATGTGAATTTCAACAAAAGTAAATAAAAAAACTCAAGAAACAATTTCACCAAGGTCGCGAAAAACTATGGAAATTCAACAAAAATAAAAAAATTTTTGTATGAAAACGATAAAACAAATCCTTCTGAATATAAAAATCTACTTTTCAAAAAAAAAAAAAAAAAAAAATTTTTAACATAAAAAACCTATCTTCATAACAAAATTATAAAAGACAACATACAGCAAAAGTGTGAATAACAAAAGGGAAAACTAAAATGGCAGAAAACGAAGTCGACATGGCAGCAGAACAAGATAAACCAGTGCAGTCAATTGCGATGAAAACTCCGGCATTTATTGATTCAAATGTACTAGCTTGGTTTTCAATAATGAAAGCCCAGTTCAGTATTATGAACATTAAGCAACCAAGACAAAAATTTTATCATATTCTCGCGTCACTACCAACGGATATAGTTGGAAAATTACAAAACAGCATACTGGAATCAAAAGACTTTGATAAGTTAAAAGATGCTGTGATTAATCAGTATGAAAAATCAAAGACTGAAATGCTGGACAAACTAATGTCATCTTCAATCATGACAGGACGTCCTTCGATTTATTTGAACGAACTCATGTCGTTAGCAGGTAGAATTGGTGTTGGAGAAGACATTGTCCGACATAAGTTCATCCAAACCCTACCTCATTCGATCAAACCCGTGGTAGCAGCACAAATTGATCTCGATCTGGAAAGACTTGGTAAAATGTCCGATGACCTGCTGTTATATTTTAATAGACAGGAAGCCGCGCAAATACAACAGATATCATGGAACCAAAACCATCGTAACCAGAGTGATGACGGATCTCAAAGAAAAAGTAATCCGTCACAAAAATCATATAATTGTCCAAATGGAGTTCGTCCTTTTAACAAGGATCAGAGACCCAAAATCTGCCGTTCACATCTATATTTCGCCGAACGTGCAAAATATTGCAAACCATGGTGTAAATGGCCAGACAAACGGAATGTACAAATGCAACCCAGTTCTCGTCCTGCCTCCCCTGCTTTTAGTAAAACATCGGAAAACTAACCCGGCGAAGCGTGATAGCTTCCACATCTTCGCCGCTTCTTGAAGTAGCCGCACGGTTAGGAGCTATAAAATTGAATTTTGTTGTGGATACGGGAGCTGCAATATCTGTAATCCCAAGAAAATATATAAGCGGTATAGTTATATACCCAACAAACATCTCAATTGTGTCAGCTAACGGTCAGAAAATTGAATGTTCCGGTCAAGCAGTATTAAACCTGGCACTTCATAACTTGAGGCGTGATTTCACTTGGACCTTTCTCATTGCAGAAACTACCAGACCTCTCCTAGGTTATGATTTTCTGAATCATTTTGGATTAATAGTTGATTGCACAAATAACAAATTGATTGATCAAACAACCAAAAGATATTCAAACGCACAGCCATCACCAATACTTATGAACATTGCTTTATGCTCGGATAACGTTGCCGACACAACAGTTCACACAATTTCGCAAAAATATCCCAACTTAATTTCTCCACATCGCGATTCCAATGCAACAAAACCTAAAGTGTTTCATAGAATTGAAACTGGCAGTAACCCTCCATCTTTCTCTAAAACGAGGCAGTTATCAGCCCAGAAATACAACATAGCAAAAGAGGAATTCAGGAAACTCCAGAATGCCGGAATTATATCCCCCTCTAAATCAGAGTGGAGTTCGGCCTTGCACATGGTGAATAAATCTGATGGGACTTATAGACCTGTAGGTGACTACAGGTTACTAAACACTATAACAAAACCAGATCGATACCAAGTGCCAAACATAAATTCCTTGTCATCAAAACTGCACGGTAAGAAAGTTTTTTCAAAAATTGATTTATCTTCTGCTTATCACCAAGTACCAGTCCATCCGGATGATGTGTGCAAAACAGCCATCACAACACCCTTCGGTTTATATGAGTACAATTACATGCCTTTCGGTTTGCGGAACGCATCTAGTACTTTCCAAAGGATGATGGACAATATTTTCCGCGACATCGATTGTATTTTTATATACATCGATGATATTCTTATTTTCTCAAATAGTGAAGAAGAGCATTCCAAACACCTCGATACTGTTTTACAGAAACTCAGTGAGTACGACCTTAAAATTTCCCTTTCTAAATGTATTTTCAATGTTTTTCAACTTGAATTTTTGGGATTTCACATATCTGTTGATGGTCTTAAGCCAAGTGACAAGAAAATCCGCGAATTAAATGAATTTCCTCAACCAAACGATTCAAAATCACTGCGTCGATTCCTTGGCATGGCAAATTTTTACAGAAAATTAGTTCCAAATTTCAGTGAAATCAGTTTACCACTCACCGAGTGTATTCGGTTGAATCAAAAATCTAAGAAAATAGATTTTACAAAGGAGGAAGTTGAATCCTTTGAAAGGATAAAAACAAGTTTCTCAGGTGTAACCGCTCTACCTTATCCCGATTCAAAAGCTACTAATTATCAGCTTGTTACGGACAGTTCCAGTTACGCTGTTGGAGCAGCACTTCATCAAATGATTGACAATCAACCAATTCCTATTGGATTCTTTTCAAAAAAGTTATCACAAACTCAACAAAAATATTCTACCTTTGACAGAGAATTGCTAGCTGCTTATTTAGCAGTCTTGTATTTTAAACATCAGGTGGAAGGCAGAAACTTGTTGTTATTAACAGATCATAAACCGCTCTGCAGCGCCTTTAAAAGCCAAACACCTTTAAAATCCGATAGACAACAGCGTCACCTTTGTTTCTTGAGTGAATATGTGACTGATATTTCACACATAAAAGGTTCACAGAACATTGTAGCTGATTGCTTATCGCGACCAGCGTATGCAATCACAATTGATATTTGTGACTTACAGGAGATGGCCAATCACCAAACCACTGATGAAGAAACAAAAACTCTATGTGATCAACTGAAGCCGTATCAGATTAATGAACATAATACAATCCTATGTGACGTGTCTTTACCTTTTCCACGACCTTTTGTCACACAAAAGCTCCGGAAATCTGTTTTTGACAGTTTACACAACTTGTCACACCCTGGAATTGCTGCTTCAACTAAAATGATAACTTCCAGATATTTTTGGCCCAAAATGGCCAAGTCAATAAAGGAATGGTGCAAGGAATGTCAGCATTGCCAACAAGCAAAGATAAACAAACACACAAAAAGTGACGTGCATCCATTTGAATTGCCATCCAGCAGATTTCAAACTGTACACATTGACATTGTTGGCCCTCTACCACCAGTCAAGAGCAAAACAGACCCGTATTTCTCTCCCTATCGTTATTTATTAACATGCATCGATAGAAATACGAGATGGGTAGAGGCTTGTCCATTGACCGAAATAACTGCAGCGTCAGTATCAACTGCTTTTGTTGATCTGTGGATATCGCGATTTGGTGTGCCCCTCCATGTCGTTACAGACAGAGGTAGCCAATTCGAGTCTGAGCTGTTCTCAGAACTGTCAAAAATTATAAGGTTCCACAGGCTGAGAACGACTTCGTACCATCCCCAAGCAAACGGAATGATCGAGCGAGCACACAGAACATTAAAGACAGCACTTATTGCCAGAAGAGAATCTTGGTTATCTGCTCTTCCTATAGTTCTTCTAGGTATCAGGATTACACCCAACGATTCCAATTATTCACCATTTACTGCAGTTACGGGTGCTAATGCACAGATACCTAGATTGTTAATCGATGCGTACGAGGATGCAAACATTGATATAACAGATGCTCACATAAAAGCTCTAGCTGAGGAGATGCGGAAATTTGACACAGACGGATTATCCAGTGGACACCTCCATTCTTTACCTGCTGTGTACATTCCTAAGGATCTTCAAATTTGTGACAGCGTCTGGTTGAGAACAGACAGGATTCGAAAATCTATGGAAGCTCCATATACAGGTCCATTCCAAGTAGTACATCGTCATGGCAAATATTTTACTATTAAAATGTCTGATGATGTACACAGTAACGTTTCCATAGATAGATTGAAGCCTGCATATTCTTCAACAACGTCAAAAGATTTTGTTCCACCCCTTCCAGTATCTGACACTTTTGTATCTTCCTCTGATACAGAGTTTGAAAAGAAACAAACTAAATCAAAGTCCGGGAGAACCATCAGGTGGAAAAAGGACAACACATATTTTTATTATTAAAAATAAAAATGATGTAAAAATTTTCTAAACAAAAAAAAAAAATTTTTTTTTCCCAACCTACATTTACATGTAAATATACTACCAAACTTTCCTTCACAAAAAAAAAACAAAAAAAACCAAAGCTATTTATCATGAACGATGAACCTTTAAACTCCGTTTACTGGGCGGAAAGTTATATGGTGAGCTACGATGTTCACTCTTTCGCTGCCGGAAATTCAAGTGCCCCGAGACGTTTTCTGCGCAGGCGGCTAGAGGCGCCCTTTTTCTTTTTACTGAATTGCTCTGGAGGTTCAATGTTTTGATTTTTTTGATCAATCAGAGAGTTTTCCGGGCTGTCGGAAATTATGTGTCTGGGAGCCGGTGAAAATCTTTAAAAACCTCTGTATTTTCCAAAAAAAGCGCAGTTAACAAAATTCAGAGATAGTGTTGGAAGATATATATATCACTACTGTCTGCAGCTCAAAACTAACGCGACAACACTGTGAACGTAGCAGGCGAGTCGGCTGATAAAACAATGTGGGCGAACACACAGACACAGTAACTAACTTTTGTATTCCCCCTTCTACTATCGCATGCTCATTTTTAATTAATTTTATGTAAACAATTATTTTAAAACTTCCTTAATCTCAACTAATCCCCCCCTTTTGTTCACTCATAAATGAACTATTATTTTCATTGAAATATTTCCTAAGAAGTAATAAATCTTTTTTTATAAATTGAGAGTTAACTGTATTTATTTTGTTGATATATTTTCTACGAAAGAACATCGTAAATTCGACTCTCTGTCTTGCTCTCTTTACTTCTTTTCCCCACAATAATAGTAAAATTAATTAATAAATAATAAACAAATGTAAGAAACATTGGAAAAGGCCAAAACTTTCATAACTTGAGGCGTGATTTCACTTGGACCTTTCTCATTGCAGAAACTACCAGACCTCTCCTAGGTTATGATTTTCTGAATCATTTTGGATTAATAGTTGATTGCACAAATAACAAATTGATTGATCAAACAACCAAAAGATATTCAAACGCACAGCCATCACCAATACTTATGAACATTGCTTTATGCTCGGATAACGTTGCCGACACAACAGTTCACACAATTTCGCAAAAATATCCCAACTTAATTTCTCCACATCGCGATTCCAATGCAACAAAACCTAAAGTGTTTCATAGAATTGAAACTGGCAGTAACCCTCCATCTTTCTCTAAAACGAGGCAGTTATCAGCCCAGAAATACAACATAGCAAAAGAGGAATTCAGGAAACTCCAGAATGCCGGAATTATATCCCCCTCTAAATCAGAGTGGAGTTCGGCCTTGCACATGGTGAATAAATCTGATGGGACTTATAGACCTGTAGGTGACTACAGGTTACTAAACACTATAACAAAACCCGATCGATACCAAGTGCCAAACATAAATTCCTTGTCATCAAAACTGCACGGTAAGAAAGTTTTTTCAAAAATTGATTTATCTTCTGCTTATCACCAAGTACCAGTCCATCCGGATGATGTATGCAAAACAGCCATCACAACACCCTTCGGTTTATATGAGTACAATTACATGCCTTTCGGTTTGCGGAACGCATCTAGTACTTTCCAAAGGATGATGGACAATATTTTCCGCGACATCGATTGTATTTTTATATACATCGATGATATTCTTATTTTCTCAAATAGTGAAGAAGAGCATTCCAAACACCTCGATACTGTTTTACAGAAACTCAGTGAGTACGACCTTAAAATTTCCCTTTCTAAATGTATTTTCAATGTTTTTCAACTTGAATTTTTGGGATTTCACATATCTGTTGATGGTCTTAAGCCAAGTGACAAGAAAATCCGCGAATTAAATGAATTTCCTCAACCAAACGATTCAAAATCACTGCGTCGATTCCTTGGCATGGCAAATTTTTACAGAAAATTAGTTCCAAATTTCAGTGAAATCAGTTTACCACTCACCGAGTGTATTCGGTTGAATCAAAAATCTAAGAAAATAGATTTTACAAAGGAGGAAGTTGAATCCTTTGAAAGGATAAAAACAAGTTTCTCAGGTGTAACCGCTCTACCTTATCCCGATTCAAAAGCTACTAATTATCAGCTTGTTACGGACAGTTCCAGTTACGCTGTTGGAGCAGCACTTCATCAAATGATTGACAATCAACCAATTCCTATTGGATTCTTTTCAAAAAAGTTATCACAAACTCAACAAAAATATTCTACCTTTGACAGAGAATTGCTAGCTGCTTATTTAGCAGTCTTGTATTTTAAACATCAGGTGGAAGGCAGAAACTTGTTGTTATTAACAGATCATAAACCGCTCTGCAGCGCCTTTAAAAGCCAAACACCTTTAAAATCCGATAGACAACAGCGTCACCTTTGTTTCTTGAGTGAATATGTGACTGATATTTCACACATAAAAGGTTCACAGAACATTGTAGCTGATTGCTTATCGCGACCAGCGTATGCAATCACAATTGATATTTGTGACTTACAGGAGATGGCCAATCACCAAACCACTGATGAAGAAACAAAAACTCTATGTGATCAACTGAAGCCGTATCAGATTAATGAACATAATACAATCCTATGTGACGTGTCTTTACCTTTTCCACGACCTTTTGTCACACAAAAGCTCCGGAACGATGTTCACTCTTTCGCTGCCGGAAATTCAAGTGCCCCGAGACGTTTTCTGCGCAAGCGGCTAGAGGCGCCCTTTTTCTTTTTACTGAATTGCTTTGGAGGTTCAATGTTTTGATTTTTTTTTTGACCAATCAGAGAGTTTTCCGGGCTGTCGGAAATTAAGTGTCTGGGAGCCGGTGAAAATCTTTAAAAACCTCTGTATTTTCCAAAAAAAGTGCAGTTAACAAAATTCAGAGATAGTGTTGGAAGATATATATATCACTACTGTCTGCAGCTCAAAACTAACGCGACAACACTGTGAACGTAGCAGGCGAGTCGGCTGATAAAACAATGTGGGCGAACACACAGACACAGTAACTAACTTTTGTATTCCCCCTTCTACTATCGCATGCTCATTTTTAATTAATTTTATGTAAACAATTATTTTAAAACTTCCTTAATCTCAACTAATTCCCCCCTTTTGTTCACTCATAAATGAACTATTATTTTCATTGAAATATTTCCTAAGAAGTAATAAATCTTTTTTTATAAATTGAGAGTTAACTGTATTTATTTTGTTGATATATTTTCTACGAAAGAACATCGTAAATTCGACTCTCTGTCTTGCTCTCTTTACTTCTTGTTGTGAAGGAACATAACTGGCTATACACCGGTTACAAACTGTATATATATATTGGACTGTTTGGCAGACAGCGGCAGACAAGCAGTCGCAGTAAGACGGATAGTCTTACGTGTTGATTATCAGACTTTCTTCCCCATACTTGTTACTATGTACTTCTATTTACCTTAGGCGAGCAGCCTTACGTTTCTGTATTATAAATAAACCCCATTACACATACCACTCGGTGTAACTCACGTTTGTCTTTATTTCCTAAGTATTTAGGAATATAACAATGGCGACGAAAGGATGTTCTTTCTCTTAACAGAGATAAATTACCGTACCAAGGACTGTGTACAATGCAAGGATTTTTTGTTTTACGAAAAAAACAAACTACACAAGGATTTTTGACCACGTGCGTCAATGAATTTAAAAATTTTTCCTACCTAAAGTACGGATTTTTCTTCGTAAAGTACGGATTTTTCTTCGTAAAGTACGGATTTTTCTTCGTAAAGAACTCACAAGAAATTATAGAAACATGTTCAAGGTAAAGTGGAATTTATATTTATTTTGACAAGTAAAAAAAAAAAAAAAAAAAAAAAATGGTCGCAAGTTGAATTCGAAACTACACTAAAGGATTACGAGTTTCGAAAGAAAAAATATAAATACAACGACTATTGTACCATTTTATGCCACGTGGGAACGGCAGCCATATATTTTTTTTTTTGGAAAATTAATTGTTTGTTATTGCCTTTATATAAATAATTGGAACTATTTGTCGTGGGAAGTAAGAAATATTTTGTGTATGAACTTACGTTGTTGAAAAAAAAAAAAAAAAAAAAAAAAAGAATTATTTTACAAAGCCTGTTGAATTACTATGGATGAACTTTGTTGAAACGTGTTGTGTCTGCATATTGCTACTAATTTACGATATACGTAAATTTACGATTTTTCTTTGGAATTATTGTGTAGAATTCGAAAAGACATTTTTGTACTAGAAGCTAACATGGAACAATTAGCAGAGTTAACTAAGGCTCTAGCCCTTAGCATCCAGGAACAGACAAAAATGACTCAACAATTTTTAGCGCAACAACGACAACAACAACAAATTCAACAACAACAGCTACAGCAACAGCTGCAACAACAACAAGAAAGAACACAAAAAACTTTAGAGGCACAACAAGAACAAACAAACATACTACAACGACAAATGTCGACACAGCAAAAGAATTTAGAAAAGCTAATTCTAACGTCGACCGGGAAGAAGACTAATTTTTCTGCCGAGGGTATTTCAAATTCACTAACGGAATTTCGTTACTCCCCGGATACTGGTGTTACTTTCCCTGCATACTACAGAAGATACGAAACAATTTTTACGAAAAGATGTTTAGACTGGACCGATGAGGAAAAAGTTACCCTGCTACTACAAAAACTGGGTACTGATGAAAACACCAAGTATGCAAATCTAATTCTACCAAAAAAACCGGAGGAGGTTTCGTTCGAGGAAACAATTAGTACCTTGTCGAAAATATTTGATAAAAGGGATAGCCTATTTCACTCTGGATACAAATGTTTGAACATTCAGAAGGCAGAAGCTGAAGACTATCTAGAATATGCTTGCACTGTGAACTGTTTATGCGAATCATTTAAATTGAATGAAATTTCCGCAGACCAATTTAAATGTTTAATCTTTGTACAAGGTCTCACAGCACCAAGGGACAAAGATATACGTTCACGGATCCTAACAATTATGGAGGCGGATCCTAACATAACATTGCAAAAAGTCACTGAAGAGTGTCAACGTCTGATTAACATAAAGAAAGACAACACTCGCATTGAAGAGAAAAATATTTTTAAGGTGCAGCAAGTAAAAAGGCAAGGGACCACAAGAAAGTCCAGGTTCCAAGAACACAGGATCCTTAAAGGATACAAAGACCCAAAGCTAAAGTGTAAATGTTGTGGTAGTTTAAGACACAACAATAAGACCTGCTGGTTTAGGAACAAAATATGTTATGAATGTGGTCTCAGAGGTCACAAGGGAACATACTGTGCCCAGAAGAAAAGACAAGGGACCGATAATGTAAATACGCTTCGCATGAATAAAGAAAAAAGCTGCGAAAGACGGAAATATGTTGATGTTCGGATAAATGGACATCTGGTTACATTGCTTCTGGATAGCGGTGCAGATATTAGTATTATAAATGAAGATATATGGAAAAGGATAGGTCGACCTGAATTAACGAAAACCAGAAAGACGGCGAGAAGTGTGTGCGGCAAAAGATTAGAGTTCAAGGGAGAATTAAAATGCAAAGTGACATTCGCTAACCAGACTCATAAATCCAAAGTGTACGTCGTACCAGGAAAGAATACATGCCTGTTTGGGGTAGATTGGATTGTCCTGTTTAATTTATGGGAGAAACCCATAAATTCGTTTTGTAACGTTTTAACTGCAGAAAAAGCAAACCAAAGGGAAGACTTCCTGAAGGATTTGAAAACTGAATTTCCCAATGTTTTTGCCGAAGGACTAGGACTCTGTATTAAGACAGAGGCAAAATTTGAATTAAAGAAAAATGCCACTCCAGTATTCAAACCTAAAAGGAATGTGCCTTTTTCAGCGATGGACGCAATCGAAAAAGAGTTGGATAGACTTCAACAACTGGAAGTCATTGAAAAAGTTAACCACACAGATTGGGCAAGTCCAACCGTGTATGTAAAGAAAAAAAATAACAGAATAAGGGTCTGTGGAGATTTTTCAACGGGTTTAAATGACTGTCTATTGGACCATAATTATCCCCTTCCGTCCGCAGAAGATCTGTTCTCTAAGCTTAACGGAGGAAAAATTTTTTCTAAGATAGACCTCTCAGATGCTTACTTGCAAATTAAGATCAGCGATGAATGCTCCAAATACTTAGGCATAAATACTCATAAGGGCATTTTTAAGCTAAAGAGGCTTCCTTTTGGATTAAAGGTTGCTCCTGCTATTTTCCAGCAAATTATGGACACGATGCTGGCAGGGTTGGAATTTTCAATGGCCTACCTTGACGATATCCTAATTAAAAGTGAAAATTTGCAAGATCATAAGAAGCATGTAAAAGAAGTATTCAAAAGAATACAGGAATTTGGTTTTAAATTGAGCCCAGAAAAATGCGATTTTTTTATGAAAAAAATTAAATATCTAGGTCAAATAATCGACAAAGAGGGTCGAAGACCGGATCCACAAAGGACTGAAGCAATTGAAAAGATGCCTGCTCCAGATTCAGTGACAAAATTAAAATCGTTTTTGGGATTAGTTCAATACTATGCAATTTACATCCCTAACATACATAATTTAAGAGCTCCTCTTAACGAGTTACTGAAAAAGGGTGTTAAATGGAACTGGAATAAGGAATGTGAATCTGCTTTCCAAAATATCAAAAGATGTCTACTGTCAGACTTAGCATTGGCACATTTCAATCCAGAAAAGGAACTAATACTAGCAACGGACGCCAGTGATTACGGTGTTGGCGCTGTATTACTTCACAAGTATGAGGATGGTAGGACAAAAGCTATCGCCCATGCTTCAAGAACGTTGGTTGCAGCGGAGAAAAATTACAGCCAAATTGAAAAAGAGGCGCTGTCGATAATATTTGGAATTACAAAGTACAATCGATTTCTCCATGGACGATCTTTTATTTTGCAAACCGACCATAAACCCCTACTTACCATATTTGGATCAAAGAAAGGCATTCCCACACATACTGCGAATCGATTACAGCGATGGGCTGTAACCCTCTTAAACTATCAGTTTAAGATGGAACATGTATCCTCAAAAAAGTTAGGACACGCAGATGCATTATCACGGTTGATCCCTAAAAGAAGCGAAAGTTTCGAAGAAACGGTAATTGCTGCGCTTAAAGACGAAAGTGAATGTACAAGTTCAATGTGTAATATGATACGTGAACTTCCGGTAACTTTCGAAAAAATAAAAAAAGAGGCAGTAAATGACATTTTCATTAAGAAAATGAAAAATCAATTGGGATGGATAAAAAAAAATAAAAAGGTAGATCAAACAACGCCTTTTTCCATCTGTGAAGATGTGCTCATGTATGGTGAGAGGATCGTAATTCCACTAACGTTACAGAGGAAAATTCTGAAGGAATTTCATACAGGTCATCCGGGCATTTCGAGAATGAAATCCCTTATGAGAGGATATGTGTACTGGCCTGGTATGGACAAGAAAGTTGAAAAATGTGTCAAGACATGCAGAGGATGTCAATTAGCAGCTCGAGATCCTCCAGTAAAAACGACGCCATGGCCAAAGACGGACCTACCCTGGTCACGTCTGCATATTGATTATGCGGGACCTATAAATGGTTATTTTTACTTGATTATTGTAGATTCTTTTTCAAAATGGCCAGAAATATTTAAGTTTAGACATCCAACAGCAAAAAACACTGTGAGTGCGCTTAATGAAATTTTTAGCCGTTTTGGAGTGCCAAAAACCTTAGTGAGCGATAATGGAACAGCATTTACTGCTCATGAATTCAAAGAATTCTGTGACTCACTAAATATTCTACATATGACAACACCTGTGTACCATCCACGATCGAATGGGTTGGCCGAAAAATTTGTAGATACGTTTAAAAGGGCACTTAAGAAAAATCTTACTACGGACACAGACGAACAATGTATTCAAACATTTTTAGCAATTTACAGGGTGACACCAAATCCTAATAATAATGTCAATTCTTCCCCGGCTGAGCTAATGTTTGCAAGAAAGATAAGATCTGTCTTCGATAGGCTGCTACCAGAGAAAAAGAAAGTTTTCAAAAAAGAAAACCTTAATACCAAGTGCTTCTCCCCAGGTGAAAATGTATATTTCAAAAATTTTCAAAATGGACGAAATCAGTGGGTTGAAGGTATTATCAAAAAAAGGATTGGGAGCATGGTCTATACCATCCAAGGATTAAGTTTTGTCTGCAAAAGACACAGAAATCAAATACGTCCCAGACTGTCTCCAAATGTGGAAGAGACACCAATGGAAACATTGTGCGATATTTTTGATATACCAAAACCAGCGTGTGTACCGCAAACAATGAATATTTCGCCTGAACCGACCATACGGGCTGGACAGAAACCTTTACCCCGGGTAACGCTGACCAGAAGGAAAAGCGCAAGAAAGAGAAAAGTTACCAGGAGATTAAGCCCTGACCCTAAAAGGAAGAGGTATTTAAGCTAAAATCAGGAAGATTTCAGCTTCAGGGGGAGGTGTTGTGAAGGAACATAACTGGCTATACACCGGTTACAAACTGTATATATATATTGGACTGTTTGGCAGACAGCGGCAGACAAGCAGTCGCAGTAAGACGGATAGTCTTACGTGTTGATTATCAGACTTTCTTCCCCATACTTGTTACTATGTACTTCTATTTACCTTAGGCGAGCAGCCTTACGTTTCTGTATTATAAATAAACCCCATTACACATACCACTCGGTGTAACTCACGTTTGTCTTTATTTCCTAAGTATTTAGGAATATAACACTTCTTTTCCCCACAATAATAGTAAAATTAATTAATAAATAATAAACAAATGTAAGAAACATTGGAAAAGGCCAAAACTGGCGACCCACCGACGTGATTATTTTGAACACGCAAACATTTCTATAAAAAAAAAAAAAAAGGCTATCTTCTGATGCTTCAAGTAACCAATCTTTTGATGTGAATTTCAATGAAACTAAACAAAATGAAAACCCAAGAAATAATTTCACTAGAAATTCACCATGGACCAACAAACAAACAAAAAAAACTGCCTTCTAATACTTCAAATAACCAACTTTTGATGTGAATTTCAACAAAAGTAAATAAAAAAACTCAAGAAACAATTTCACCAAGGTCGCGAAAAACTATGGAAATTCAACAAAAATAAAAAAATTTTGTATGAAAACGATAAAACAAATCCTTCTGAATATAAAAATCTACTTTTTTTATTAAAAAAAAAAAAAAAAAAAAAAAAAAAACATTGAACCTCCAGAGCAATTCAGTAAAAAGAAAAAGGGCGCCTCTAGCCGCTTGCGCAGAAAACGTGTCGGGGCACTTGAATTTCCGGCAGCGAAAGAGTGAACATCGTAGCTCACCATAGGTATTATAAGCTTTGTTCAGTAAGAAAAAAAAAAAAAAAAAAAAAGGCGCAACTTTCATTTTTCATAATTTCGAGCTTTTAAAAAGTTTTGTTTGAAAAAAAAATTATAATTTCCTTTCGTAGCATTTCCGCGATGTTAAAGACTATTAAAAAAAACATATCAGATACTTTTTAATTAAAAAGAAAAAGTCGTAAAAAATGTAGAAAAAAGTTTTGTAAAAGTTTTCATTTAATGAAAATATCGTTGGCTTTAGTGTCGTAAATTATTATATGAAAACAAAAACGATTCTCTTTAGTCGCGTAAAGACTGCATTTTTTGTATTTATTAATGTTATCAGCTTTGTTTACAATTCCTCTACAACTATCGCCGCATTTTCATTTTTTGTAATGTTAAAAATTGGTGTTATTAGTATTATAAACTTTGGGTACTTGTACAGTTTAGTCAAGACATTAAAAAAATGAAAATATCGAAAAATGTTTAAATTGTATGTATCCGTTATAGAATGAAGTTCTCTGAAAAAAAAATTTCACTTAATTTCGTCAAGTAGTTTTGTTTTGTTTTTTGTTTTTTTACGGCGGAAAAACACGTTTTATGAGAGCGCGTTGAAGGCGGCCATCTTGGATTCTAAAAAAAATTGTTTGAATTTTAGAAATGCCAAAGGGAGATAACTCCAGTTAGAGCGTTGACACCCCTCCCCATCTCTAATACTAGCTTTTCTTCCTAAAAATCGAACATTTTGCTCGGTATCATAACAAATTGTTTTTTCGCTGTAAAATAAAACTAGTTGATGAAATTAAGTGAATTTTTTTTTTTCAGAGAACTTCCTTCCATAACGGATGCATGCAATTTAAAAAATTTTCAATATTTTCATGCGTTGACTAAACTGTACAAGTACCAAACTTTGTTACAGTAAAAAAAAAAAAAAAAATTTTTTATCTATATCGCCGCAGCTTTAAAATTTTCATCATTGTTTTATTAAACTTTAAACGGGCAAAAATGAGCGGCCGAAAATAGGGGGAACCTAGTTTTGAAATCCGATTTATCATAATTATTTTGTAGGTTCCCGACTACTTCTTGATTATATTTGAAGGATTACAGATTAAATATAAAGGAAAAAAATATTTGTACACGTGAAAAAAAAAATGTTTTCAATTCAGCTAAATTTTGTAAAAAATTCATTGTAAAAATCCTTTAAAATATAAATATTAGTTTTGTGGGTCTATTCCAAAGATAATTAGTAAAGTCCTAAGACATTGAATTAAATTAAAAAAAAAAAAACCCCACCTTATTTGTTGTATAATTAAGAGGGAAGGACTTCACTCATAAGGGAAAGACAACAAGACACAGTAGTTAGCCTCGATAAGCGACGTACATGTGTACCTTTATTGGGTCCACCATGACAGTTCCTTTTTCTCTCTCCTTCCTGGAGAGCTTTTTTATTTATTTATTTATATTTTTTTTATTTTATTACCACTATTATTATCATCCAAGCTGGAAGTCCTTAAATCTAGACGGTAATCGTCTGTTACGGATAGGTCTAGACCTAGCTTCAGATCTTTCATTCTGCCCTGTATCTGTCATTTTCAGGGGTTCATTCTTTATTTGAGTACCTGGTGTGGAAGGTGGAGTTGGTGTTATTTGTATTTGAGGGTGTTGTTGGCTGTCTGGGCGTACTGGGTTTGAGTCTGTAGGTGACTGTGGGGAATGGATCCTGATTCTGTTTGGTAGGTCATCTGGTAGGGTGTCATCATGAGCCAGGTTGCGGCTATCCGTGCTTATTTTGCGAAGGTAACGGCGGTTTCGGAGTGTGGTTCTTCTGCTGCCATCAACTAATACATGGTATTGTCTGTGGGGGAGAGTTTCAACAATCGTGCCGGTGTTATCCCAGCGCAGTGGTTTGTGTCCATGTTGGTTTTGAATTGACACATGTTCCCCAATTCTTAGTGGGTTGAGTTGTTGCCTGTTTTCAGTGTGTTTCATGTTGTTGAGGAAATGCTGGTTAATGGCCCTCTCGCGCATGTCGGCGAGTTCCAACCATTCACGGCGAAATTTTGTGGGATTTGGTAAGTGGTCATTCAGGGGACGAGCGAATAGAAGTTCTGATGGTGACGCACCTATGTCAGGTGGTGGTGTGTTGCGATGGAGTAGCAGTGCTTTTGCCACTTCATCCGTATCCAGTGAACCATTGGGGCTAACATTTGTTGTTAATATCCTCTTCATATGCTTGACAGCTGCCTCAGCTCTGCCATTGCTTTGTGGATAATATGCCAACGAGACTCGGAGGGATATGCCCCATGTGTTGAGAAATGTCCTCCACTCATCAGAGTTGTATGGGGGTCCACCATCACAAGCAATTTCCTCCGGCACACCATAATTCACAAAATACCTGTGTAAGATGTTGCATACTGTGGAGATCCTGGCGTCTTGTTGCATTGAAGATACCTCTGTCCAACCTGAATATCTGTCAGCATATATCATATATTTCCGTCCCACCATGTTGAAAATATCTGTTACTGTCGACTGGAAAGGGTATTCTGGGTGGACAGGCTCCATTGCAGGTTCTTTATGGTTTGATGGGGCAATTTCGTTACAGCGCCTGCACTGATTGCGCTTTTCCTGCAATTGTGCTCCCATACCAGGCCAAAAAAAACGTTGTTTGGCGTTGCTTCTCATACTGTTGACCCCCTGGTGGCCAACATGGAGTTGGTCGATGAGTTCGCGACGTAGGTTTTTTGGAATTAATATGCGGCCTTCCTTGAATACTAGAGACTGAACTGTGTATAGGTCGCTTCGCATATTCCAAAACTCTTTAATATTTGGCTGTAGAAGATCCTTGTGTTCAGGGAATCCTTGTTCTATTGTTTTCACGAGGTTCATGTATTGGTGATCCATCGCGGCTTCTTGCTGTATGCGCACCATCTTGATAGGAGATGTTTCTTGGTTGTATCGGGATTCTATTCCAGCTTGCAACGTTTCTTCCATGCTATCCAATTCCGCTGCTGCGACCTTGGTGGTATGTGTAGGGATACGGGACATGGCATTTGCTCCACCATTGGCGTCGCCTGGTATTGATATGGCCCTGAATTGGTACATCAGGGTCTGCTCTCTGATATCTAAAATCCTGGAATTTTTTATTTCGTCCAAGCTACGATCATTGAATATCGGCACAAGGGGTTTGTGATCAATAGCAAGTTTCAGGTGGGGGCATCCTAAAACAAACATTTTGCAGCTTTCCAATCCAAACTTTATAGCTAAAGCTTCCCCTTCAATTGGTGCATACCAGTTCTCAGCAGGTCTAGTGAATCGGGAGCCAGCATATACAACTTTCCAATGTCCTGGCCCACAACGGTGGTCCATTGTGGACGGGCATGCACAATGTTTTTGGAGTAGGGTAAATCCTATTCCTGTTCGACTCCAGTCTGTAGTCAGACATGTTGGGCAATTTATTTCGAATGTTCGAACGCCATCCCGGATGTTTTCTAGGATTGTTTCCTTGGATTGCTGGAAGAGTTGTTCCAATGTATCGTCCCAGTAAAACCTGCTATTATGTTTCAGTAGTTCTCTGAAGGGTGACATGATGGGTGCTTGGGCAAACGCATATGAAACTTGGTTAATCAAACCAAAGAAAGATCTAACTCCTGTAATGTTTGTCGGTGATGGGAAGTTTCTGATGCCCTCAAGTAATTTTTGAGATGGTTTGTACCCTGTTAAGCTGATGTCGAAGCCAGCAAACTCTACATTGTCTTTTGCAAATTGGAATTTTTCTGGGTTAAATACTATTCCATTTTCAGCACATAGTATGATGTATCTAACGGTGTGCCAAAAGGATAGTGCCATATCATCATCCCACAAGATAGAGTCGTCCACACAGCGAGCAACACGAGGAAAACCTACTGTAATGGTGTCGAATCTCTTTGTGTAACCATCATTGGACCCTTGGAAACCTTGGGGGGGCTCGCGAATACCTGTATCTGCCCCATTCTGTTATGAAAATGGTGGCATCCCGTGCCTTTACAGCCAGAGGAACACTGTGATATCCGTTCCAGGCATCCAGAATAGTTTTCTTTTTTCCTGGGGGTATCGTATTGACAAGATTGAATGGGGAGGGTGTGTGGTGTGTTTCTCGTCTTGTCATTGCATTTAAATTTTGGAGGTCGACCGTTCTACGTGGGCTGCCATCTTTTTTGGACACGGTGATGATTCTCGAACACCATGTCGTTGGTGTCCCTGCTGGCACTGGTTCAATGATGTTCAGTGCTACGTCTGCATCAAGCTGGGATTTGACAGCTTCTTTCCAGTGGTGAGGGACAGTGATTGGTTTGTGAACAGCCTTAGGTTGGTGGTTGTCGAGGAATGTGATAGTAAGCGGTTCTCCGGTCATGGTCTGCAATTTCTGGTGTGTACATGTATTAAATGCACTGCTGGCAAAATAGCATTTGATCCAGCTCTCTATCTCTCCTCGATATTCCGGTGTGGCAGGAAACGGGAGCTTGTCTGGCAGTGGTGGGCATGGTGATCTGTATGGGCATCCGCATGGGGTTAACATTCGGTCAGTTGGTTTGTGGTCCATCTTCGTTGTAGCTACCAGACTATTAATTTGTGCTGGAAAGTCGTCGTTGATAATTTGGAGTTTTTTCAGGGCCGTTTGTGATATATACAGGCCCTTAACCCTTGGGCTGATGTATATCACCTCCGAACATGTTGCCTTACCGAGTGACATCGTGGCAATTAAGGCCCCCTTAATGGGCAGGTTGTCATCATTAACGGCACGTAACCGATGTCTGGTGCGCAGCAGATGTTCAGAAGTGCACCCCAGATTGTTCAATAAGTCCACACGAGCTGTACTTGTCTGAGCTCCTGTGTCTGCCAAAGCGAGCAATTGGACGGGTTGGTGTTTCATATTTATATGTCTGAATGGTCCGAGATGTTGGTGGGCCTTTGTATCTAATGTGATAGTAACATTGAAAAATGGAGGTGGCTCTGGTCGGCTTGGTGTGAACTTGTTGTTGGTCCATGACCCATGCGGGATCCCCTCTTCTTCCTCTAGTCATTTAGGTTGCACAGTCATTGTCGATATGAACGAAGAATCTTCATCTTGGCTGTCATTTGGGTAGTCTCCCATTATGGCATTTGACGATGCTGTGCCATGGCATGTGGTTGAGAAGTGGTTCTCTTTGCCACATTTGTGGCATGATTTGCCCCAAGCGGGGCATTGTCTTCGTCCTTTTGGGTGTGCCTTGTGTCCACAACCTTTGCATTTGCCATTATCATTTTTGGTCTTGTCTGGTGGTGGAAACTTTCTTGATGACGCAGATTTAAATTGGGCCACTTGTGTGATCTCTGCTGGTCGGAAGTGATTTGATGCTCTGGCGGTAGATTCTAGAGTCAAGAGACGTCTAGTTAAGTCATTTAGAGTTGGCAGGGACGTAATCTCTGCTAAAATTTTGCTCTGGTGGGAGGTGTCCCGTAATCCGGCAATGATTTGAGACTTGATCATGTCTTCGGAAAATGACATTGTACATTGCTGGTTGCCACAATTGAAAGCGCAGAGCATTGCTTGTGATTTCAACCGGGAAATAAAGGATGTGATAGTCTCCCCATCACTTTGCCTCATTACAAAGAACTGCTGACGGTATACCTCGGGATGGACGGTTTTCACGGCAACGGATTTAATATATTCCAGCAGCTGCTCCTCTGTAGCATTATGCAGGGCATCCGGACCAATAAAATTGAATAATATCTCATTGACAGATGAATTGTATGCAGATCGTAACTCATTCCGGATTTCTGTGGGGTCGTTAAGTTGTGTCATCTCCTTATAACGAAGCCATGCATCCTTAAAAATGATCCATTTATTGTCTGACGAGTCAGGTTCTATTACTGGTTGCTCGGGCTTCACCCGTGAATGGCGCGACAATGGGGTGGGGGCGTGTTGCCCGGTGGGCAGAAGGCGTGCCATGAGGTTCGTCATCTGTTCTTGCATGGTGAGTTGTTGTTGTTGCATTTGTAACATGAAAGAAATTGGGTCGATTTCGGCATGTTTTGGTGAAGCTTCGTTTGGGTTAGACATATTTTTGTTTAACTAGAGTGTCAAAAAGTATTGAATATGTATACTGACTGGATATTAAAAACAAAACAAACAAAGAAACGAAAAAAGTTTACCACGTGGTGAGGGTGCGCCCTTCATCGTTCATACGTATTTTCATGTTTTATTTTTAGGATGGGTCGTTGTATTTTTCCTTTGTTTCGTTATTTTTGTTTTTATCCGACTCCTGACACCATGTATAATTAAGAGGGAAGGACTTCACTCATAAGGGAAAGACAACAAGACACAGTAGTTAGCCTCGATAAGCGACGTACATGTGTACCTTTATTGGGTCCGCCATGACAGTTCCTTTTTCTCTCTCCTTCCTGGAGAGCTCGGGTTAAGGGTACATAACTCAGTGTTATGTTTACATTTGTGAAAAAAAAAAAAGAAAAAAAAAAACAACTAATTAACCCTCAAAAAGCAAGTAATTTACCGTTCGCCAAAAACGCAAAAGTCTAAAAAATTGTAAACACGATTAAGGCGGCCCAAAATTTCAGCCAATCAAAACGCTGTTTCAAAATGAAGTCATGATAGTAAAAGGAGATAGGGGTGTCAGATTTCTTTTTTTTTTTTTTTCCCAGACGTGCATCCATACATTCCTATTCTGAACGTTTGTATCAATTTATCATTTATAAATTTAATTATTTTTTATGTTCCTCTTTTTAATTTTTAAAAAAAATTATTGTTCGAGATTATATCAAAGTTATGTTACGCCGAAAGTTTAATATTCTTGCGAGCAAAGAAATTATTAAAATCGTGCATATAAAAATAATGCGAAATCTGTAATTTAAAAAAAAGTAGAAATATTTTTGCTATTATAACTTTTTGTGTGTAAAAATATTAAATAAACAATGCTTAATTCAATGGTAATATCGGTAGTTCGAGAGATTCATTTTTCTTCGAGTTATATCGAATTCATTAATACGGACTTTATGAGCTTTTTTTGTAATGTTCCTATAAAAATTATTTTATTTTATTTTTATTGTTACAAATTACGATGCTTTATTTATATAAAAAAGCAAAAATAAATGCTTGCGTTTTTTATTTACTTCTGAAAATTATAACTTTAGTAAAGGTATTTTTTGTTTAAACAAAATAATAAATTTCCACTCAGATTTAAATAAAAATATAATTAGTTCATTATATTCCACGATCATTATTTGATAAATACTGAAAATTTCCTTAAAATTGGTTAATTTCCTGATTTTTGGTGAATTTTTAAGTAAAGGGAGGGGTCAAAGTGTATATACATTTTGAGCATCGGCATACATTTTGCTCGTACGTATATTAAAGAGTTTCACTCTTTGTATTTTTTAAGGTTAAAGACTAATTTTTAAAAAAAACCTTACCATAACATTGGTGCTTCTACACTTTATTGCCGAAATTGGAGACGCCATTTTATTTCACCACGCAAATGTAAGGGAGACACCATTATTTTAAACTATGGCCAAAGTATGAAATAAATAACAAAAAAATTAAACTTCCGGAAAGAACTATGGAAAAAAGTGAATAAATTACTGAAAACGGGAAACGAAAACAAAAACATTTACTGTATAAAAATTCAGCAAAATATAATTGTAAAAATATTTAATGAAAGTTTCGGTAAGAAAATTTAATTTTAATATAATATTGTAATGAAAGCAACATTGGATTTTTATAAAATATTTTTTTTTTTTCGAACAAATAAATAATTTTAAACATGCTATTGACTTAATTTGTTGTTAACCCTTCAAACTTGCTTTAATTCAATAACATGTTTAAAATTATTTATTTATTCGAAAAAAAAATTTTTTTTATAAAAATCCAATGTTGCTTTCATTACAGTATTATATTAAAATTATATTTTCTTACGGAAACTTTTCAATAAATATTTTTACAATTATATTTTGCTGAATTTTTATACAGTAAATGTTTTTGTTTTCGTTTCCCGTTTTCAGTAATTTATTCACTTTTTTCCATAGTTATTTCCGGAAGTTTAATTTTTTTTTTTTTTTATTTCATGCCTTGGCCATAGTTTAAAATAATGGTGTCTCCCTTACATTTGAATAGCAGGTGCGTGAAATAAAATGGTGTCTCCAATTTCGGCAATAAAGTGTAGAAGCACCATAACATTTACTTTCTAATTAAAAAAAAAAAACGCAGCTTCTTTTTTATGTTTTCAGCTGATGAAAATATCGTGGGTTCGTTAATTTTAGCATCGTAAAATTATGATATGAAAACACAAACGATTCTCTTAATAGTCGCGTAAAGACTACATTTTGTATTATTAATGTTATCAGCTTTGTTAAATTTTTAAAAAAAATCGTCGCAGCTTTCTTTTTTTAATGGTTTGATTTAATAAAATTTTTTTTTTTTTAAATAACAAATACATCACCAGATATAGAGTCCTAAATTATGAGATAAAAGATGAACGAATCTCTTAGTAAACAACAGTTGTCTCCCTCTGCGCAATTACAAATTGTAAAACAGTGGCAAGGTACTGTATACTTATTTCATTAATCGATGGATTATTTTAGTGTTCGAATTTATCTCTTGTAAAATATTCTTATTTTTGCTTTGTCGATGCTAGATAATAGTCTTCTTTCTCGTTATAGCATTAATTTATAATGCAAGTAGATTAAAAGATGTTTTCAAGCCGTTTGTCAGAAATTAATTCTGAAGTAAATGTAGTTATTGTCAAGGGAGATGACTCGTTATGAATAAACCCAAATTATGTCCCTTGTCATGTGCTTTTATTTTTAGGAAGCTTAAAAATATTGAAATAATTCGATTACTCATGCTTAATAAAAAAAACAAGGATGCAAGTCCAGAGAAAAAAAAATCTTTATCATGTACGTACCCGCCACGGAACGAATATGTCATGTTCTAAAAATCATATAAATTGATTAATGAAGTAGTTTGTTTTTTAACTAAGAAAATCAAATTTGGGGGGAAAGCAAGAAGTTGTGTCTTGATGTGCCATATTTAATAAATAAAGGAAGACAACTCAATTCGAACAACCAAAATCCAAATCAGTCTTGTAATTGTTATAATTTATTATCAAAATTGCTAAAAAAAATCGTAAAAGAATGATTTTCTATATATAAAAAGTCACTTGCTCAATTTACGCGACTTTTGGAATATGACATTTTCCTTTCGTGATGGGTCCGTGCATTATAAAAAAAAATTCTGTATTTTTGTTTTTTGATTAGGTTGAATTCTGAATTTGCACTAAAATCAGTAGGTGAGATTCGTCAGCCTAAGAAGGCAATAGGGAAAGGTTAACCTTGGTTTCAAACCTCTCCTGCCTTGTGAAATAACCACCCACGGGTAAAGATTCAGGAATGAACCTCGAGGAAAAAATCTAGGAATGAAACCCCTAAGTCAGTTCGGCATTACCTTCAACTTTATTGTACCAACTTCTGCGACGGCGTTGGCACCAAACTGTAACAGCCTTGCTATTCCTTTTAATCCACCAGTGACGGAAAGAGACAGGACGTGCTATGTAGACAACAACCCAAGCTAGCATTCTATGGATGCAACAATCATGGCCGACCCTGAGAGATGGAGGTTTAAAAATTTTCCGTTTTTTTTTTCTTTTTTTTTTTTAGTCAAACATTTTATTTTCGCCAATTTTCGGCTAAAACTGCTTTCTTTGATATTTTCTTTCTACCAAAGTAACCAGGTGTTTTTTGCTTTTTATATTAAAATGTCGGCTTTAAAAAGCATGTTTTCAACAGTAATAAGAGGAGATAACTAAGACAGTTCGGCAATCGACATTACCTTCAACTCCATTGTACCAAATTCTGCGACGGCGTTGGCACCAAACTGTAACAGCCTTGCTATTCCTTTTAATCCACCAGCAACGGAAAGAGACAGGACGAGTTATGTAGAAAACAACCTGTCCTCAATATCTCACCACCCAAGTTAGCATTCTATGGATGCAACAACCATGGCCGACCCTGACAGATGGAGGTTTATTAACATTAAAAATTTTCCGTTTTTTTTTTTTCTTTTTTTTTTTTTAGCCAAACATTTTATTTTCGCCAATTTTCGACTAAAAATGCTTTCTTTGATATTTTTTTTCTGCTAAAGTAACCAAGTGTTTTTTATTTTTATTTTTTATTTTTTTTATTAAAAAAAGTTTTTATATGTCGGCTTTAAAAAGCACGTTTTCAAAAGTAATAAGAGGAGATAACTCTGTTTTATTTAATAAGAGTTACTTCCCTTTATTCAGTAAATAAAATATAAGCAGTTGTAAGTTTAGGCAACAAGAAAATAAAACAATAAAACAAATAGACAAACAAATAACTGTTAACCAAACGACAGAACCTGTAAAATTTTGGCGATGTTTTACAGTTTGTCACTGTGCAGAGGGAAACAATTCTTGTTTACTAAAAGATTCGTTCAGTTTTTCATCTCACAATTTAGGTCGCGTTATTTTTTTATTAAATTAAAACATTAAAAAAAGAAAACTGCGACAGTTTTTTTTGTTTTTTTTAATGTAACAAAACTTGATAACATTAATAATACAATGTTATCAACTTTTTCGTCATTTTTCGATATATCCATTACTGTAACATGGCAGTTAAGTAGAGATCATGGGTCTGCTGTGAAATTAAATATTCAATTTTTCGAATGTCGCGTTTATGGTGTTGTTGCAGTGTTGCCAGTGTTGCACCAGCACCACAATCGATAGGAACATGTAACGCAACAATGGGTATGTCTAAAATGAATACCAATGCTTAAAATGAATAAACATTTTGACCCTTTCCTTTACTTAAAAATTCACAAAAAATCAGAAAATTATCCAATTTTAATGACATTTTCAGTATTTATCAAATAATAATCACGGAATATAATGCACTCGTTATTTTTTACTTAAATCTTAGCGGAAATGTATTACTTTGTTTAAACAAAAAATACCTTTACTCTAAAGTTATGGTTTTCAGTGGTAAAAAAAAAAACCCACATGAATTTATTTGTGCTCTTTTATGAAAACAAAGCAACGTAAATTGTAACAATTAAAAAAAAATATTTTTAGCGGGAACATTGCGAAAAAAAAAAGCCCATAAAGTCTGTATTAATGAATTTGATATAACTCGAAAAAAAATTAATTTCTCGAACTACCGATATTACCATTGAATTAAGCATTGTTTATTTGATATTTTCACACAAAAAATTATAATTGCAAAAAATATTTCTATTTACAGGTTTCACATAATTCTCATATTTACGGTTCTAATATTTTCCTTGCTTGCATGAATATGAAACTTTCGGTGTAACATAATTTTTATATAATCTTGAAAAATAAAACTTTTTTTTTAATTTAAAAGCAGGAACATAGAAAAATAATTCAATTAAAAAAGTTAAAAATTAGGCAAACGTTCACGATATGAATATACGGATGCACATCTGGAAGGAAAAAAAGAAAGAAAAATAGCACCTCCCACTTCCCTTTTACTTGCTGACGCTAAGAATTGATTGTGTTTTGTTTCTTTAATTGTTTGTTCCCTAAATTCATAATTCAGTTTTATCAGTATTAGATTGTATATTTTTTTTAAATTGTGTCATTTTACATAGATAATATTTATATTTTATATTGAATAAAGTTTAGTTTCATTGTTAATCGAATTGGGTTCCTTTCTTTTTTTTTAAACATGTTTTAATGCTCTTTTTAAAAAATGCCCTCATACAGTGACAGTTTGACAAATCTTACCAACATTGTTTGCAGGCATTTTTCAGTTAACAGGTCTTCTATATCTCGGTGGCCGTGTCCAGACAATGTTATCATAATTCAATGTCGCTTATTACATGTTAACGAATATAGCCAATAAAGTTGATATCACACGTCAGAATAGGAATCCTACAAATATATATATTTTTTTTTTGAGGAAATCGCTTCAAACAAGTCATGAAACCACTTGATGTAAAGAGCTAATAAAAATGTAAAAAAACTAACCTACGATAAGTGTTAGATGGAATAGATTCTTGCTAAGATCAGAGTGTAGTATCAAAGATATCAATAAATATTTCATGAAGTAATATATTATTTAATACTTTTTTTTTTACATAGGCGTCACCACTTATCAAGGCCGATCGGTCACTCAAGGATAAGGGTTAAAGAGTGTAGAGTAGTCAAAAGGACAATATAGTAATCAATAGTAATGGAAGTTCGGTAAATTTGTTAACTTAAGTGGAACGGCTCATCAGAAACTTGTTAACGTTGGACTTGAAGACAACCATATTATAGACAGCTGGAAAGCAGGAAAACGGAAGACAATTCCACAGGCGTGCAGTTCTAAGAAAGAAGCTTTGATCATGGAATCTATGTTTAGGTTTAGGTACAGATAAAGAGTGGGGAAAATTATTGATAATGTTTTCAGCTAGTCTAGTGTTTCTTGTGAAAGTTTGGCGAGGGGGGATCATAGATTGAAGCTCAGTCGAACACTTTCCATGAAAATAACGATAAAGCAAAGACAAACTCGCAACATCTCTTCTGTGAGATAGAGGTTGCAGCGAAGAGAAAAGGACATCTCCCACCAGGCCACGAAGTCTATTTTGAACCCTATCAAGGCAGGACAAGTTTTTTCTAGCAGCTCCTGCCCATATGTGGCAACAGTATTCCATCCTTGGACGTATCTGGCTCTTATATAGATAGAGAATTGCATCAGCAGTGAGATATCTACTGGATCGATAGAAGGATCCAACCATTTTTCCAGCGGCCTTGGCAACAGATTTGATGTACGTATTCCATTTAAGATCAGGAGTAAAGGTCAAGCCCAGAAGCTTGTCAAAACTTGAGGCCCCCCCCAAGACGAGAGCCATTCATTTTAATTGATGCCAGATGAGGATCAGAACGTTGATGATGTAAAAATAGAAGCTTGGTTTTAGATGCATTAAAAGTAACCAGCCACTCCTTTCCCCATTGTACAACGTGATCAAGATCAGAGGAGAAAGAATCAGAGAGAACTTGGTTGTTTACTGTCTTAGATGTGCTACCATAGATGGTAGTGTCGTCAGCAAAAATGTCTAGGAATGATGTAAGGATGTGATTTGGAAGATCATTAATGTAGACCAGGAAAAGAGTTGGGCCCAGGATGGACCTCTGAGGGACTCTAGCATTTATACTGTGAGCTTCTGATTTTTGCCCATCAACTACTACTCTTATGAACCTATCAGAGAGAAATGATTTAATAATTGAAAAGACATTTCCAGCTATACCATAGCTGGAGATCTTGTGAAGTAAACCTTTATGCCATACCCTATCAAAGGCCTTTGATATGTCAAGAGCAATTGCCCTAGAAAGGTTGCCTCTGTCGAGAGATTTGCTAATCCTATGAGATATAACTGTAAGCACATCTGCTGTAGATCTAGCAGAATGGAAACCATATTGTGTGTCACTAAGAAGGTTATTTTTACTGAGATGGTTGATTACTTCTCTATTTAACACAGATTCCAGCAACTTACTCATGACACACAGGAGACTTGTTAGCCTGTACTGAGAGGGGGATGAACGATCACCTGAATTCTAAAATACAGGGCATACTGATGAGATTTTCCAGGGTGATTACTAAAAATATAAAATAAATATTCCATGAATTAATATATTATTTAATACTAAAAACAAAAAATAAATATTTCATGAAGTAATATATTATTTAATACTAAAAACAAAAAATAAATATTCCATGAAGTCATATATTATTTAATACTAAAAACAAAAAAATACATATTTTATGAAGTAATATATTATTTAATACTAAAAATCTAAAATACATATACCATGAAGTAATATATTATTTAATACTAAAAACATAAAATAAATATTCTATGAAGTAATATATTATTTAATACTAAAACCATAAAATAAATATTCCATGAAGTAATACATTATTTAATACTAAAAACAAAAAATAAATATTTCATGAAGTAATATATTATTTAATACTAAAAACAAAAAATAAATATTCCATGAAGTAATATATTATTTAATACTAAAAAAAAAAAATAAATATTTTATGAAGTAATATATTATTTAATACTAAAAACATAAAATAAATATTTCATGAAGTAATATATTATTTAATACTAAAAACATAAAATAAATATCCCATGAAGTAATATATTATTTAATACTAAAAACAAAAAATAAATATCCCATGAAGTAATATATTATTTAATACTAAAAACATAAAATAAATATCCCATGAAGTAATATATTATTTAATACTAAAAACATAAAATAAATATCCCATGAAGTAATATATTATTTAATACTAAAAACAAAAAATAAATATCCCATGAAGTAATATATTATTTAATACTAAAAACAAAAAATGAATATTTCATGAAGTAATATATTATTTAATACTAAAAACATAAAATAAATATCCCATGAAGTAATATATTATTTAATACTAAAAACATAAAATAAATATCCCATGAAGTAATATATTATTTAATACTAAAAACATAAAATAAATATCCCATGAAGTAATATATTATTTAATACTAAAAACAAAAAATAAATATCCCATGAAGTAATATATTATTTAATACTAAAAACAAAAAATGAATATTTCATGAAGTAATATATTATTTAATACTAAAAACATAAAATAAATATCCCATGAAGTAATATATTATTTAATACTAAAAACATAAAATAAATATCCCATGAAGTAATATATTATTTAATACTAAAAACATAAAATGAATATTTCATGAAGTAATATATTATTTAATGCTAAAAACATAAAATAAATATTTCATGAAGTAATATATTATTTAATACTAAAAACAAAAAATAAATATTCCATGAAGTAATATATTATTTAATACTAAAAAAAAAAAATAAATATATCATGAAGTAATATTGTTGTGGTTGCAAGGTTGAACAATAATTAGTAAGGAAATACAATGAAGACGCAAACAACAAGATAACGCAATAATAAGTGTATTAAAGAAAAGGTATATTTACAATATGTACAAATGACGGTGTCGAGTCAGAGAGTCTTGGTGGGAGGACATGTACGCTCTTCGGCGTCACTTCTGGTGGCATTTGAGTAAGACACACTAAGGCCAACCTAGGCTTGCCATTTATAGTGTTATGTTATTCGCCTATGCAAATAAGTGGTTGCCACCACAACAAATATATTATTTAATACTAAAAACAAAAAATAAATATTTATTGAAGTAATATATTATTTAATACTAAAAACATAAAATAAATATTTCATGAAGTAATATATTATTTAATACTAAAAACAAAAAATAAATATTCCATGAAGTAATATATTATTTAATACTAAAAACAAAAAATAAATATTCCATGAAGTAATATATTATTTAATACTAAAAACAAAAAATAAATATTTCATGAAGTAATATATTATTTAATACTAAAAACAAAAAATAAATATTTCATGAAGTAATATATTATTTAATACTAAAAACATAAAATAAATATTTCATGAAGTAATATATTATTTAATACTAAAAACAAAAAGATAAATATTTCATGAAGTAATATATTATTTAATACTAAAAACAAAAAATAAATATTCCATGAAGTAATATATTATTTAATACTAAAAACAAAAAATAAATATTTCATGAAGTAATATATTATTTAATACTAAAAACAAAAAGATAAATATTTCATGAAGTAATATATTATTTAATACTAAAAACAAAAAATAAATATTCCATGAAGTAATATATTATTTAATACTAAAAACAAAAAATAAATATTTCATGAAGTAATATATTATTTAATACTAAAAACAAAAAATAAATATTTCATGAAGTAATATATTATTTAATACTAAAAACATAAAATAAATATTTCATGAAGTAATATATTATTTAATACTAAAAACAAAAAATAAATATTCCATGAAGTAATATATTATTTAATACTAAAAACATAAAATGAATATTTCATGAAGTAATATATTATTTAATACTAAAAACATAAAATAAATATTCCATGAAGTAATATATTATTTAATACTAAAAACATAAAATAAATATCCCATGAAGTAATATATTATTTAATACTAAAAACATAAAATAAATATCCTATGAAGTAATATATTATTTAATACTAAAACATAAAATAAATATTTCATGAAGTAATATATTATTTAATACTAAAACATAAAATAAATATTTCATGAAGTAATATATTATTTAATACTAAAAACAAAAATAAATATTCCATGAAGTAATATATTATTTAATACTAAAAACATAAAATAAATATCCTATGAAGTAATATATTATTTAATACTAAAACATAAAATAAATATCCTATGAAGTAATATATTATTTAATACTAAAACATAAAATAAATATTTCATGAAGTAATATATTATTTAATACTAAAAACAAATTCCAAACTATGAAACAATAACATTTTATTTATTCTTTTATGCAAAAAATAAGTAAGTATAAAGCAATTTTGTTTTTTGTCTGGCAATGTTTGCTGCCGACTTCGAGTCGCCTATTCCTCTGCACCACCATTTATTTTGAATGATTTAAATGTTTGAATGATTAAAACTCATATTTTCGTCCAATTTATAAACTATTGTCTGCCGCATTGGCTGGGGGTTTCGCCATATTCCGACAGTTTATGCAGACCTGCCGGGATATGCAGACACAATATCCACGAAAAAACGGGTCATTCTCTGCATAAGTATTTTTATTTTTTATTTTAAAACTAATAAAATATGCCCATATTTTCTCATATTTGAATATATACTGTCCTAGCAAGCCAACTTGCTGCTGTTGTCTCCCCTGTGGCCTTGCCAGTCAACTTGTATATATATATATATATATATATATATATATATATATATATATATATATATATATATATATATATATATATATATATATATATATATTCTCATATTTATATATAAATCTTTCTTATATTTTATTTTGGCTTAATTTTTTATGACATGGGCTGGATAATTTGTTTAACCCGTCTATAGAAACAATATTATAATGATGTAAACAAATACTACCGATATATTTATATATATATATATATATATATATATATATAATTAAAACTCAAGAATTTCCATCAAATTCTGTCCAAAGTAACCAAGTATTTTTCTAATATTAAAAAAAAAAAGTTTTTATATACCGTCTTTTCAAAGAGGAGATAACTCTGTTTTATTTAATATGAGTTACTTCCCTTTATCAAGTTAATAAAATATCAGTTGTAACTATAGTCAACAAGAAAAAAGCAATAAAACAAATAGACAAACGAATAACTGTTACCAAACGGCGGAACCTGTAAAATTTTGGCGTTGTTTTACAGTTTGTCACTGTTCAGAGGGAAACAACTCTCGTTTACTAAAAGATTCGTTCAGTTTTTCATCTCACAATTTAGGTCGCGTTATTTTTTTTTTTTTTTTTATTAAATCAAAACATTTAAAAAAAGAAGACCGCGACGGCGCGACGCGCGACGTTTTTTTTGTAACAATGCCCAAAACTTGATAACATTAATTGATACTCCTGCAGTATTTTACCCACCGATTTCACGATCTTAGCCGAGCGTTGACGAACGCTTTCGGCGTTAACGCCGACGAAAGCCGAGAATTCGGAGCTTACGGTGCAAGAACGAAGTATGTGAATAGCAACAACATTACAAGGAAAAGATATTACACACACAACAAAATGGATAAAATTATTCACAAAAAATTTGGATAAAATAAATCACAAACACTTACCGTAAGTTTTTTTAAAGTAAAATAAATTTATTTTTTTGAATATTTTTTTTTTTTGGTTCATTTTGTTTTCCGATAGCTTTTGGGGGGGGGGGTAAGCAACAGTAATAAACACTTCAATGTTTTTTCTTTGTTTGTTTTTAACAAAACGTTATTAAACAGTAACAACAATGTTTTTTTTTGTTTTTTGTTTTTTTTTCAGTAATGTTTGTTGGAGGGGGGGGACAACAATTACTGTTGTGCCAGTTGCCACAGTTCAATATTCAAATTTAAAATCGTTAAATACAATTTAGGCGCGCAGTGCAATTGATTGCTTCAGCGCGTTAAAAAAATGAAAAATGACACCCACGCAAATTCCGGCGTGACCTTTATATACCAAAGGTGCGTACGTAGTTGAAAGCACCCCATGTGATGTCTTCCGTCCAATGGAATTCCTCCTAGGACACATTTTAAAACTGATTTTCTAGAGCTCGTTTGGAGCCAATCAAACCAAATATAAACATGCATAAACACAAAATCTATCTCTTTAGTCTCTTAGCCTTTCGAGCATTCTTTCGTCTCTTTAAACTCTTCCGACTCATTCAACGCTTTCTCATTAGGACTTACCACGCGTGCAAACATCAATTATTTCATTTCCACTGCTCCGCGCATTAATACTCTCTTTTAACAGACGAACATTAATATTGTCTATGTTACATATTTGAACATTCAAAGAACACAAAAAAAGAGACTCTCCACCTTTCATATGAACTCAAAGAAAAAAGAACTCTGAAATATTGAGAACTATGTTTTAACTTGTTATTATTTGTTATTTCTATTCCGGAAATAAACCTCCGTTTGTGTTGCACATAAGATTTCTTATTTTTATTTTTATTATTTGTGGAGGAAGTCAGTTCCCAAAAAAAGGCCAGGCGACCCCCTCAAGTTGGTGACCCGACGCAGAAATCATATGCACAACGGAATCTTATAAACTATTAAACAACCATGACTCAGCGGAAAAAGCGACAATTTTTTTTCGACCACAATTTCAAGCTCCGCGTCATCGGAAAAAGTCAGTTGATAGTTTAAAAGCTTTGAAATCACTTTCGAGCGAAGAAAACAAACATGGAACCTTCCTGTGTTGAAAAACCTCTGGCAACGTTAACGGTAAATATACCAGCATTTAATCCTACCAACATAAAGACCTGGTTTATCCAAATCCAGGCCCTTTTCGACGCCAAGCGGATAACGTCTCAACGAACCAAATACTGTTACTTGGTGGAAAAACTCCCGGCAGACGTCGTCGAAGAGGTGGCGGATTTATTGGAGAATGTGCCTGAAGACAACCCATATGACGAACTTAAGAAGGCCATCTTACGACGGACAGGCTTTTCAAACGAAACAAGGTTACGCAATCTTTTCACCCAAGTAGAATTGGGAGATCGCACCCCGTCACAACTTTTGCGATACATGCGTACATTGCTAGGGGACAACAAAATGTCCGAAAATATAATGAGAAGTCTGTGGCTGGATAAACTTCCAGACACAACAGTACAAATCCTAGCACCCACAACGGAAGAGACAAATATTGAAAAACTCGTCGATATGGCAGATCGAATCCATGAAAATCTGAGGCACCGCAAAGTAAACTCAGCACAAACACAGCAGAAACAGACGTGCGACGACGATATATCGGGACTAAAAATGACGGTCGAAAATCTCACTCGGCAAGTGCAGGAATTAATGCAAATAAACCATTGTTACTCATTTAATAAACGATCGGACTACCGAAAACAAAGTCTTAGTAGAAGTCGAAGCAACACACGGGAACGAGCGAACGAAATCTGTTTTTACCACAAAAAATTCGGCACACAAGCTCGGCGTTGCACTTATCCTTGTTCTTTTAAAAACAAGAATCAGGGAAACGAATATTCCGGCCAGTAGAGACGACGACTGTCGCTGGATTTTCCACTAAAGGTCGTTTATTTTTTATTCGTGATAATAATTATGGATATAATTTCTTAATAGACACTGGAGCTGAAATCAGCGTGATACCACCTCTACGTAAACAAAAAGCTATTCCACAGCCTTACCACCTCCAAGCAGCTAATCGCACACAAATACCGACATACGGTGAAAAATATTTAGACGTCAATCTCGGCCTGCGCCGCACATTTCCATGGATTTTTACCATAGCCAACGTGACGACACCAATATTAGGAGCAGATTTCCTAGCACGGTTTAATCTATCGGTAGACATGACTAGTCGCACACTGACTGATAACCAAACAAAAATCGTAATTAAAGGTATCACCACAAGATACCAGTCTACTGGGATTAGTTCTGCCTTACCTGAAGAGACGTACATTCGTCGGCTGTTTCAAAAATACCCACAACTTACTCAGCCATTCAAAGTCACGGATAATATTAAACATAATGCAAAGCATTATATTAAAACGAATAGACAACCAGTCTACGCCACCCCCAGACGTCTGAAGCCGGATAAGTACAAGATCGCAAAAGACGAATTTCAACGCATGTTGCAACAAGGAATTATCCGACCTTCCAAAAGTGCGTGGTCATCTCCTCTACACATGGTACAGAAAGCAGACGCGACAACATGGCGTATGCGGCGATTTCAGAAGATTAAATGCACAAACTGTACCGGATAGATACCCTATCCCACACATTCACGATTTTGCAATCGGACTGCAAAATGCCACGGTATTTTCCAAACTGGATTTAGTAAAAGCGTATTACCAAATACCGGTGGCGGATGAAGATATCCACAAAACAGCACTGACCACACCATTTGGACTTTACGAATTCGTCAGAATGCCATTCGGACTTAGGAACGCTTGTCAAACCTTCCAAAGGTTAATAGACGAGGTTTTTAGGGACCTTCCATTCGTATTCGCGTACGTGGACGATGTCCTAATTGCTAATAGAAACCTCGACGAACATAAACAACACTTGGAACAAGTTTTTCAAAAACTGTCCCATTACGGTTTAAAAATAAATTTGGACAAATGTATTTTCAGTCAGCAAGAAGTAAACTTCCTTGGACATTCAATTGATAAGGATGGTATATCACCATTACCCGAAAAAGTAAGCGCCATTACGTATTTTCCACAACCTACGTCTGTTAGACAAGTTCGTCGCTTCATAGGTATAATTAATTACTACAGACGATTTTTACCCAACTGTTCCACAATCCTTGCACCGTTAACGTCATTATTGAAGAACAAAACGAAAAACCAGTGTTTATCTTTAGTTCCGACTGGAAGATTTTCTACTGACTGTAGAGGCAAAGTAGGGAGCAAAGGGTTTTCAGAGGATGTGGAAAGAAGCTCCTTCCCAACCGGGTAGCCTTCCGCGATTTGATTTATTATGGAGACAAAAGGGTTGTGTCCAAATTTTTGTCTCCACATAAATTCGCATAAATATGTTTCCAACAACTCCCGGTTTTTTTTTTATCGCTAAATTAAATAGCTGAAATGAAAGGCTGTGTATTTTTACTTTGAACACTAAAATAACTGAAATGAAACGCTATGTGTGTAATTTCAATGAAAATTATTTGTCTGCTGCGCGTTCGTTTGAAGCGCCCTGATTGGCTGATAGAGTATCGTACCGCTCGCCATGTTCCGGCGTTTTCCGACGGATGTCGATCAACGCTCGGCTAAGATCGTGAAATCGGTGGGTAAAATACTGCAGGAGTACCCATTAATAATACAATGTTATCAACTTTTTTTATATTAAAAAAACCGTCGCAGTTTTATTTATTTTTTTTTTAATGCTTTGATTTAATAAAAAAAAAAATATCGCGTCCTAAATTATGAGATGAAAAAAAATGAACGAATTTTTTTAAGTTAACGAGAGTTGTCCACCTCTGCACGGTGTTAAACTGTAAAACAGCGCCAAAATTTTACCGTGTGTTTACTGAATATAAGACGCATCATCTATACATTTGTGAAGAGATTTTTATCATAGCGGGACGATTTTGCCGAGAATTTAAAGATAGTAAAAAGAAAAAATTAAATTAAAAACAAATAAATAAAAATAAAATAAATAAAGTAGTTAGTGGAACTGTAAGCCTAAACAATTGGTGATTGCCAATCGTATTGGTGTTAGAAATTCTTTTCCTCCTCTTCCTCCTCCTCCTCCTCCTCTTCCTCCTCCTCCTCCTCCTTCTTCTTCTTCTTCTTATTATTATTATTTATTTATTTATTTATTTATTTATTTTTTGTAGGCCCGAAATTTACAACCAAGTCCCAGCAAAAGTGGCAGTCTCATTAGAAATTACGCTAGTTTGGCTAAGTAAAAGTGACGATAACAAATGCACAGATAATAAAGCTTTTTATTTATTTGCTTTCCCACTGAGCAAATTAGGCACAAGGCCGTTTTTTAGTGTGGGGAGGAAAAACCAGCTCCCCCAAGGGGGCACTCTGGCAGGGTCCAAAATTATGATATGAAGGATATCCCCCACATTGACCAAACTAATTTACTAAAAAAATAATTGTCCGATATGAAGGGTTGCCCCCACATTGACCAGAACTGATTACTTCCTTTTCCGCTCCTGGCCCGAAGGCCAAGAACAGTCTCTGCGCCTCTGCGCAAACGCGTCCATACAAAGGGAGATAACATTTCTTACCTCAAATTTCGGGAAATTTATTGATCAAGCAAAGAAACTACCTTAATCGTTCGCAACAGTAAACAAAAATTTTCCGTATTTCTTTTATATTTATTTATTTATCTCAACTTTTTTTTTTTCAATAATTTACTTATTTTTATTTATATTTATTTTATTTGTTTAATTTTTTAATTGGTAATAAGACACAGCGTGAAGCCACTTGATGGAAGGGGCTAACAAGAATAAAAGATGAATATTACAAAGAGAAGATATGCCTATTGGTGTTCTTTTTTTTTTTAATACTTCCTTCTTTGAAAATATTGTTTAAGTTGTTGAAACGTACTAGCAAACAAAAAAGCCTCTATCTTTACATCATCAACGTTCTGATCTCCATCTGGCATCAATTAAAATGAATGGCTTTCGTCTTGGGGAGGCTCCATGTTTTGACAAGCTTCTGGGCTTGACCTTTACTCCTGATATAAAATGGAACACATACATCAAATCCGTTGCCCAGATTGCTAGAAAAATGGTGCGATCGTTCTATCGATCCAGTAGATATCTACCTGCTGATGCAATTCTCTACCTATATAAGAGCTAGGTACGTTCAAGGATGGAGTATTGCTGTCACATCTGGGCAGGAGCTGCTAAGAAGATCTTATCCTGCCTTGACAGAGTTCAGAATAGACTTGGTAGCCTAGTGGGGGATGCCTTTTTCTCTTCCATGCAATCTCTTTCTCACAAAAGAAACATTGCGAGCCTGTCTCTGTTTTATCGTTATTTTCATGGTAAGTGCTCGTCTGAGCTCCAATCTATGGGCCTCCCTCGCCAAACATTCATGAGAAACACTCGGTTGGCTGAAAACACTATCAATAATTCCCCCACTCTTTATCTGTGCCTAAACCTAAACGTAGATTTCATGAACAAAGCTTTTTTCTTAGAACTGCACACCTGTGGAACTCTCTTCCGTTTACCTGCTTTCCAGCTGACTACAATATGGTCGACTTCAAGTCCAATGTAAACAAGTTCTTGATGAGCTGTTCTCCTTAAGTAATCCAATTTACCAAATTTACACTTCTAACGATTACTATGATATTGTCCTTTTGCCCACTATGCACTTTTTAACCCTTATCCTCGAGTGGCCTCTGGGCTTTGATAAGTGGTGATTCATGTGTAAAAAAAATAAATAGTTTGAACATTTTAGAGGGGACACAGGATAGTCAAAATGTACACATTCTTTATGATTTTCAAGTTCAATTAATTTTTTACAGTACTTTGTTCAGTACAGAATATACAGGTAGAACAATAACTTATATTGCCTTTGGTAACATTTTATTTATTTATTTATTTTTGGCAGGATTAAGATACTCAAACTTTACCATATGGTGGGGGAGTCACGATTTTAATTTTAATTTTATCAGAAGTTGTGTTCATTCAATTGTTAGATGAAATCACAGAATAGTTAATTATGCCTCCACCCTCCCCGTGTTAAGAATGGATTTTCAAATAATAATGTTATTATTTTAACATCTTACTTGCCTCTCCACGAGACCAATTGACACAAGGTCGGTTCTTAATGTGGGATACATCCAGCTACCAAAAATGGGAGAACTCTGTTGGAACAAAAATTAAAAAAAAAAAGAAAAAAAAAAAAAAACTGTATTTAGTATAGAAGGATTTTTACACGATAGACCTTTTCTTTTTTACCCGTTAGTAAACAATGCCTATAAACAGCTTCAGAAAATATGCACATAATGATGGCGTCACCGCTTCTATGGCAAGCATTGGAAGCCTCTTAATACAAAAGATTAAAATTTCGTTTATTTTTTTATTTTTTTATTTTATTTTTTTACATAGGCGTCACCACTTATCAAGGCCGATAGGCCACTCAAGGATAAGGGTTAAAGAGTATAGAGTAGTCAAAAGGACAATATAGTAATCGATAATAATGGAAGTTCGGTAAATTTGTTAACTTAAGTGGAACGGCTCATCAGAAACTTGTTCACGTTGGACTTGAAGACAACCATATTATAGACAGCTGAAAAGCAGGAAAACGGAAGACAATTCCACAGGCATGCAGTTCTAAGAAAGAAGCTTTGATCGTGGAATCTATGTTTAGGTTTAGGCACAGATAAAGAGTGGGGAGAATTATTGATAGTGTTTTCAGCTAGTCGAGTGTTTCTTGTGAAAGTTTGGCGAGGGGGGACCATAGATTGAAGCTCAGTCGAACACTATGAGAGTCAAAAAAATTACACGAAAATAAGGCCATAAATTATATCTTAGGGTGTTTATATGCACATGTACATGTAAACACACATATTAATTTTAAGCATATAAAGCATTTTTTTTTAAAATTACCTTACTATACTATCATCATGATAACTATTAATAACATTATTTGCACCGTTTGACAAATGTATTTCAATTTCCAACCATTCATTATACATATTGAAATCAATTGCGTCTCTTTTTTTTATGGCTGTTTAAATTAAACACTAATACGTTATAAAAAATTTTTTTTAATAAAAAAATAATAAAATACAGCATTCTTCTTCCACAAACGGCTAAAATAATTCATGTGAACTCTT
>NC_136519.1:48815689-48850689 GCF_053919585.1 Euprymna scolopes | reverse complement strand
AGCAAACAGTTTAGAAAATATGTTAAAGAACACTTTGAAATGAGGTAAAAACATATTTAATCTGAAAAGGAAACACTAGATAAATGGATAGTCCTTAATCCGCGGAGTTTCGAAGAAATACTTTCCTTCTCATCAGAGGGTAGGAATTAGCAAAATGCGGGATCGGATTTTGCATGCAAAAGTATTTGATGAAACAACAAGTAAGTCAAAGATCTTACTTGAAAACAAAAAAAGTGAAGCAGAGGGAATAGTGTAAAGAAAAAGGTGATTACACACGAATGGATAGTCTGGTAGAAGATAAAAAAATCCAGTGACGATAAAATCTAAATGTAAAACTTCAAGAAAGTTAAAAGAATTTCCATTTGTACAAGTAAAATCCAAGGAAATCCCGTAATTGGAAGAAGATGGTCCATTATTATCCAAAGGCAGAAATCCATGGAATAATTCACAAAAATGTGTACAAGGAAAAAAAAGAAAAGATTCCAATAATATTAATAAAAGAAAAATAAGATGTGCTTTTCACTCTACTTCCGAGACATAAATATAAATAATAAAGATCTGGAAAGAGAAAGAAGAGAGAAAAAAAATGATGATAAAGTTAAATATAAAATATAAAATAAAGGGAAACAAAAGTCAAAATGACCCAGACAGGAAATGTTAAAGGCGCGAAAAAATATATAGGGCAAAATAATATAGGTCAACTGAAATGTACAGGTCATCACTTAAAAAAATGTCAGCAAGAGTTGTTAAACAACACTAAAAGGAAAATAAAAATAAATAAATAAATAAATAATAAATATATAGAAAATAAAGAATAAATAAATAAAAAAAATAAAATAATAAAATATAATAAAAAATAAAATATAAAATATAAAATAAAATAAGAATAAAAATTAAAAAATAAACATTATTTTAGGGGAGATGATGGCCGGTATCTGCAAATTCAGGAAAAAAAAGTAAGTATATAGTAAAATGAAAGTGTGGGTAGATTGATATATTAGATAGATAGGAAAGTTTAAAGAATAAAACAGAAAATGCAGATAAAAAATCGGCCATGCAAAGAAGAGATAAAGAATTAAAATACAGGATTATTAAATTATAAAGTATTAAGAAGTATGTCGAAAAACGATAAAGTTAAAGAAAAATCTTTATATCTATATAAAGAGTAAAAGTAATAACTATGTAGTTTCAAAATTGCCATAATTAAATTTGGACTTATGTTTACAGAAAGAGATCAGTTCATTTTTAGAATTTATTATATTGTTATTTTGAGGGGAAATAATTATAGTTATAGCTTCAGTTGTGCAGAGGCGACATGATTTAGAGCTTGGAGTATAAGACTTAACTTTTTTATATAATAGTCCATTTGATTGAGAAGGGAGTATTGTTAGAGTTAAGTTTTTTAATTAAAGTGGTTAGAGAAGTTCCTTGGTTATTATTAGAATTATGGTTGTTAAAGGAAGAAATGTGGTTTGATATTCTTTTCTTAATTAATGTTGAAGTAGCGCCGAGATATATATATATATATATATATATATATATATATATATATATATATAGAGAGAGAGAGAGAGAGAGAGAGAGAGAGAGCGAGAGAGAGGAACAAACCGAGTTATGTGTTCATCAACGTTTCGTCTTTATTTTGAGACTTCCTCTGGATGAATGAAATTAAAAAAAAAAAAACACCAGTACAAATATTTGAAAATTTTCTTGTGAAAAGTGTGACGCTGTTCCAATGGAAAAAGACGTTGGAAATGAAAAAAAAGAAACAAAAAAAAGACGTTGGAAATTAAAAAAAAAAAAAAAAAAAAAAAAAAAAAAAAAAGCCGTTGAAAATTAAAAAAAAAAAAAAAAAAAAAAAACAAAAAAAAGACGTTGGAAATTAAAAAAAAGAAAAGAAACAAAAAAAAAGAAAAGGCCGGAGTAAAGAAAGGAAGATTTTTTAATAACGTCATATGGCCGTTAATGTATTTAGAAAAAATATATGATGCAGTTAATATTCTTTCTTGAAAAAATATATCTGTTAAAATTCAAATATAGATGTGTAACTGAAATGAAATGAGTTTGTTTTTGTTATGTTATTTATTGATTGAGGTTATATGTATTAATTATTATGGGAGGTGTTACTACGGTGCGAGAGGGTTTACCTGTGTCTACAATTAAATTGTGTTCTTTTAATAAAAGTTTACTTATTAATGGCGCTACATTATAGAAATCTCTATGTTGTTTAATGGTGGGACAGCATTTGCAATAAGCGCTGATTCAAGAAGTCTCCGGCGCGGTTTACTTGAAACTAGCAGTTCAGCCCGGCTTTGCTCGGGCCCTATGTACTGTTTATAAACTTATGTCCATATGTATGTATATATTAAAAAGTTTGACCCATGTCCAAGTAACCTACATCTAAAATTTCAAGTCTTTAGACTCAAAATTGACGGAAGAGGTTAATAGAGTCTGCAAAAGTAAACTCTTTCAACTTTGACCTCTTGGCAGCCAAATTTTCGCCCGAAAACTGATTAAAAAGCATGTCTGAATACCCTTTATGTAAAATTTCAAATGTTTAGACCAGAAATTGGCTGAATAGTTTGCTAGAGACCGCAAAGGTCTAATCTTTTGAACTTTGACCCCTTGGCAGCACAATTTTAGGCCAACACCGATTAAAAAGCTTGCCCTATGTCTGAATACACTTTATGTAAAATTTCAAATGTTTATACTAAAAATTGGCTGAGTAATTTAGTAGAGACCGCAGAGGTGAATTTTTTTAAAACTTTTACCCCAACTTTGACCGCTTAACATTTATTGTTTTAGGCTCAAATCAAGTTTAAAAAGGTTGATCTATGTCCAAGTAACCTCATCTAAAATTTCAAGTGTTTAGACCCAAAATTAGCAGAGGAGTTTGGTAGAGTTTTCAAAGGTCAAATCGTTGAACCTTGATCGCTTGACAGCCAAAGTTCTGGCTGAAAATTGATTAAAAAGATTTTCCCAAATCTCAATACCCCTTATGTCAAATCTCGAGTCTGTAGATTGAAAATTGACAAAGTAATTTGGTAGGGAAATGCACACACAGACAGATATACACAGGCAATTTCACTTTTATAGATATATATATATATATAAATTTAACTATTTTTGCTTGTTTGGGGTCAAAGGTATAATTATGCTGCAATGAATGAGAGAATAATGCCCTCAGAGAATTACTATTTTTTTGTATCTCTTTTATGTTCATTGAGCATTTTGTATTTTATTTCAGTTACACACCTATATTTGAACTTTAACGGACATATTTTTTTTAATACATTAACGGCTATATGACGTTATTAAAAATTTTCCTCTATTTAACAACGCAACCCCCCATCTTTTCTTTTTTTTTTTTTTTTGAATTTCCAACGTCTTTTTCCATTGCTGAAATGAAACGGCGTCACATTTTTCACAAGAAAATTTTCAAATATTTGCACTGGTGTTTTTGTTTTCTTAATCTCATTTATCCAGAGGAAGTCTTGAAATAAAGATGAAACGTTGATGAACACATAACTCTGTGTTTTCCTTTTTATTTCTCTATTTTGTCGGAATACTATTTCCATTATTCTCATCATATATATATATATATATATATATATATATATATATATATATATATATATATATATATATATATTTTTTTTATTCAATTTTCACCCCAAACAAGGCACAGTGCCACTTTGAAGCAGGGGGCTACTATTAGGGACTTAATTAGCGGGGTATTTATGAAGGGAGATGAGTAGAAAGATGTTTGTTAACATTACACTTGAACTTCTGCATATCATTGCAGTTGGGAAAGCAGAATCCCGGAAAGGAGTTCCAAAGATCCGCAGTTCTGGGGAAGAAACTATTGGAGTAAAAGGCTTTCTTGCACCTAGGGATCTCTACTGTAAAGGGATGAGACTTAGTAGCTCGTCGGGTTTGTCGGGGGTAGTTACGTCGGGGAGGTACAAGTGTTTGCAGTTCGTCAGAGCATTCACCATTAAAGTATTTGTAGAACAGGCAGAGGGATGCAACATCTCGTCGATGGGACAGAGGCTGAAGCCTAGATGACAGTTCAGGACCTATCAGGTTGGCGACTCTCTTTTAAACCCTGTCCAGGAGCGAGAGACAAGCAGCAGATGCACCAGCCCAGATGTGACAACAGTACTCCATACATGGGCGAATGGTTGCCTTATAGAGGTATAGGATACTGTCAGGCGTAAGTAGTTTTCTAGCACGGTAGAGGGAGCCAACCTTCCTCGCAGCAGCCTTGGCAATGCTTTCAATGTATCTATTCCAGTTCATATTCCCTGTAAACGTTAGGCCGAGGAGTTTAAAAGAAGTACTTTCAGGCAATGTGTTCTTGGCCATTGCTATTGGTGGTAGAGAAGGTTTCTTGTAGTTATTGAAGGAAACAAGCTTAGTCTTAGCAGCATTGAATGTGACCAACCATTTTTGTCCCCATTCCACTACGGATTGGAGGTCATCCTCTAGTATATATATATATATATATATATATATATATATATATATATATATAAAATATATTTTAGTCATCGACATACAGACCTGTTTCGTTGTTTCACAACTCATCAGTGCCGCTAGACTAACACCTCTCCCAAGCCGAGGATCGAACCTAGAACCGTCGTGATGACAGTCGGCAGTCCTACCCCTTGACTACGGTATCGGTGGCCGAAATTAACCTGTCCGAACGATTATTTAAATAAACATTCGTCTGCTACTCGTAGAGGGCTCAAACGTTTATTTGTAAACAAATCGCGAGCTTCGCATTATTTCAGCTAAATTAAGTAGCGAGTAAGATAATTTACGAGAGTGCTCTACCAAAGAGGGGAGATATATAAATATGCTTATTTAATTATATTTCACTTTTTATTTATACCAATCCTTTGATTTATGAAGCTCGATGTTACTACAGAGCATATACAAATAAATGACAAAAAGTCTACATTCAAAATTTCAAGATGTGGTCCATCTTATCGTTTATTTCTTCATGTTAAAATGTTCAATTCTGACGGCACCTGTTTCATTATATATATATATATATATATATATATATATACACACACACACACACACACACACACTAGCAGGCCACCTGGCATTGCCTACTTGTAAAATGCATTTAAATATAATATTTTGATTTTTGTAGATTTCTTATTTATAGAGCCAATTCTCTATTGATTATTATATTGTACCCATTATATAGTAGTGATTTGAAAAGTTAAAAAATATATACATGACTTCGTTGCCATTAGCTTGAATCAAAACTAAAACATTCAGTGGTATTCGCTATTGTATGACCTAAATACAGATGGATATCAAAACTTTAGAAATCCATGCAGTTTAACGCATAACTGTATATTTTCGCATGCGTATAGGAGCACTTTAAGTCGACTTATTCCCGTTAAATTCTAAGTTTTCAATTTCAATCGCTTAGCAGCTATTTTTACCGCCGGAAAACCAGCTCGAATTTTTTCTGCAGGTATGAATCCTCTTATATATCAAATTTCAAGTTTGTAGACTAAAAATTGACATAATAATTTGGTAGAGACCGTTCCACATACACACAAAATCACACACACACACACACACACACACACACACACACATATATATATATATATATATACTATCACGCAGTCTGGCGTTTCCTGGGCATAAAATATGCTTAAATATGATATTTTTATTTATGCCGATTTCGTATTTATTATAGAGTTAATTATCTATAGATTATTATACTAGCAGGCCGCAAGGCATTGCCCGGTCATAAAATACGATTAAATATATTTTGATTAATGTAGATTTCGTATTTATTATTATATAATATTAGATCCAATGTATAGTAATGATTTTAAAAGTTTATAAAAAGTGACACGAGCGTCATCACCGAGAATCAACACTAAAACGTTTAGTTTACAATTTACTTTTTCCTTTGTCGTTAATGCCTGAGCCATGAAGACATGTTTGCTTCAAGGCTAATAATTAAAACATGAACTAATACCTATTACGTTACGCATGCATATTCGTAATGCTGTCGTTCGACTTTCACCTGGCAAATTCCATATTTTTTTGTTAATTTTCACACTTTTGCACCGATTTTCCCCGGCTAAAACCCAAATGTAATGTTTCGCATGGGTGCAAAATTCTACATATTAGATTTCATGTCTGTAGACCAAAAACTGACAGAGAGGTTTGGTAGCCAAAACTTTTTAAAACAAACATATATACGCATACATAAATATATATAGAAAGAGGTTTGTGTTTACTATAAGCTTTTAACACAAATATTACGCAAGTATAACTCATGTAGAATATCTGCATGAATATAATTGCATGTAATAGTTAACTAAAGACGATCATCCCATAAGAAAACCAAAAAAATTAATAGGGAATTAATTAAAATGAATGTTTAAAAGAATATGCAAATTTGCTGGATTTTTTGCAGATGAATGCAATTCCATGATCCATATATAACAAAGTTGTATTTTCTTTTTAAATAAATAGAAAAGAGGCTTGCCTTTTTTTCTGTTGTTCTTGGCCTTCGGACCGGGATCAAAGTGTATATGCAGATGCTGCACTTAAGATAATTTGTACCAGTCAATATAGGGGAGACCCTCTATACTGGGACAATTATTATTTTTGGTAACCAGAGTGCCCCCTTTTTGCCTACTTTTAGGGGAGCTAGTTTTTACCCCACATTAAAAACAGCCTTGTGCCTAATTTGCTTTGGTTGGTAAGCAAATAAATACATTAAATAAATAGAAAAAAGGTTTGTCTTTTTTCTTCTTGGCCTTAGGGCCAAGATCTTTTTTCTGTTATGAAAGTGTAGTATATGTTCCGGCATATACTGCAATCAAAGACCATATGTGGGAGCAACCCCACATATCAGACCATTGCTCTTGAGCAATCAGTTTTGGTTAATGTAGGGGTAGCCCTTCATACCAATTGTCACTATCTACTTCCCTCTCGAAGGAACTGGTCCCTCTCCACTCATTCTCTACATTAGAAAAAAACGGCATTGTGCCTAAGTTGCTCAGTTGTGAAGTATTCAGAAAAAAAGGGTTTTTAATATGAATATCAATACACAAAAACAAAATTATAGGAATATAGTTGTATAGATATACAATATACATATATACTATGAGGAGGGGAAGACACACACACACACACACACACACACACACACACACACATATATATATATATATATGATGATGATGATTGCAACGTCTTGTCAGACGAATGCCACTTCCTCAGACACTTAAAGTCCATGAGCCCAAAAATGACTTTTTTTTTTTAGTCCTACCGGTGAATTCACACGCTCAAGCAGGCATGACACTGAAGATGGTCATTGAGATCAATTATTACATGCGTCCAGCATTTCAAGCCTCAACACGTTACAACTTTTCCATCGCCACAGGATCATTTTTATTGACAGATGCCTGAGGGAGTATCTATGCACAGATGATTTACAGAGTCTTAGCTTTGTATGACAGCTAAGTCTCTCTCTCAGTTCAAAATGTTGAGATCCAGCAACAAGCAAGAGCAAGATAGCCAGCAACAAGTTAAACAGCAGACCAGCTTAATGCAGGTACTGGTCTCCCGCTTTATGGTTTTTTAAATCAGAGATTTGCTTCTCCTAGAAAGGTTGCCTTCACGACGGTTTATAGGAGGCCTCTCCACCCCAACACACACATACATACACACAAACTCACACGGTGCTAGTTGGCCATTGACCCCGAAAAAGGGTTCATTCGCTCTTTGGAAGGTCTTGTTTTTAATCCTTTAGGGAGACTAGCCACCCTCCTCACCAAACAAGTCTGATGGCGGTACCAGTTTAGTCGCCGGTGACCTGACCATGAGGCAGGTAGTACTGGGTTACATGGTATGGTACCAGTAACATATGACATGACCTGACACGTATATATATATATATATATATATATATATATATATATATAGTCATCAATATACAGTACAGTTTCATAGTACGGCTAGACTTAGCAATTACCTCAAGGTTTAAAACTCACTCAACCGCCTAGGCGACAGTCGGCACTCCTAGCGATTATGCCATTCGGGTGCTGCTAAGACGTGTATGTAAATTAACAATCTTACATCAGTCCAAATACCTAGGCTCCACCTGTTTACACAAAGAGCATTGCTTTTTACACTTATAGCAGTTTATTTATCACTTCCTAATATGCTCAACCCAAGATAGGGAGCATTTATAGTCATCCACATACAGTACTGTTTCACTGTATCACAACTCATCAGTGCGGCTAGACTTAGCAACTACCTCAAGCCAGGTTTTAAACTCAACCGCCTCAGCGACAGTCAGCGCTCTTAACAGTTACACTATTCAGCTATATATATATATATATATATATATATATATATATATATATATATATATATATATATATATATTATACAACATGTGAAAGCATGTGCAATACCTTACTCTCATCAGCTGTCAACCAGAGTGATAACACAGTTTCGGTTGCTCAATACACACACACACACACACACACACACACACACACACACACACATATATCCATGTATATATATATATATATATATATATATATATATATATATATATATATATATATATATATATATATATATACAATGTATCACAAAAGTGAGTACACCCCATCACATTTCTTCAAATATTTAAGTATATTTCTTCATGGGACAACACTGAAAAAATGATTTTTTTGACACAATGAAAAGTAGTCTGTCTGCAGCATATATAACAGGGTTAATTTATTTTCCCCTACAAAATAACTCAAAATATAGCCATTAAAAGCTAAATCCCTCGCAACAAAATTGAGTACACCTCTAAGAAACAACACCCGAAAAAAATGAGTACAATCCTAAAAAACTACACCCCCAAATGTCTAAATTGAATACTGCTTTTTTCCCTCCAAACTGTCATGTGACTCATTAGTGTAACTATGCTATGTGTTCATAGGGAGCAAGTGTATTCAAAATTGTTGTATTTATTTGCTTCCCCACCAAAGCAAATTAGGCACAAGGCCGTTTTTAATGTGGGGTAAAGATCAGCTCCCCTAAAAGTAGGCAAAAAGGAGGCACTCTGGTTACCAAAAATAATAATTGTTCCGGTTTAGAGGGTTTCCCCTCCATTGACTGGTACAAATTATCTTAAGTGCAGCATCTGCAGAACAGATACTACACTTTGATCCCGGCCCGAAAAATTTGTAATGTAACTCTCACACTCTCTCTTATCAGTCACTGAAAGTTCCAGCATGGCACCACGTGGCAAAGAACTCTCTGAGGATCTGAAAAAACGTATTGTTGCGCTACATAAAGATGGGTAAGGCTACAAGAAGATTGCTAACACCTTGAAACTGAACTGCAGCACAGTTGCTAAGATCATCCAGCATTTTAAAAGAGCAGGCCCCACTCAGAACAGGCCTCGGGTAGGTCGTCCAAAGAAGCTGAGCGCACGTGCTGAGCGTCACATCCAAATGCTTTCTTTGAAACATTGGCGTAGGAGTGCTGTCAGCATTGTTCCAGAGATTAAAGAGGTTGGGGCTCAGCCTGTTAGTGTTCGGACCATACACCACATACTATATCAAATTGGTATGCATGGCTGTCACCCCAAGAAGAAGCCGGCAAACATTTTGCTGAAGACATGTCAACAAAGCCCATAAATTACTGGAACCATGTCCCATGATCTGATGAGACGAAATTTAATTTTTTTGGTTCTGATAACCTTAAGTATGTGAGGCGGCGACCAGGTGGATTTATTTATTTTTATTTTTATTTTTTTTTGTTTTATTAATCTATTTTTATCATTAAACTTGTTGGGATTTCTATTAGTGTAAGTGTCTTTTTGGACTGGCTTATTTTTGGTTGGAACAGATTGTATTCTATTTGTGTTACCTGTCTTCTGGGTCATATTATGATTAATTACTGATTTTAACTTGTTGCCCATATTGTCTTTTTATTGTATTCTATATTATCCGTGTATCCTGAATTTTTTAAAGCATTATCGTAAAATTTTGAAGTTCGCTAGAGAGAGAGAGAGAGAGAGAGAGAAAGAAAGAGAGAGAGAGAGAAGAGGGGGGATGGAGAGAGAATGTGTGTGGGAGAGAGAGAGATGGATAGTGTGTGTGTATGTGAGAGAGATAGAGATTGAGAGAGAGAGTGTGTGTGCGTGTGTGTGTGTGTGTGTGTGTGAGAGAGATGGAAAGAGAGAAAGAGAGAGAGAGAGAGAGAAAGAGAGAGTGTGTGTGTGTGTGTGTGTGTGTGTTTGTGTGTGTGTGTGTGAAACAGAGAGAGAGAGAGAGAGAGAGAGAGAGAGAGAGAGAGAGAGAATTCAAACAAGCAGGCCCGTAGGTGGAAACCGGAGAAAGGAGAAACACTTCTGAGTGTATGCGTTTCTATTTCTATTCAGTTTTATAATGAATAGTCATACATTGAATGTAGGTCAAAACTTTTAATCTTTTTATTTTCGTTTTTATACTGAACTCGCGGGGGGTCCTCAGCGTTGCATGAGTGTATCGAGGTAGTGCAGTAAGGCACGCCGAAACAACGGAGGTGTTAAAAAAGTGGTAGTAGCAGGGGGAATCAAAACAACAATAGGCAGTGGAGAGAGGTGTTAAAATGGTTATTATTTACTAATTTAAAAAAAAAATATTTAAAAAAAAAATTAAAAAATAAAAAATTAATAAATAATACTCATCTCAATAATGAATTCTAATTAAATAATATATAGCATTCGGTACGGACCCAACCATGGAAGATCAGATAATAAATAAACATGAATTTATAAGACAAAAAAATTCAATCTTGATCGCCCTTCGGGGCCCATGGCGCAGTTGATAGAGACGTTGAATCTCTACGGTTCGAGGAAAGAATTGTCTGAATATATATATATATATATATATATATATATATATATATATATATATATATATGACAAAAGATAAGGGTTAATAGTCAATGCGAAAATATTGTAGTAATCGTTAGTAGTGGAAATTTGGTAAATTGGATTACTTAAGGGATGGCTCATCAAGAACTTGTTAACATTGGACTTGAAAACGACCATATTGTAATCAGTTGGAAAGCAGGAAAACGGAACAGATTTCCACAGTCATGCAGTTCTAAGAAAGAAGCTTTGTTCATGGAATCTACGTTTAGGTTTAGGCATAGATAAAGAGTGGGGGGAAATTATTCATAGAACAGTTCAGCCCGACTTTGCTGAGGCTCTATATACAGTTCATAACTTTATGTGCATATATATATATATATATATATATATATATATATATATATATATATATATATATATAAATATATTAAAAAGTGTGACTCATGTCCAGGTAACCTACATCTAAAATTTCAAGTGCTTAGACCAAAAATTGGCGGAGAAGTTTGGTAGAGTCTACAAAGATCAACTCTTCCAACTTTGATCTCTTGGCAGCCAAATTTTCGCCTTAAAGCTGATTAAAAAGCTTGTTGCATGTTTCAATACCCAAAATTTCAAATGTTTAAACTAAAAATTGGCTGAATAGTTTGCTAGAAACCTCAAAGGTAAAATCTTTTGAACTTTGACCCCTTGGCAGCAAAATTTTCGGTCAAAAACCAATTAAAAAGCTTACCCCATGTTTGAATACACTTTATGTAAAATTTCAAATGTTTACACCAAAAATTGGCTGAGTAATTTAGTAGAAACCGCAGAGGTGATTGTTTTTTTAAACTTTGGCCCCAATTTTGACCGCTTAACATTTATTGTTTTGGACTCCAATCAAATTACAAAGTTTGATCCATGTTCAAGTAACCTACATCTAACATTTCAAGTGTTTAGACCCAAAATTGGCAGAGGAGTTTGATAGAGTTCTCAAAGATCAAATCGTTGAACTTTGACTCCTTGACAGCCAAATGTCTAACCGAAAACCGATTAAAAAGATTTTCCCAAATCTCAATACCCGTTTTGTCAAATCTCGAGTCTGTGTAGATTTAAAATTGATAGAGTAGTTTGTTAGGGAAATGTACGCACACAGACAGACAATTTCACTTTTATAGATAGATAGATAGATAGATAGATAGATAGATAGATAGATAATATAGTGCAACTGAATTATCTGCTATATAAACTGAACTTTCCTTTTCCTTCTGTCGTTTGTCACTGGTGTTACTGGTATAGTTGTTGTTGTTGTTGTTGTTGTTGTTGTTGTTGTTGTTGTTGAAAACAGCGACGCCTTCAAACTATCAACAAGCTCCTTTTCGGGTGAGAATTTGAAGAAGAAGAAGAAGAAGAAGAAGAAGAAGAAGAAGAAGAAGAAGAAGAAGAAGAAGAAGAAGAACAACAACAACAACAACAACAACAACAACTACTACTACTACTACTACTACTATAAACAGAGAAAGTGAAAGTTAAGTTTGTTTTGTTTTTTCGCAATCATCGCTGGATTTATTTTCTAACGTCTTTTTTTTTTTTACACAAAAATCACCACTTATCAAGGCCCAGAGGTCACTCGAGGATAAGGGTTAATGAGTATACATTAGTCAATGTGATTATAGTGGAGTAAACATAAGTAGTGAGAATTTTGTAAATTGTATTACTTAGGGGGACAGTTCATACAGAACTTGTTTATGTTGGACTTGAAGACAATCAGATTGTAGTCAGCTGGAAAGCAGGCCAATGGAAGAGAATTCCACAGGCGTGCAGTTCTAAGAGAAGCTTTGTTCATGGAATCTACATTTAGGTTTAGGCACATATAAAGAGTGGAGGAAATTATTGATAGTGGTTTTGGCTAGACGAGTGTTTTTCATGAAAGTTTGGTGAGGGGGGGGGACCATAGACGAGCACTTGCCATGAAAATAACGATAGCAGAAACAAACTTGCAACATCTCTTCTGTGGGAAAGAGGTCACAGGGAAGAGAAAAGGACATCCCCCACTAAGCTACGAGGCCTGTTTTGAGCTCTGTCAAGGCAGAATAAGCTGCTTCTAGCAGCTCCTGCCCAGATGTGGAAACAGTACTTCATCGTTGGCCGTACCTGGCTTTTATATAGGTAGAGAATTGCATCAGCAGTGAGATATCTACTGGAGCAATCGAAGGATCCTACTATTTTTTCAGTGACCTTGGCAATGGATTTGATATATGTTTCATTTCAGATCAGTAGTGAAAGTCAAGCCCAGAAGCTTGTCAAAATATAAAGCCTCTTCAAGACGAGAGGCATTCATTTCAATTAATGTCAGATGGGCATCAGAGCATTGATAATGTAATGATAGAAGCTTGGTTTTAGATGCATTATTAGTAACCAGCAATCTCTTTCCCCATTGTACCACGTGATCAAGATCAGAGGAGAGAGAATCAGAGAGAGCTTGGTCGTTTATGGTCTTTGATGTGCTACCATAGACAGTAGTATCGTCAGCATAAATGTCTATGAATGATGTAAGGATGTGATTTGGAAGATCATTAATGTAGATCAGGAAGAGAGTTGGGCCCAGGATTGATCCTGAGGGACTCCAGTACGTTTGAAATTCTACATCGATTCTTCTTCTTCTTCTTCTTCTTCTTCTTCTTCTTCTTCTTCTTCAACAACAACAGCAGCAACAGCAAATATAATGAGGATAGATGGGTCTCTCTTAAGCTATGGTAGGCAACCCATCTAGTGATGGTGTCACGATAAAAACACTCTTGATAGCCATAGTGAACATCAAGTATTCACTTACTGACAACATTATGAACTACAAACTTCATCAGGGTTCCAAATACGCAAAGAAAGAGTAAATCTGGTTCTATTGCTATCAGTGGTCCAGCCATTCTCGATCAAGTTACCTTCATTGGAAACTATGACGGAACAGCTCTAAAGCCTTCGAGGTCTGCATCTGATGATGAAAGAACGAGATCAAAACTTGTCTCATGTAGAAACCAACATCATTTATCAGCACGTTCAACACTGAATCCACCATCTCGTCTTAATGAACATATGAAAAATGCAAAGGATTGGAACATCGATATCATTACCATTCAAGAACATCGGTTCTTCCATCTTGACACTGACATTGGATACCGCAAGATAGAAAACTAACATCTAGTCACCACCTCTTGTGTGAAAAACTTGGCCAACTCATCTATAGGGGTGTAGGCATTCTGCTTTCATCGAAAGCTATGGAGAATTTATCGAGTGTAGAAAAGATATCAAGAGTTGTTAATGCCGACTTCAAGGGTAATTCTAAAACAATAGTCATATCTTGCTATAGTTCCCACTAAGACAATAGTCATAGTCTTGCTATAGTTCCCACTATGACAATAGTCATAGTCTTGCTATAGTTCCTACAACGATAGTAGCGATGAGAAAATCAATAAGTTTTACAATACTCTACGTTCTACTCTAGAGAATGTTCCAGCTCACAACTTTCTCTTGGGAATTTAGCTTTGAACAGATGATGCTAAATTCACCTTCCATGCAGAAACCAACCTTAATGGCGAGCATCTCATTGTCTTAATGGAGGAATTAAACCTCTATCCAACTAACACTAAGTTTATGAAGCACAACAATCAACTGTGGAACTTTGAATATCCAAATGGCAGCAAAACCCAACTAGACTTCATACTGGTCCATAAGAAGTGGCAGAACAGTATCAAGGACTGTCGCGCATACTCATCTTTCTCTTCTGTGTGATCTGACCATTGAATTGTCTGTCACAGTTAAACTGAGTTTTAGAGTTGCAAAAACATCAACTGCAGATCCCATGAAAGCTATTGACTGGAAAGCAGTCTACTACGACAGAAATCTATCATCTCAATATGCAGTAAATATGTTTAACTGATTCCAGGAACTCTCTCATTATGACTCGGAGAACTCTCAGTTAGATTCAAGAAATATAGACTTGATCTATGGAAACTTGATTAAAGTTAACAAAGGGGTGGCTCTATCTACACTCCCCAAAAAACCGAAATCACAAAGAAGTCCAGTTAGTTCAGGCATCAAAATCGCAGAAGCTTGAGAAAATCTCAAGAACATCTTCTCTATGTACTACTGTCACCTTTCTCAGAGCAATAAAAAGAAGTTAATAGCTGCTAAAAAAATCCCTCGACCATGTTTATCTTGAGACAGAAGAAGCTTATATTAATCGGAAAATAATTGAAATTTCCCATCTTCGTATCAATCAACACTCTGCAGCTTAGAAAACTATAAATGAACTAGCAAGAAAGGAATCAAAACCTCCAACAACAATCAAAGGTGGCGGCTGTGAGCAACGGCTTGGTAACAGACTTTCTCATTTTAAAAACCTCCTTGGTAATCCCGCAAATCTGCCAGACCAAGTGTCCCTCCCAAAAATTCAAATTAGCAGTGCTTTGAATACCAGCAAGAGAGTACACCATTGCAGAGTTAAAATGTGTTCTAAAGAAGACAATAAACATAGCCTTTGGCCCAGACAAGATTCCAGCCATCTTATGGAAGGACCCTATCTTTCATCAATTACTTCTCGACCTGTGTAACTATGCAAAGATCAGCCATGTTTCACCAACCATCTGGCTACGATAGCAAATCATTCCCATTCCCAAAAAGGGTGTATTGACACTACCAACGAATTATCATGGTATTTTGTTGCTCATCTAGCAGCAAAAATCTATAACAAGCTTTTAAATCATATTCGCCCTGAAGTACTCGTAGAGCCCATTCCACACAAAAACCAAAATGGTTTCCGCCCAGGTCGCTCCACTCTTGAACAAATCCTCACATTGTGAAGAATTGAGGAAATCACATTCTGCAATAAAACTGCAGCTCTGTGACTTTGGACTTCAGCAAATCTTTCGACTCAGTCAACCGTGAGACTATGTTCGAAATTCTTGAACTCTATGGTATACCAGTAGAAATCATTGAAGCAACGAAAGTATTGTATACAAATACACAGGCCACTGTCCTAACTCCAGATGGTGAAACAGAACCTTTCAACATTCTGGCTGGTATTCTCCACTTGCACCTTTCCTTTCCATCATTGTAATCGACTACATTATGCGTATCTGGATACAATCAATGACAATGGAATGATGTATCAACCGAGAAGTTCACGTAATCCTGTACTTTACATCATTGATGCTGATTTTGCTGATGACACTGCGCTGTTGTCTAACAAACTCATTAGCACCCAGACACTTCTATCTTCTCTTGAATCAGCAGCAAACTGTACAGGGTTTCATCTGAATGCTACTAAGACTAAGTGTATGCCAATTAACATTCACAACAACAATGAAATTAAAACCCTCACAAATAACATCCTCAAATGTGTTGAAGACTACAAGTATCTAGGATTACACATCAGGAATTCTGAGAAAGACTTTTACATTAGAAAGGGTAGGGTATGGATGTTACATGAAAAGGGCTGAATTACATGCTCGGCTCTCCTGTAGTAACCTGTACCCTACCTGTCAGTCTCGTTATATATAAGACCTGTCTCCATCTCTCAACAATATGAACACTCACAATGAATATATATAATATCTAGCATCTCACAACATGATCACACACATGAACACACTAAGACTAAGACGAACATAACAACAACAACAATATAATACATACGTCATCTTCTAAAAATATATAACCCCTATGCAACATGGACTGCTTGTAACAAAATGGATAAGATGTGGAAATCCAATCTTGCTCACAAATTCAAAATCCAAGTTTTCTGCATACTTATTGAGCCAATCTTACTCTATGAATCTGAAACTTGGGCTCTTTCAGCAAAACAACAGCATCGTTTGGATGGATGTTACACACATATTTTGAGAAGAGTACTCGATCTCTTATGGTCAAACCACCCAATTCTAGAAATGGTACATGGAGACTTACCGAGAGTATCAACAGTTTGTAAAAGACGTGTTCAGTTTGATGGGAATTGTGCACATGCCACAGATGAACTTTTCATCATTTGTACTGCGGACGCACCCATCATCTCACAATCGATCACGAAAGTTAACTTTTCCAGATAGGATACAACGAGATACATTTATCTCCAAGGAAGATCTTTTGGGTGCTATGACAGATAGGAATACTGGAAGGGTGTACTGAGTTCAATCTAGGCTGAGACCGTAAGATGATGATGATATATACTGAATTTTCTATTCTAACATATAATATAGTGTAAAAACGGGGGGGGGGGAGCAAAAAGGTCTTGCACCTCCACATTTTCTCCTCTCAAATGCCCTGTAGACATTCTTGGGACCATGTCAGAAATGCTTGTATCTTGCTGAAAATATGAAACCAACATTTTGGTATTTTTTCAATTTTTATATTTTTAAAAGACCTATTAATTGATGCAAAATTCAGAAGGTGTTTCCATTATTTTCGCCAACCCCTGTGTGTGTATATATATATATATATATATATAGTTATCCATATACAGTACTGTTTCGCAGCTCATCAGTGCAGCTAGGCAGGCAACTACCTCAAGCCAGGATTGAAACCCGACCGCCTGTACGACAGTCAAGGTTCCTAACCATTATGCTAATCAGTGGCTGCTGTGCGAGTCGTGAATTAATGACGTTTTGACATCGTCCAAAATACCTAAGCTCGATTTGTTTACACAAAAAGCATCGTTTTATATGCTTATGGTAATTCGTGTGTACCTATATATACATTTTTATTATTATTTTTTTGCGACTTCATTTATTATGTATAATTAATGTTTCCCATATTGTGTTAAATTCTATACTAGGTCTGGGGGTAGGTGATTTTCACCCATCATATGCACTGCTTCTTTGACTAGTTTACTCTCCACCTTTCTCCTCTCGAAAGTATTGCGTCACCTGGGGACTCCAAAACGAGTTGCAATCAGAAAATAAATTAAAAATAAATCACGGCAGAAGACAGCAAAAAAAAAAAAAAGAAAAAAAAGATCATAATTTAACTTTCCAGATTTTGACAGCTACTCCCACCATTCCGACATCTTAACATTCCCTATTCTCATCATTCCAACATCCCAGCATTCTGACATCCCATCATTTTGACATCCCTCTATTCTGTCATCCCACTATTCTGACATCCCACCATTTTGACATCCCTGCATTCTGTCATCCCACTATTCTGACATCCGATCATTTTGACATCCCTCTATTCTGTCATCCCACTATTCTGACATCCTATCATTCTGATATCCCATCATTTCGACATCCCAACATTCCGACATCCCTCCATTCCAACATTCCTCCATTTCAACACTATTGGCGAACATGCATGAATTAACTCGCATGTCAAGTTTAAGACGTTTACATTCCACTCAGCCCTTCATCCAAAACTTATGTATACTTAATTTCACTGCATACAACTTATGCAGACTAGCAGACATAAATAGATTTGACACACATCATTTAACATACAATTAACAATTTAGATTTACATAAAAGCAACAATAATAAACACAGTAACACATTTCTCTGCATTCATATTACTCGGTTAAAAACAACGTTTTATACATAGTAAAGTGATAAACAATAGCTGTACATAAGCGTCCGGGACTTTGTTAGATGTGGATCGTTCCAAAAGTAAAACTTCCTATTGTTTTCTTAACTCAAAATGTTAAAAAGCTATGTAAACGGGAGTGGTACCATTAAAATGAGCAACCTTTTGTGCCCCCGAATTTATTTTTCTGCATAGCCACCACCATTATCAATTCGGTGACTCATATCTGCTTCTGACGCACGTCCATGACAGGGGTTGCTTTCTTAGAGTATCACACCGTCAAGATCTGCAATAGAGGGATGAAACTTTCAGGTCATAAATGCATGAGGTCAGGCATCATAACAATGCAATTTGCAATCCCCTCTAATCCATTTGGACAGATAAAAAAATAAAAAACTAACTAATGTTACAAAAATATTAAATTTATTAACTTGTGCAAATTAGCAATCAATGAAAAATAATATTAACTAGAGTTTTTAGCTGGTTAATAAGGAGTAAATGTTATAGCCCGTTGACACAGAATGAGTACTCCTAGAGTAAATAGTATTGCAGTAAATAATCCATATTAATTCATAACTGTGCATTAAATGGATACCATAATATTTAGTTCGTTGTACCTAATCATATCAAAGATTCATAAAAAGTTTCAACTGGACTAGACTAATAGTTTCTGAGAAACAAACAGAACAGACAGATGGATAAACAGACAGACAGACCGACAAACAGATAAACTAAGAGAAATATAATGGAGATTTGGTTTAAGGAAAAAAAATTCCAAGTGTATTTTTAACAAAATTTAAATATAATTTAATAAATAATTAACTCTGTTATTTATCAGGTTGACAAGAAAGTTTTTAGCTTCAGATAAACATACCTCAGTTCAAACAAAAAATTATGCATCGAAATAAGCACCATCAGAATAAACGCAATTTTGCAAACGCAAAACAAGTTTATTTATGCAAGTAACGTAAAAATCTTGCATTCTGGTGGTGATGAAAATTGTCAAGATACTTAAAAAAGTGGTAGTCTGTAGGTGAGAGGTTTGGAGAGTATAGCGGATGAGGCTGAGATTTGTAACCCAATTCGTGCAACTTCTGCAAGGTTGGTTTAGCAACATGTGGTCGCGCATTGTCATGGATGAGAATTGAACCTTTTCTGTTGGCTAAAGCTGGGTGTTGTTGTTGAAGTTTCTGTTGCATTTCACTGATTTGTTGATAGTACTTCTCTACTATAACGGTTTTGCTTGCATTCAAAAACTGTAATGGATGAAACCGGTCGCAGACCATCAAACAGTCAGCATGACCTTTTTTTGGTGCAATTCTAGCTTTGGGAAGTGTCGTGAGGATTCATTGGTGCCTAATAACTGAGGTGAGCGTCGCTGGTTGTCGTAAATAACCCACTTTTCATCAAAAGTCACCACCTGGTTGAGAAATGGGTTGTTCTTGTTGGGTAAAAGAAGAAAAGATAATACTTCATTATAGCATTTCTTTTGGTTGTCGTTCAATTCGTGAGACACCAATTTATCATTTTTTTGTCTTTCCAATTTCGCTCAAGTGGTCAGAAATCGTCATATACATTACGTCTAATTCAGAATCAAATTCTCGAATAGTTGTGCGTGGATTGGGTTCAACTAAGTCTCTTAATTGATCGTTGTCAACATCCAGTGGCTGATCACTATGCTCATCATCAAGACTCTCGTTGCCACCATGAAATTTCTTAAACCTCATTGTGTTGTGCGTTCAGTAGTGGTTCCTGGGCTAAACTTTTTGTTAATATCGCAAGCTGTTTTAGCAGCTTTTCGGCCTAACTTGACAAATTGAAATAAGAAAATTGTGTGAATGTGCTTTTTTCTCCATCTTGTATCCCACATTCTGTAAAGAAGACAAAATTGTTTTAAAACGATTGTAATTTAAACGATTAGATAGAACGGAAAATGCTCTTTAAAATTATAAAGTAAAGGTATTGTAGCGAAAACTTATTTGAAAATACATCATTTGAAATCAAAATTAAAAATTCTGCAAGAACTTTCTTCTCAGCTTAATAGGAGTAATCAATAATTATTAAACTTTCTTTCTAATACTTGTAATAATTGTAGCGACATTCACCCGGGGTGGGTTAGGGCGGCTCCAATGTGTTAACTGCATCACGTCTACCGTCATCACCGTATCACCGTTTCACCGTAATACTAAATAATAAAACAACTTTTATAAAGGTCACTTTATATATATATATATATATATATATATATATATATATATATATATATATATATATATATATATATATGAGCAAACCGTTAATAAAATATGTTAAAAACACTTTGAAACGAGTTAAAAACATATTTAATCTGAAAAGGAAACACTAGATAAATGGATAGTCCTTAATCCGTGGAGTTTCGAAGAAATACTCTCCTTCTCATCAGAGAGTAGGAATTAGCAAAATGCGGGATCGGATTTTGCATGCAGAAGTATTTGATGAAATAACAAGTAAGTCAAAGATCTTACTTGAAAACAAAATAAGTTAAGCAGAGGGAATATGGTAAAGAAAAAGGTGATTACACATGAACGGATAGTCTGGTGGAAGATAAAAAATCCAGTGACGGTAAAATCCAAATGATATATATATATATATATATATATATATATATATATATATATATATATATATAATTATATTTTTACTATAATAATTAAATTTTTACTATAATAATTAAATTATTAGCAGATGTACCCGACGTTGCCAGGTATTAAAAGTAACATTTAATTCCTTTTAAAAAATCTGAAAGAAACTGAGACATGTGCATGCGATTATTATGTTTTTTTCTAAACAGTTCATTTCTTGTAAGTAAAAAAAAGAAAAGAAGTCCAGCTGAGATCTAAACGAAAACCTAAAGACAATGAGTCAAGTACGATAACATTAGGCCAGCTTGCCACATTCTTTCAAAAGTGTTGTCAAACCTACTTATTCTTAACATAAGGAAGCTGTTATGTGAACGATTCGTGCATGCACATTTGTGATACAGTTGACTAACGGATAAAAGTCCGATGATCCAAAGTACCAATTTTTCGATTTTGACCACCGTTAATTGAAAGAAATATTGTTGAAATTTAAACATTTATTTTTAAATGTTTTTAATGTCTGTCAGAGTGATCTTGATGATATATATATATATATATATATATATATATATATATATATATATATATATTTATTTAATTGTATAGACGTTTAGAAAAACATTGGTACCTTCGGTTTGAAGCCCAACATAAAGGGGACCAGTTGATGGTAAATCGTAAATAATGTTAGACTCTCGTCAGCCATGTTGTTTATGTCTGAGAAAAAAGTAGGGCTGCATTGATTGTTTATAATGGTGTTCATTTTTATTTAACTATAGCTTATCCCTATTTCTGTATATTTTATTTTATTCTAATATGAATTTTCTAATTTTTAAATTTTTTTATTTAATGCATTTTTAGTAAATATGTACTGTCCTGTTTTTGTTTCCGATCCGCATGGTTTCCGGTCTGCCTTTTGTTACTTTTAGCTGGTCCAAGGGAGGTAATTAATTTATCTTATTAATTTTTCTTCTTTCTTTGTTTTAGTTAAGGGGAGGTAATACATGTTTAAGTTGGTCATTGGGAGGTAATTAATCTATCTTATTTTATATATAATAGTCGAGGGGAGGTATGCAGGCTATTTAATTCCTAGGTCTTTTTGTTTTTATATATGTGTATTGTATTCTTTAAAGTAGCCATAATTTTCTTAATTTTTATACTTACAATTGCCTAAATGTCCATTTTCACTTTTACTAAATTATGCGTTAAGTTGACTGCATCTAGACTACTCTTGAAGAAATTTCTTTAGGTGGGGTCATCGTTTGTTGTTTGATCTTCCCAGTTTATTAGGAGCGCTTGTCTTCTATGTATACAGGCTTTAAGGGTCTCACTGCGGACGTTCAAACAGGTCTTTTGGGGGTCATTAATAGTCTTTATCATGTGGTATTTTTCCGCATCACAAAGGGGCCACCGTTTTGCGGCTGGTGAGTATGCTTGTCTTGTCTCTATGATCCTTCATTTAATGCTGAATGGTGTTTCATTGTCTTTTAGCTGCCATACTCGGGCAGCTAATGCTATCTTTATCCTTGTTTTTGCCCTGAAGGAACTGTTGTGCATGTAAAATCTCTGATTAAACGCCCCTTTCGTCATGCCTAAGGCAGAATTCCGTGAAATAATTCACAAATGGGTACAAGGAAAAACGGGCGAGTTAAAAATATTATTATTATTATTAAAAGAAAGATAAAATGTGCATAGAATAAAGAAATGGAGAGATTTTAAGACACTTCTGCCGAGGCCGATTTCTTTATTACAAATAAAGAAACAGAAAAGATGAACGGTGATTGAGTTATTTTTATAATAGAAAAGGCAATGTCACAATGACCCAGACAAAATAACGTTAACGTGGTGCAACAATTTAGGCAGAGAAAAGGGGTCAACTGAAATAGAAAAGTAAGGACTTGCAAAATAAATTATCAGCAGGAGTCACTAGAATGAAGCAAATGAATTCCGTGGAATGAGTAGTCACAAATTATAGATTATATCTAAGTTAAGGGCTATGAGTTTAATGTGGAAACGTCTATATCTAATAGAGTAAGAAGATTATTTAAAGTTGTGATAAAATATATATATATATATAAAATACGTAAATAAATAAATAAAGATTTAAAGGGGATAAAATAACATTTATGAGGAAGAAATTGGCCAGCATCCACTCGCTGCGCTATAAGGCAAAAACTGAGAATAAGCATTCCAATTAATAAAATATTATGCATTTATATTTTGTATGTATGTTTACTTACATTTTGCTATGCGCATTTAGATACACACTTGCATAAATATACATTTATTTTTGCGATAAGTGTGTTAGTTCGGATTACAGTTTTAGAGTGGCTCATTGCTATTGATTGCGGCAGATCTTGTTATTTGAAATGGTTTCTTGCGAATCATATTGTGTGTGATTACAGATTTAAGACGGTCAACGAGGGTGCATAATGGTGTATTTAATCTTTTCATTGTATCCTGAATTCCTTAAGGCATTGTTGAAGAAAGTAGCATTTTGATTAAAGGTTTTTTTATCGACAGAAAGAGTAGTGATTCTTCTAGAGACGGATGGTATTATAGATTTTATAATTGAATTGGAGTGGTTAGAAGACTTATAAACGTATAAAGGTATAAGGTTGAGTTTATGATAGGGGCTATGAGTTTCGGTGTTAAGATTAAGTGTAACATCTAGAAAGTTTTGAATTTTTTTGTTTGGTTCGATAATTATAGAAAGGCCAAACTTATTGAAGAAGTTATGTAATTTTTTAATTGTTTTGTTGTACTCTCTTGGACTTGCTGTTGTAGTAAAAAGGACATCATCTTTATAAAGGTCCCCTTGGATATGTTTAAAGTGGTATTTAGGTTTTTTCAGTAAGAAATGTCCCACTAAATCGGTAACTTCTGCAGAGTCAGAAGTACCCATCAAGATGTCAAAATTATCAGGGGGGGGGCCCTTTCTAGTCCAAAGCTTATTGTTAAATTGAATAAGGGACTTTCTCGCTAGGAGAATTAATTTAATTTCTAAATTAGTTAAGTCAGAATTTCTTTTAGCAAAGATTAAAGCCTTATTTAAAAGGATTGGAGAAATTGATTGATAATAGTTGTTTATATATATATATATATATATATATATATATATATATATATATATATATATATATATATATATATATATATATATAAATAAATGTAATTCTTGGTTCGTTCAAAATCGATAAAACCCTATTTCTACATTACCAATTTACTTGAAATTTTCGGACAATCCATATTTATAGTCGAGAGATGTTTCCATGTTATTAAAATAAATTAACATCGCCAATTATAAAAATATTAAATAAAATAAAAATATTTTTCGTAAGCCCATACTGCGGACCTCTTTTGTTGGTAGACCTGAACTTCCGTTTCAATTCATTTCATACACCACGACTTTACGAGACGAATTAGATTTCATTTTCTGTTTACTCGATAAGTAAAAAAAAACATAATTAATTTGTTTATCTTCCAAATTTATTAATTTACAAAATTTTTCTTTATTATATCAGGCAAAAAAAAAGTTGCTAGCTTGTCTTTTGAAAAGTCGAAGTCAATTTTTTTGTTTTTGTTTTTGTATTTGTTTTTGATTTTTTGTTTTTGTTTTTGTTTTTGTTTTTTTTAAATAGTTGTTTCGATATAAGAAAATATGGACTTTTTATTATTAAAAGTATAAATTGTTAGGTGAACGTACAGTTTTTTTTAAAGAAAATTTACGGATTGGTAATGTGCTTAAATAATATTTGGTGCTAATGTTGAGAGCGATCTGTGCTACTTTTTAAATCGTATTTCCACGTTTAATTAAAGTTTTATGTTTTTTTTTAAATTCAATTGTAATGTACAGATTAGGTACAAAACACTCTCCCCTCCCCATGTTAAGAATGGCTTTTTAAATAATAACGTTATTATTTCAGCATGGATCACTCTCTGCATGTGTACCGAGTAATGTTTTTTTAAGAAAACCTTTTTTTAACAAAATTGAAAGTACACTTTTTTCTTGTTTTTTACAGAAGTTGTTTCTATATAAGAAAATATTAATGCTTTTTCTTTATTAAAGAAATTGGGTACTCATGCACTTATTGATCCGTGCTGAAATAATAACGTTATTATTTAAAAAGCCATTCTTAACATGGGGTGGGGAGGGTGGTTTGTACCTATTCTGTACTTCAACCTTACAATTGAATAAAAAAAGGGTAAATTTTTAGATTAGGTCCATCTCCACAATTTTCTTTTAAATGACGACTTTTACATGATCTCGACTATGCTGAATACGGAAATCGCATTGAAATTTTGCAGAAATAAGTATTTATCGAGATATAAAGAGTTGTATAATGCATTGTAATCTCTGGCGGCCATCTTTTATGCGCACACGCGTCATAAACAAATCTATGCGCGTGACAAAGACGGCTGCTAAAGAATACAATGCATGAAACAACTCTTTATATCTTCATAACTACTTATTTCTGCAAAATTTCAATGCGATTTTCGTATTCAGCATAGTCGAAATCATATAAAAGTCGTCATTTAAAAGAAAATTGTGGAGGTGGACCTAATCTAAAAAAATACCAAAAAAACATATAAAACTTTAATAAAACTTGGAAGAACGATTTTAAAAAAATAGCACGGATCAGTAAGTGCATTAGCACCCATTAATCAACTAACTTGAACTTATTGCCACAACTGCACCGTGATAATTGACTTCTTCATTTAAAACTTTCATTCAAGCCATTATATATATAAAAAAAATTTTTTTATAAAATCCACCATGGGTTCTGTATTGTGCGATGTAGACTATAATGTATTAATTCACTTTTTATATGATAGTTCAATTGTGCCCTAAACAGAAAAATACATTTTGGACGCGCCCCTGTCTTATCAAAGAACCAACTGTTAAGTCACTGTGGCAGCCCGAGATTTGAAATCCATTTTCTCCCTGTCTTGTCCAATCACAAACCACCTCTCAATCACGTGACCCAGTACATAAAAAGCGAAATCAAAAACCCTCTTTCTCATTCTCCCTGCTCTGCTCAGCAGCACACATCACTAGGGGGCTTTGGCCCCGGCCAAAGTTAGTATAACAAGCCAACATGGCTCTCTTCAAACTCCCATTTATTTCCACGTGCGGTAACCACACGAAGTTTCTTTATCATACTTCAAAACTGCTCTCGTCGATTCACCCCCCTCCCCACAACAACATGTAAAAACACTGAAGACTTTGCTCTTTCTTTCTCCTTTAACCGGCCTCCTTCGTCCTGACGACTACTGGCTACAAACACGTATAAACTCAACTCTTCTCTCCTCAACAAACCAGCAGTATATTGAATTTATCTTTACACAAGAACACTTCCACCTATTAACCCATTTCTCTCTTATACACGATATTAAGGAGGATGACAAATAAAATTGTTTATTAAATGTTAAAATGAGAATATTATTAATTAAACATCCTGATCTCCCTGATATATGATATATATATATATATAAAGCTGAACGTCTGTGTGTGTGTGTGTGTGTGTGTGTGTGTGTGTGTGTGTGTGTGTGTGTGTGTGTGTGGTCACGAATAGGCTCCTATATGGTTGACTATTTAACAAAAAAACTGATTACATATAATGATAGATGTATCGAGGATCAGGAATAGGTATGTATGATCAGGCAGAACGGTGATTCATAAAAATTGTGGGGTCTTCGTTCGCGCCTGGCCCCCAAAGTATGGAAATAAAAAATGAAAAAAAAAAAAAAACGTTTATAAGGGTTTTTGAGATGTACATAAGAATACTTTGATAAATATGTTTCAACTTAAATAGGGATGGTATGAAAAAATTGTGGGGGCTGCGTTCGTGCCTGTACTCAATGAAAATATGGCACAAACTTTAACAAAGACTTTCACATCTATTTGCGTAAGTATACTTTGATAATTATGTTTCAGTTTGAAGAAATATGGTATAATAAAATTATTGGGTGCTCGCCCACGCCCGATCTTCATAGAATGTAAATATGTCACAAAGTTTAACAAGGTTTTTTAAAAGGGGTGAGGGCCGCAATAACACCTTAACTTTAATCTTAATTCACGTTAGCTTTTATTTATTTATTTAGTTGAATCATATTGTGTTGAATAAATTCACGTTCTTATTAAAGTGAAAGCCCCCCCCCAAAGTCGGAACTTTAGACAATTCTCGACACAAATTTTGCATAACTCTGTTTTTTTCTTCTTTACTTGCACGTGCCACTCTTTTGAAAATAAATAAATAGATAAATAATAAAAAATAAGAACGTTACTTGTTATCGTGTCAAAAGAAGGAAAAATCCTGCTCACGTGATTACGTGTCTTTTTAAAAACATTTACATAACCTTTTTATTTTTATTTATATATCTGTTTAAGCTTTTTTTTTTGTCAGTGTACTAGAAGGAATTCAGTTGATTACAACCGTTTCTGCGTGTTCTTTACATTACAATAGTACAACCCTGAATCCGTTCAATTCTGTAAAACTGAAACGAAGCTGTTCTGCTTGAAAAGGGCGCCATTTTCTTCCTATTCATATTTATATCGATTCTTTGCTTTAAAAATTTAAAGTCATTACGTGTTTACTTTTTAATATCCCATTTTGCTGTTTCGGATTATTTTACTAAAGTAAGTAAAGCTTCATTATTTTTCAAAACTGTTTTTGTTTCTTTGTTTTTCGATATTTCGTCGATATTATTTATGTTTATCAGAAAAGCCAACAAACGACTACCCGAAAAAATAAATATACAAGAAAAAATGTTACCATAGTCAATAAAAGTTCAGTTCATGTTTTTTTTTAAATAGTTTTTAATGCTCTTTACTGGAAATAATTTCAGCGAACCGAAATTAAAACGAAATTTGAGGCGATAACTACTTAAATGAATTTTTATATAAACTACACAATCGAATATTTCTCAAGCACAAAATAACGGAAAACATTAAAATATGTTTATAAATATTCCTTACGTTGACGGAACTCTCTTAAATTGTTAACACAGAATGCTCAGGTGCCCCTCCTTCAAATTGAAAACGGGGCTCTCCATTTCAAAGTCGCTGCCATTTTGATTTTTTTTTAAACCGGTTCGTGAATTTAAAAAACCCCCAAAAAAACACACTATTCAAAAATACAAACCAATGAACTTTTCCATCATAAAAGTAACTTTTATTGACTATGGTAACATTTATTTCTTGTATATTTATATTATTATAGATATATAAAATTTTCACTTTGTAAGGAAACATCATTTTCTTGGTCATTCTTGGCTACGAATGGAACAAAGTTGATATAAAAAATATATTTTCGCGAAAATTATCTTTACTTTCATCATATTTTGCTTGGGGTAAAATATTTGAGTATCAAAACCTATCTCTTTACAACCCTATCCTTTTCATAACCTATCATACTTTCATCAATCACAGTCCATTTTCTGTAGGCTGTTTTTGAACCCAGTCAACGACGGGCACTTGTGCTAGTATATATATATATATATATATATATATATATATATATATATATATATATATATATATATATTATTATTATTATTATTATTATTATTATTATTATTATTATGATGATGATGATGATGATGATTTTTAAAAACAGTAATCTACGGACACGCATGTTTCGGAGCCCTACTCCTACTCAGATTAGCTTGACTGTTGGTAGGATTCGAACCTTATGCATTTCAGTCCAGCGCCCTAATCCATTCCGCTATGATACCATAGACGATTTACTGCTTTGTTTTTATCGTTAAAATATCGTTTAAGTGGTTTTGTTTTGATTTTTTAAACGATATTAAGGTTTATGTCGGCCACGCGATACTGTTTTTAAAAATAATAAATAAATAATACGTCCAAATAAAAAAATGGGCGACTTTGTAAGAAAAACGCCGGTACTCCGAGGCGGAGACATAAACCTTAATATCTTTTAAAAAATCAAAACAAAAACCACTTAAACAGATGAAGGATAAAAATGAAGCAGTAAATCGTCTCTGGCATCATAGCAGAATAGATTAGGGCACTGGACTGAAATGCATAAGGTCCAAGGTTCGAATCCTACCAACAGTCAAGCTATGCTGATGAGGAGTAAGGCTCCGAAACACGCATGTCCATAGATTACGGTTTTTTAAAATAATAAATAAATAAATAAATAAAAAGTACGTCCAAATAAATGGGCGACTTTCTAAGAAAAATACCGGTCCTCCGAGGCGGAGACATAAACATTAATATCGTTTAAAAAATCAAAACAAAACTATATATATATATATATATATATATATATATATATATATATATATATATATATATATATATATATATATATATATAGGCATGTTTCGTTGTATCACAACTCATCAGTTCCGCTAGACTAGCACCTCTCCAAAGCCAAGGATCGACCCTAGAACCGCCGTGTTGACTGTCATCAGTTCTACCACTCGACCATGGAAGTGATGCCCGCAAATAACCTCATCGAATGTCTATTTTAAACAAACATCCGTCCACCACTTTTATAGTGCTCAAACCGCCTGTTTGTAAACAAACAGCAAGCTTCGCATTTTTTCAGCCAATTATATAGCGGGTGAGATTATTTACGACAGTGCTCTGCCCAAAGAGGGTGGCCTTAAAATATATTTGTAGTCATCGACATGCAGTCACACTTTTGTTGCCTTGTTTTTGTGAAAATAATATATGAATGCTCGATTACAAAAACTGGTAATTTTGAAGCTTACAAATTTAGTCACTTTTTTATAGACTAAAAATTTATTGGTATATGAACTAGTACCGAATTCTCAATTATATAAACAATAAAATTTGGAATATTACACACACACACACACACACACACACTCACACACACATATATATATATATATATATATATATATATATATATATATATATATATATATATATATATATGTATATATATATAATGAAAATTACAATTGAATTTCCCAAAATGATCCAAGATGGTAAAATTAAAGTAAATTATAAATATTAAAGAATTAATATTTATAAAATTATCTAAGCCAGATAAGCTCGATAAAACCAAATAGGAAATAGAGCTTATAATATGAGCAAACAGTTAATAAAATATGTTAAAAAACACTTTGAAATGAGTTAAAAACATATTTAATCTGAAAAGGAAACACTAGATAAATGGATAGTCCTTAATCCGTGGAGTTTCGAAGAAATACTCTCCTTCTCATCAGAGGGTAGGAATTAGCAAAATGCGGGATTTTGCATGCAGAAGTATTTGATAAAACAACAAATAAGTCAAAGATCTTACTTGAAAACAAAAAAAGTTAAGCAGAGGGAATATGGTAAAGAAAAGGGTGATTACACGCGAATGGATAGTCTGGTGGAAGATAAAAAATCCAGTGACGGTAAAATCCAAATGTAAAACTTCAAGAAAGTAAAAAGAATTTCCATTTGTACAAGTAAAATCCAAGGAAATTCCGTAATTGGAAGAAGATGGTCCATAATAATCCAAAGGCAGAAATCCATGGAATAATTCACAAAAATGTGTACAAGGAAAAAAAAGAAAAGATTCCAATAATATTAATAAAAGAAAAATAAGATGTGCTTTTCACTCTACTTCCGAGACATAAATATATATATATATATATTTATTTATTTATATAGACATAGCAAAAATGGTAATTAGTAAACACCTGAACAAAGTGCTCAATGCTATTGCAGAGCAAATACGTGTTTTATTTTTTATTACCGTTTTATTTGTTAAGTTACACATGTTTTGGTTACCGAATCGTATTAACGATACAGTAACTTGGTCAGACTGCATAGAAATGATTATTATGATTGTAAAAATGATATTAAAAGAAGCACGAAAAAAGCGAAAAAAAAAACCAAACAAAAGGGAAAAAGAAAGAGGAAAGAGGGGGGGGGGAGATCAACAATAGTTAAGTTTCAAGGTTTAAAAAACATCAGACGATTACGAGTTTTTTACATTTTATTCGCAGTTTTGTGTTAAGGGTGTCAAAAATTCTTCCCAAATACTAACACTTGTTTGTGTTCAAGTCCAACATAAACAAATTCTAGATTAACCGTCACCTTCAGCAATCTAATTTACCACATTTCCATTACTAACATTACTACATTGACTACTGTACACTAGGGTAGGTTGATTTTCAACTTTTTTTGGAAAATGTAAAAGGTTGAAGCAGAGAAAGTTGCACAAACATACGGGGAGTACAAATATAAAAAAACTAGGTTTCTAAAATCAGGCATCGGATGCTAATTTGATTTTAAAGATAGTCTACTTTGTATCTGTGAAAGATTTGTATGAAATTATTTAGTATTTTGCAGTTTCAATCATAACAAGTTTTATATATTTAAATAAACTATATAATGACTGATGTGCTAAATATTAAACAAAATTATAATTGCCCCCCCCATTGAGGTGGCGGCAATTACAAAATTCTATAAATGCTGCATTTTACTTTGTTTTATAACTGCAAAATTCAATTCTTTTTACTATCAATGAAAAAAAAAAGTTTTTATTCTGTCTGAAAAAAGTCTTAATAAAACCTAAAACAAATTATTTTCCTATCTCTAGGCAGTTATCTATGCTTGTATAAAAACACAAAACAATTGGCAAGTAAAAAGCTATACTGACACACCTAGTGTACAGTGTACACTAGGTGTGTCAGTATTTTTTGGGAATTTTTGACACCCTTAACACAAAACGGCAAATAAAATATAAAAAAAACTCGCAGTTTCTCTTTTTAAAGTTAGTTGTTTAATTTCTTTATGGAATATACTTCCAAAATAAACTACTAAAGTTTTTTTAAATAATAGAAATATTATTTTTTTATTTAAAAAAAAAAAGTGTTTACAAAGTTCATGCGCGCGCTCATGCAGCCATTTTTTCTATATAATGAAATGAATTGAATTTTACAAGTTAAATTTTTTCAATTTTTTCAATTTAAAAATCTATAAACATTTTGCTATTCGTTCAATTTTTACGATATTTGTAGGTTTATTCTAAAATTTTATGCTCTTTCCAATAAACCGAATATAATATTCTAGACAAGCGTCTTTTTTTACCCGCCCATTTTTAAATGTCTATTAAAATGAAAATAATTAATTTTCTTATCTAAAGTTTATATATCACAAATTGAAGATAAAAGGTCAATAAATAAAATAATCTACTTTAAAACAAAAAAAAAGAATATTTATGTGCAAATTTACCTGTAAAATCAAAAGTTTAAAACCTTTAGAAAAAAACACGTTGAATTTTTTTAAGTGGAACCTCATAATTTGAAAATATTGTCCAGTAAATATTGGACACTTACAATAATTTTTCTATTTCATTTAATGTTTTTTTTTTAGATATTAAAAGAAATTCATTGCATAAAGAAGAAATAAAATATTTAAAATCAAAAACTTATGTATTTCTTTAAGAGAATAAAAAAAAAATGGAAAATTTGTCGGGGGGGGGTTGTTTATAAAAGTAAACTTACTTATGAGTGAAATGTGATCATTTTTCACATACGGTGACCCATACGACTACCTTTGTTGTTGACATAAAAAAATGCCAGAAATACTGGTCATGTCATAAATAATTAATTAGGCCCCAGTATTTGTCAGCTGGAAGAAAGAGAGACAAATTTGCTCTGTGAACATCTGAGATTAGAATTTAAAATCGCGATCTTTTCGGATGCTTGCTTAAAAAATTATTTTATTTAAAAAGTACATAAAATATAAATAGGGACAAATTCTTATAAATGAAGAATGGCAGTACCTGTTGATTAGTATTTTTTATAGGTAAGTGATTTTTTGGAATTTGTATATATTATTATATTTGGAGTAAGTTAAACATTCTTTGAATTTCTTCAAATGTTTTTTTTTTTAAAGAAAACCGATTTAAAAAAAAATGTTGCATATTTTTTTATTAAAACTTTTATTATTTTAAAATTTGGTCTTTGCTCCTTTTATTGAAAGAAAAGTTAGGGTTTAAATTACATTTTTCAAGTAGTTATCAGCTTCGGAAGATAGTGAGTCTAATTATTCAAATGTTTATCACTCATTTTTAATGGCGACATCTGACACTGCCAACTATACACTCTATAACACTAATCCTCGAGAGACCTCCTCCGGGCCTTCATAAGTGGTAACCCCTATGTAATATATGTGTGTGTGTGTGTGTGTGTGTGTGTTGGCAAGATTTGTGTGCGTGTGTGTGTGGTGTGTTTGAGAGAGAGAGAGAGAGAATGAGAGAGAGAGAGAGAGAGAGAGTATAGATATATTAGTAGCGATTGAATGAATGCGCCCAACCGTAAAACTCTGTTTTAGTTTATAAAAAAAATAAACATGTGACCCGGCATCGTATATTCAGTGTCGCTATGAGGAGTGCAAGTGCATGCTAACCCTAAACGGACTGCATGTTTTCTTCTTCTTTTTTTTTTTTTAAGTACGCAATCGTTTAACGGATCTGAATACGAGAGAAAACATTTTATCCGCTGTATTTTTTTTAAGCATGAACCATGTCAGACGAACGTTTCGCCCAGCGAAATAACACCATATCAGCGAACAACGAAAGAACCTGTAACGATTATGTCCAACATTTTACATGTAATTCATTGACGCAACAAATCGTCACATTCGATGTAAATTAAGATTACAATTCCAATATAAAAAATAATCACGATTCGATATTCTCTTATATATATTCTATATATGTAAACGACTATTTCTAATTAAATCGGCCTTATTTTATTATTCACGTTATCGTCTCCGCTTTGAGGTAAGTGGAATTTCTACCTTCATTTCTGCATGTGTTTGTTTTGAATGTAACTGAGCAACCCTAGCCTCGGCCATTTTTTAGTTGGCTTGTTCTAGGTGTATCGTCCAGCCTTCTAACCAAAAAAAAAAAAAAAAAAAAAAAAAAAAACAGAAACAAAACAGTTCGTTTCAGCGCCCCTACCGCTGGCGCTACTTGAAATTTATTTTATTTTATTTTATTTATTTATTTATTTATTTTTTGCAGTTAAAAATGCTTTTCCTCTAGGGCGCTGACTTCACAATTCCCACTTTCCCGGCCTTGTGTAACATCTTCCAGCCGTGGGAAGAAACAAACATCATTAACTTTTGTATATCAAATAGTTTCGGTGTTTATTCAGATTGGCACTTATGGAGACAAACAAAAGCGACGAGTGACTTCTAACTTTCATCGTGTACCTAGTTGTCATGGAAGATTCTATTCCAAAACTTTACATATATATATATATATATATATATATATATATATATATATATATATATATATATATATATATATATATATATATATACTAGCAGGGGTGCCCGGCGTCCGGCGATGCTCGGGTGTTTGGAGGTGTATGCTGTGCAAAAAAAGCAAAAAAAACAAAAAAAATGGTTAATTTTTAAAAAATTTGACCCCTATTATGACCCCTTAAAATTTATAGTTTCGGGCTCCAATCACTTAATTAAGTTAGATCCAGGGTGAAGGAACCTATATCTAAAATTTCAAGTGTCTAGACCCAAAATTGTCGGAGGAGTTTGGTAGAGTTCTTAAAGGTCAAATCGTTGAAATTTGACCCCTTAACAGCCAAATTTCTGGCTGACACCCGGCACATCGATTTTCCCAAATCTCAGTACCCGGTATTTCAAATTTCGAGTCTATAGACTCAAAATTGACAGAGTTATTGCGTAGGGAAATGTACACAGACACACAGACAGACAGACAGACAGACACGTTCACTTTTATATATATATATATATATATATATATATATATATATATATATATATATATATATATATAAAAATTATAACACGGAAATTACATAATTGTCGATGCAATAATTTATTTCAACCTTATGGTATTTTCAAGCATCTAAATCAGAATTATTTA
>NC_136519.1:48755689-48810689 GCF_053919585.1 Euprymna scolopes | reverse complement strand
TATATATATATATGTATAGTATATATATATATATATATATATCTGTATAGTATATTATATATATATATATTTGTATAGTATATATTATATATTTATCTGTATACTATATATTTTATATATATATATATATATCTGTATAGTATATATTATATACATATATATATATCTGTATAGTATATATTATATATATATATATCTGTATAGTATATATTATATTTATATGTATATCTGTATAGTATATATATATATATCTGTATAGTATATATATTATATATATATATATATATATGTATAGTATATATTATATATATATATATGTATGTATAGTATATATTATATATATATCTGTATAGTACATATTATATATATATATCAGTACAGTATATATTATATAAATGTATAGTATATATTATATATATATATATATCTGTATAGTATATATTATATATATATCTGTATAGTATATATTATATATATATCTGTATAGTATATATTATATATATATATATCTGTATAGTATATCTTATATATATGTATCTGTATAGTATATATTATATATATTTATCTGTATAGTATATATTATATATATATCTGTATAGTATATATATTATATATATATATCTGTATAGTATATATTATATATATATCTGTATAGTATATATTATATATATCTGTATAGTATATATTATATATATATATATCTGTATAGTATATATTATATATATATATCTGTATAGTATATTATATATATATATATCTGTATAGTATATATTATATATATATATATATATATCTGTATAGTATATATTATATACATATATATATATGTATAGTATATAATATATATATATATCTGTATAGTATATTATATATATATGTATAGTATATATTATATAAATATATATATCAGTATAGTATATATTATATAAATATATATATATCCGTATAGTATATATTATATAAATACATTATATATTATATATATAATATATATATATTATATATATTATGTATATATATATTTATATATTATATATATATGTATGTATATATATCATATATATATTCTTATATATATTATACATATATTATATATATATATTTATTAATATATTATATATATTATAGATATATTATATAGATATGGATATATATTATGCATATATTATATATATTATATAATAATATATAATATACATCTATATCTATAGCTATATAATATATATTATAAATATATAATATATAGATATATGATATATGTATATTATATGTATTATATATATTAAATATATATATTACATATATATATATTATATATAGATATATATATTATATATATAGTATATATAATATATATGTATGCATAATATATATATTATATATAATATATACGCATGTATATTATATATAATATATAATAATATATGTATGTTATATATATATTATACATATATGTATATATTATATATATTATACATTTTTTTTGCATAGGCGTTACCACTTATAAAGGCCGATAGCCACTCGAGGATAGCGGTTAAAGAGTGTAGATTAGTCAAAAGGACAATATAGTAATCGATAAAGAGTTTGGAAAATTATTGATAATGTTTTCAGCTAGTCTAGTGTTTCTTGTAAAAGTTTGGCGAGGGGAGACCATAGATTGAAGCTCAGTCGAACACTTTCCATGAAAATAACGATAAAGCAGAGACAAACTCGAAGCATCTCTACTGTTTTTTTTTTTTTTTTTTTTTTTTTTTTACACAGTGATCACCACTTATCAAGGCCCGGAAGCCACTCAGGGATAAGGGTTATTGCAAGTACATCACGTTAGTGAGGAGATTTTATGAAGTGTTTAATTAGGGGGGCGGTTCATTAGGAATTTGTTAACATTAGACTTGAAGACATCCAAGTTGTAGTCCGGAGGGAAGCAGGCAGACGGAACAGAGTTCCACAGGCGTGCAGTTCTAAGAAAGAAGCTTTGCTCATGAAATCCGCGTTTTGATTTAGGCACAGATATAGAGTGGGGGAAATTTTTCACAGTGAGATAGAGGTTGCAGCGAAGAGCAAAGGGCATCTCCCACCAGGCCACGAAGTTTATTTTGAACCCTATCAAGGCAGGATAAATCTTTTTAGCAGCTCCTGCCCATATGTGGCAACAGTATTCCATCCTTGGACGTATCTGGCTCTTGTATAGATAGAGAATTGCATCAGCAGTGAGATATCTACTGGACATATATATATATACTATTATATATATTACACATATATATTATATATATATATATATATATATATTTCAGAGGAAACATAATTTAATTTAAATACCAAAAAAAACAAAGAAATGGGCAGGTGAAATTAAAATTTTCCCTAAGGCCTTATCGTCTGACCCTCTAAGAGGAAACGTCAGAATGATAGATTAAAAACTAAGAAAACGAATGAGGGAAGAGGGGAATTTTGGTTACAGTTGGAAGAACAGTGGAGAAAAAAAAAAAAAAAAAAAAAAAAAAAATCTCACTGTTCAGGTGGTTTTAAATCAATAAATATCTCCAACTGATGTCTAAGAATCTTTTGTCTACACAGGCTAGGTCGAGAGTTGTTAATAACTAACGCCTCAATGATATTGAGATGATAGTTCGACCTAGCACTGTATAAAACAGAAAACCACCCATCGGAATATTGATCGGCACACCTATTTATACTCAACAGGTCAATATTCCGATGGGTGGTTTTCTGTTTTATACAGTGCTAGGTCGAACTATCATCTCAATATCATTGAGGCGTTAGTTATTAACAACTCTCGACCTAGCCTGTGTAGACAAAAGATTCTTAGACATCAGTTGGAGATATTTATTGATTTAAAACCACCTGAACAGTGAGATTTTTTTTTTTTTTTTTTTTTTTTTTTTTTTCTCCACTGTTCTTCCAACTGTAACCAAAATTCCCCTCTTCCCTCATTCGTTTTCTTAGTTTTTAATCTATCATTCTGACGTTTCCTCTTAGAGGGTCAGACGATAAGGCCTTAGGGAAAATTTTAATTTCACCTGCCCATTTCTTTGTTTTTTTTTTGGTATTTAAATTAAATTATGTTTCCTCTGAAATTTCTCCTTCCATTCTGTTGTACCAAAAATTTACTCATATATATATATATATATATATATATATATATATATATATATATATATATATATATATATATAAACATCATAGATGTATATTATACTAGCATTTTAGCCCGGCGTTGCCTGGTTGTTTGGAGGTGTATGCTAAGCAAAAGAAAAAAAAACCAAAAAAAAAAACCGTCAATTTTTTTTTACTTTATAGACTAAAAATTGACAGAGTTATTGCGTAGAGAAATGTACACAGACACGATAACTTGTATAGATACATAGAAGATAGATAGATTATATTATATATGTATAGCAAATTTCGAGTCTGTAGACTGAAAATTTACAGAGTTATTGCGAAGGAAAATGTACACGGACAGACAGACAGACAGACACACAGACAAGTTCACTTTTATAGATGTCCTAGCATGGGTGCCCGGCGGTGCCCGGGTTTTTGGAGGTATATGCTGAACAAAAAAAAAAAAACGGTCAATTTTTTTAACTTTAACCCCTATTATGACCCCTTAAAATTTATTGTTTTGGGCTCCAATCGAGTTAGATCTATGTCCAAGGGACCTATACCTAAAGTTTCAAGTGTTTAGACCCAAAATTTTCGGAGGAGTTTGGCAGAGTTCTCAAATGTCAAATTGTTGAACTTTGACCCCTTAACAACTAAATTTCTGGCCGAAAACCGATCACATCGATTTTCCCAAATCTCAGTACCCTGTATATCAAATTTCGAGTCTGTAGACTGAAAATTAATAGAGTTATTGCGAAGAAAAATGTACACAGACAGACAAACACACACACACACACACGCGCACACACACACACACACAGATACGTTCACTTTTATAGATATACTAGCATGGGTGCCCGGCGTTGCCCGAGTGTTTGGCGGTGTATGCTGAGCAAAAAAAAAAAAGGGTCAATTTTTTTAAAATTTAACCCCTATTATGACCCATTAACATTTATTGTTTTGGGCTCAAATCAAGTTATTAAGTTAGATCCATGTTCAAAGAACCTATATCTAAAATTTCAAGTGTCTAGACCCAAAATTGTCGGAGGAGTTTGGTAGAGTTCTTAAAGGTCAAATCGTTGAAATTTGACCCCTTAAAAGCCAAATTTCTGGCTGACACCCGTCACATCGATTTTCCCAAATCTCAGTACCCGGTATTTCAAATTTCGAGTCTATAGACTAAAAATTGACAGAGTTATTGCGTAGGGAAATGTACACAGACAGACAGACACACAGACACACAGACAGACAGACAGACAGACACGTTCACTTTTATATATATATATATATATATATATATATTATCATTCGTTGGAAAACTATTTACTCAGTAAATCATTTAATCACCTGCAATCAATGCATTAGCTTGCCCTTGTGATAAAAAAAGTGATTAATGATTGCTCAAATAATTAATCCTTTTTTTTTACACTCTCTCGAATTCACAATAGTCCTGATGTTAATTTAAGGGATCATCAGTTGTTTACCATGAACACTGTTTCGAGGAGTGACTACAGGTTTCTTTAAAGTGTTTAACAACATGGATACATTGCATAGTTCTATGCAAATTCATACGTTTATTCAGAAGCATTACAGTTTCCATAACTTATTGTAGATTACAATTTTTACAAGACAACAGGTAAACTAAATTTTGTGACCTACATGACAAGTCTTCTTTCGAATGATTAAGTACAGGAAGCAAATTTTTTATTCATATTTGATTTATATTCTGTAGACGTTATAAGGATATTGCAGGTTTTACATAATGAAGCTCCACATTTCGGCCGATCAAGAACCATTTGTCACTTCGAAAGAAGGAGTTCCTACTTCTGTATTACTAATGACAACAGCTTGACCCTGTCGAGATTTATCTGACATCCTTGGGTTTTTAGTCCTAGGGGAACTCACTAGTTCTGAGAACTGCCCAACCTAGCTTGCGATCTGGTTTCACTGACCATATTTAAAGTTATCATTTTATATAATTTCTTTTAGTGTTTTATCAGTGAAAAAACTTGAGTACCTTTGGTAAGAGGAAGAAAACCTAGCCATACGTATTCAAATACCCAATATATATATATATATATATATATATATATATATATATATATATATATATATATACTAGCAAAAGTATCCGTCGTTGACTGTGTTCAAAAACAGCCTACAGAAAATGAACTCTGATTTATGAAAGTATGAAAAAAAGGTTATGAAAAAGAAGGGTTGTAAAGAGATAGCTTTTAATTTGGGGGTATCAAAACCAAAGCAAAATATGATGAAAGTAAAAATAAAACAGATAAACCCCATAATTTATTATACCATACCTGTTCTCACTGAAACACTTATCACAATATTCTGTGGATCTATATTAAAAAACCTTGTTAAACTTTGTGACATATTTCCATTCTATGGAGGTCAGGTGTGAACGAACACCCCATAATTTTATTATACCATATTTCTTCAAACTGAAACATAATTATCAAAGTATACTTACGCAGATAGATATGAAAAGTCTTTATTAAAGTTTGTGCATATTTCCATTCCATGGAGGCCAGGCGCGAACGCAGACCCCACAATTTTATTATACCATCCCTATTTAAGTTAAAACATACTTATCAAAGCATTTTTATGTACATCTGTATCAAAAACACTTGTAAACGTTTTTTTTTTTTTAATTTTTTATTTCCATACTTTGTGGACCAGGCGCTTACGCAGACCCCACAATTTTAATGAACCACTGTTCTGCCAGATCAAACATACCCATTCCTGTGTCTCGATACATCTTCTATCATTATATGTAATCAGTTTTTTAAAATAGTCAACCATATAGGAGCCTATTCGTGACCAGACACACACACACACACACACACACACACACACACACACACACACACACACACACACACAGCTTTATATTATATATATATATATATATATATATATATATATATATATATATATATATATATATATACTTCATTTACTCACATAAAATTAATATACGAGTGTATAAATTTATGCGTAAACTTTAAGTATTTACTTCAAAAGTACTCAATACGTAGGTAGAGCTAGTTAGTAATTTATAAAATATATATGGCGATTAAGCTACACTGAATATTCCGCGTTTCATCCACTCTAGGATAAGCCTGAAGAATCCTAGAGTCGATGAAACGCGGAATATTCAGTGTAGCTTAATCGCCATGTATATTTTATAAATTACTATATATATATATATATATATATATATATATATATATATATATATATATATATATATATATATATATATATTAAAAAACAATTTTGCTATTTTTTTTTTTTTTTTTTTTTCCGAAAAATGAAAGTTATATCGTTAAGTAAATAAAGGGTTCCGCTCCAATTCCAGGAACATCTCAGAGTTCGACAAGATACACCTGAAGAAGGTCGGTGGCTGCATTTCAATATTCGTCAAATAGTGTTTTTCATTCCATAATGACCCTTCTTAAATAGTGTTTTCATAATTTAAATTTTTCTTTCTGAAAAATAAAAAATGTAAAAACAAAAAAGTGCACGTTATATTAATAAATTATTGTTTGGTTTTAATTAAGTTTCAGTTGTCTTTGTCAAAATAAAAAAAATGTAATGAAAGTCGTTTTCTGCCCTTGATTCCTTAATGGCAATATCGAGACAGAGTAAAATTTGTTTTTCTTTAATTTAAAAAAAAATACGTGATCAAATTACATAATTTTTGGAATATTTCATCTTCTTTCTGTAACTGGTACGTACATCATACAGACTTTTCTATATTTTCTTTACTTTTAATGCTGCCATAAGTGACAGTCTGAATAAGAACTGTATCTTTAATTACTGATGGAGATTTGGTGTCTGTCATTCTGAAGCAGAAACAAATTCTTATGTATTTTTGGTACCGTAATATTTTAAAATAGTTATTTATTTATTTTTTATTTTTTTCAGGTTATATATATATATAGGTTTCAGATATATATAATATATACGAAATCTGAAAGAAAATAAATGTCATATTTAAGTACTTTACGACCGGGCTATGCCAGGCGTCCCTGCTAGCTTAGATAGATACTTTCCCAATTTTAACAAAAAGGCTACAATAATATTAGAGCGTCTCCATTTACGCTGAAAATCCACAGAATGCCAACATCAATATTAGTGTTGGGACGATCAATCGGAATCGGAAACATTGGAGCTTTTTGGTATCGGAATCGGGAACATTTCAGCCAATTTTCCGATGCCAAAAACGATTCCTTTAATTATCTATTTTATTTGATTGTGTTTTTATAAAACATCTTCCACTGCGTTTAGTAATAATAATAAAATTTATAAATATTTATTAATTTAAACTACCAGTAAGACTAAACTCTCTAGATCACCCCGTCACAAGTGTGTTTTCACGTTTGAGAAAATATACGCACATTTAAGATGTGTTTTTACAGTAATCGGGAGAAAATAACACTTTAAGAAGCATCTCCCACTGTTGGTAGTAATAATAAAATAATAAATATTTATTGATTTAAACTTCCAGTAAAACTAGATTCAAATATTAATAACTACATTTTATTTCAGTATTTAATTTATGTATTTCTGTTGTATTAAATGCTAGCTTTTTTTTTTTTTTTCTCGTCCATAAATGTTTATCTACCAAGTTGATCTTAAATATTGTATAATCAATCCATTATATTATCATTTTCAGTCCCCCACCCCTAATTTCTGGCTCCCATCTTATCTCGCAATTACTTATAACGTCACCAACTAACTTCGGAAGACCCCCCCCCCAATCTGCTTTTCTTTTATATCATAAGTTTCTTAAAACGTGACTAGTTAAAGTTCAGAATAAAATCACGCTTTCTCTTAACGGTTAATTCAAAAAAAAAAAAATCTTCTGAACGCTATTAAAAGTTAAATTCTTCACTAGTTTGCAGTTTGTAGACGGAAGTGTTGTTGTGATAAGTGATTTTTCTCTACTAATTCGCACTTTTTATTTTTAGATTCAAATATTAATAACTACATTTTATTTCAGTATTTAATTTATGTATTTCTGTTGTATTAAATGCTAGCTTTTTTTCTCGTCCATAAATGTTTATTTATCTACCGAGTTGATTGCAAAAATAGATTACCTAATTGTACTCATTTTTAGTTCGTGAGAGGGGAATCTATCACCATACTTTCCCTTAAACACGTCTGTTGGACTTTTATGAAGTACAATACTTAATTGTTTTTTTTGTTTTGTTTTTTTAATGGAGAGTAGAAAACGCATTGTGGATGCGTTATCGGCCGCTCCTGTTACTCTCGCTTCTTCTTATTTGTCCCTCAGTCCTCATTTTTTAATGAGTGATTTTTCTGACAAAGGGAGAAGAAAAAGCTGTTTTCTAGGTTGGCAGTATTTTGCGCGAACAGTTGGCAGAGTTGGTCGAAATTTTCTGTTTCTATGTCTATCCTTGTAGCCATGTCACTAGTAAGGGTGCTGGAGGTAAACGTTTTGTCTGGGCTGACGTTATCCGCCTGATAGGCAGGGACCCGAACCTTGGATTAACCACTAAGGAGGCTGTCCTATCAGCAGGTGCAAAGTACTGGGGCTGCTGTATTGCCATTTGGTGAATGGACTCTGGACCATGCAGTAGCTTCTGGTGGGGCCTCTCGATGCCATACTAGTGGGTAATTGTTACGGCTTTACCTTATCATGTGCTACAAAAAAAAAAAAAAAAAAATTCTTCATTTCTTTTTCTCTCTTAGTTTCCCCTCTCTGTCCTGCTCTAAGTAAATCTGACGACCTAGTCCACAAATTCCAAAATTTCATCATGACAAGTTTCAAGAAAAAACATACGATTAAACCCGGTTCTCAAACTTCCAACGTAGACCCCTACTACCATGTCTCCTTCTCCAACATCAGGGGTCTTCGTTCTAACCTTCCAGAGGTTGAAACCCAACTACAGGAGACTAAACCAGACCTTTTATTTTTAAGTGAAACTGGCATTGGACAGGCTATTTCCCTGGATGAGTTTGCAATTACAGGATACTCTGACTTAACTTCTAAATCTGACCCCCAAGATCGCCATGGGCATGGAATATGTGCCTATATTAAAGATAGCTTTCCATGTGGGAGGGACATCTCCAGGGAAGATCCTAACTTACCCTATATGTGCTTCCGGGTTGCTTTAGCTCACACTACTGCATTTATATTTACTCTCTATCGCCCCCACAACAGCGGAGTTACTATCTTTCAAAGCATATCTGAGAAAATTGACCAAGTCCTTTCTACTTATCCTTCAGCTAACATTCACGTATGTGGAGACTTCAATGTTCACAATGTCGAATGGTTGACCCACTCAAACAAGACCGATGATGAGGGGAGGTTCTGTCATGATTTCTCCATTGCCTATGACCTCACTCAGATTGTTCAGGAACCTACCCGTGTGCCCGATAATGACGGCCAGTATGCGAGCCTACTAGACTTTTTTCTCACAACTTGCCCTGAACTATGTTCAGTTTCTGTTCTGTCGCCTCTTGGATCTTCCGACCACTCTGTTGTATCAATTAAGATAAAAATGAAATGTAATAAGTCCCCAGACGTACCTCTTCATGTAACGTGCATCCAGGAGATAAGCGCCCGCGTGTTTGCGTGTTGTGTGGGTACGTGGGAGAGACGGATGAGGGGAAAAAGACTTACCTCGAGACCAGCTCAGCGTTACCGACCAAAAATAGAAAAGAGGACCAAGATGGCGACCGCCGTCTTTTGTAAAGTATGATGTCTCGCAAAGTCACACGAATTCTCGGAATATGCAAATTTAGCCGGCCTAGAACGACGATAAAAGCGGGTGAGGGGAAAGACGTGGGGGAGTGACGATTGAGTTGGCTGGGGAATCGTGTGGCTGTTGCTTCTTGTGCCGTGTTGAGGATATCTTACCGTGTTAAAGAGAGAGTCGGGCGCCATCTTGAATTTTTCCTTACATTTTTTTCTTACAAGCTATTTCGGCCATTTGGCCTCTAGGACTATGACCGAGTCGAAATTTGACTTAAAGCTCATACCCGAGTTTGACGGGTCCATGTCCATCGTCGACTGGGTTGAAAGGGTCGAGCTGACGTGCGACCTTTGTGAGGTGAAAAGGGTACACACTGTAATTCCCCTGAGATTGGCTGGGGGTGCCTTGAGTGTATATCAGCAACTCAGTGCTGCCGAAAAGGGAGATGTCACCGCAATTAAAGCTGCGCTGTACAAGGCATTTGCCATGGATCCTTGTACGGCCTATGAAAAATTTGCTTCCCGAAAACTTCTACCAAAGGAAAGCGTGGACGTTTTCTTCGCTGAGTTAAAGAAACTCGCAGTTCTGTTCGGTGGAGGGGTGTCGGAGCGGACGCTCGCGGACGCGTTTGTGGCGGGCCTTCCCACTCGGGTGAAGCAGCTACTGAGAGCCTCAACCAGCGTTTCAACAACGACCATGGAACACTTGAAGGAACGTGCTCGAGCCATCATCAAAGATGAGGAGGACCTGGGGGAACCAGTTGTGATGGCGACACAGACAGGCCAGATTGGCGCTCGGGAGATTCCGAATCAGAACCCTGCAAGCAATGGGAAATGTTTTCGCTGCGGCCGACGCAGACATTTTGCAAGGAATTGCACCAACAGAGGGCGTGTGCGCTGTTTTAAGTGTGGCGGTTTGGGGCATCTAGCCCAAAACTGTGCGGGAAACGTATCAGGGGAGAGGACGTCAGCGCCGCCCTGCTCCCCGAGCAAAATTTGAACAAGGCGCAACCAGTAATAACCGTCTACGTAAACAGGATACCCTGCTAAGCACTTCTCGACTCAGGCTGTTCGCATACTATAGTGAGCACCAGGCTGTGTCCAAGTTGGACTAAGAGGAAGATCAAAGTCACCACGATAGGAGGCGAGACCCAGACATGCTGTGGAGCTGGAACTGTCAAGATCTACACGGACACCGGTGCAGCCACTAAGATCAATGTGCTCGTGACCCAAGGAAATCTCCTGGGGTTTGACCTGTTGCTCGGATACGATGCCATCAAGGCGCTGGGGGGAGTCGCAATTCATCGGGATGGAAAGGTGCGATTCTTAGAGGCCCCAGTGTGTGCAGCGCTCCATATCGATCGGCCGGATTTTACAGTGGACTACGACTCGCGCAAGAGGGCCTGGATTGCATCTTGGAAGTGGACCGAGGGAATGGCACCGACTAAACTCAAGAATGGGGTTGCAGAGTACCCTATACCCAGTGAGGCCCGAGCAGAATACGAAAAGGAACTAAAGGCGTGGATCCAAGATGGCTGGTTAATCCCCTACCCTGAGGACAAGCTTGGGCCTCCGAAGGGTCTAATACCCTTGATGGCAGTAGTCCAGCATAACAAGTCGAAAGTACGGCCCGTGCTGGACTATAGGGAGCTTAACAAGCATATTGAAGCCTACACTGCCGATGCTGACGTATGCGCCAGTAAGTTGAGGGAATGGCGTCAGAAAGGCACTAATGTCTCAATATTGGATTTACGAAAAGCCTATTTACAGGTGCGAGTTGATGAGACGTTGTGGCCGTTCCAGACAGTTTGGTTCCAGGGGCAGAGGTACTGCCTTACACGCCTTGGCTTCGGCCTAAATGTGGCACCACAGATCATGAAGACTATTGTCAACACAGTATTGTCCCAAGAAAAGCCCATGAGGGACTCAACGTCAGCTTACATTGATGACGTATACGTCAATGAAGATGTACAGTCTGCGTCGTGTGTCAAAGAAAAGTTGGCTCAGTTTGGTCTGGAATGCAAGAATCCCGAACGTTTAAGGGAAGGAGCACGTGTATTGGGATTGGATGTTTATGAAGAGGATGGCACCCTACAATGGAGGCGTGGCAGTGAAATTCCAAGCATCCCCAACCTCGTTACAAGGCGGACCGTTTTTTCTTGGTGTGGAAAACTTGTTGGTCACTTACCGGTCTGTGGCTGGCTCCGCGCAGCTGTTGGTGTGATTAAACGCAGAGCAAATTTAACAACCACGGGTTGGGATGACATATCCGATGATGTCCTACTAACTCTGATGATTAAAGAGACACTGGAGAGAGTGAACAAGAAGGACCCTGCCTGTGGGCGGTGGTGTGTTAACGGAGACAACGTAGGTGTGTGGGTTGATGCCAGTTCTTTGGCGTTGGGAGTATCGTTGGAGCAAGGAGGAAACGTGTTCGAGGATGCGTGTTGGCTGCGGCCCGTAACAGATTCTCAGCATATCAACCTGGCAGAGCTGGACGCTGTTGTAAAAGGGGTAAATCTGGCCCTGCAGTGGCAGTCTAAGAAGTTGACCTTGTACACAGATTCTCTCTGTGTCTACCACTGGGTGTCTGACACACTTTCAGGACGGACACGAATCCGTACCAAGGCAGCAAGCGAAATGTTAATACGGAGAAGGCTAGACACGCTAAAAAACCTGGTATCTGAGTATGGGCTATCACTGAGCGTCACTCTGGTGCCATCACATTGTAATCGTGCTGACCAACTGACCCGTGTACCTCACAAATGGTATGAAGCCGCGAAGATGGGAATGGAGATTACTGCTCGATCTTGTGCAGTTGCAATCGACCCATGTCAAATACAAAAAATTCATGCACAGAGCGGACATCCGGGTATCAAGAGGACCCTTTATTTTGTGAGGCGTGCATACCCAGCAGTGACCAAGATGGATGTCAGACAGATCGTCAGAAATTGTGAGGCTTGCCAGTCTATTGATCCTGCACCAGAGCGATGGCAGAAGGGTCGCTTGGAAGTTGAGAGTGTGTGGCAGCGGCTGGCCATGGATATTACCCATTACAGTGGCAAGCCCTTTCTAACTCTCATTGATTGCGGGCCTACGAGATTTGCGGTGTGGCGGCAGATGACCAGACAGGATTCAGCAAATGTTGTTCGCCACCTATCATCCATTTTTTTTGAGCGAGGTGCGCCGGAAGAGCTCCTGACTGACAATGATGCAGCGTTTTGTAGCCAGCAAGTCCGGCAGTTGTTAGATGAGTGGGGTGTCCGTCTACGGTTGCGATGTGCGCATGTGCCATCAGGAAATGGCATTGCTGAAAGAAGCCATCGCAGCATCAAGAGAATTGCTGCCAGGAAGCGATGTACTATTGCGGAAGCAACATATTGGTACAACATTACGCCAAAGGACGGGACGTCCCCTTCAACCGCACCTGCGAATGCTATTTACACGTACCGAGTCGGAGTGAAGGGAATCAACACTACGCAGCCAACCGACAAGGGAACATATAACAGATATGAAGTGGGAGATCCAGTGTGGGTGCGGCCTCCAGGAAATCGGTGCACCGACAAGTTTAAGCGAGGACACATATCTGGAGTGATTAGCCAGCAGTCTGTTTTGGTCGATGGAACCCCACGACATGTGCGAGATCTTCGCCCAGCTACCGAGGTGCGTCATACAACTACAGAAGAAAGCAGTGAAGCGTCTAGCGATGAGCTGCCGATGCACGGATTCAGTGAGCCCCTTCTAGAGACTGATAGCGATACTTCATCTGATGAGGCGGAACCAGATCCAGAGCCCGAATCTGAAACAGTGAATGTACCTCTTCGCAGAAGCACACGCACTAAAAGGCCACCCCCCCAGTGCTCTCTATGTGATCATCAGATCAGGGGGGAGTGTAACATGCATCCAGGAGATAAGCGCCCGCGTGTTTGCGTGTTGTGTGGGTACGTGGGAGAGACGGATGAGGGGAAAAAGACTTACCTCGAGACCAGCTCAGCGTTACCGACCAAAAATAGAAAAGAGGACCAAGATGGCGACCGCCGTCTTTTGTAAAGTATGATGTCTCGCAAAGTCACACGAATTCTCGGAATATGCAAATTTAGCCGGCCTAGAACGACGATAAAAGCGGGTGAGGGGAAAGACGTGGGGGAGTGACGATTGAGTTGGCTGGGGAATCGTGTGGCTGTTGCTTCTTGTGACGTGTTGAGGATATCTTACCGTGTTAAAGAGAGAGTCGGGCGCCATCTTGAATTTTTCCTTACATTTTTTTCTTACACTTCATCGTACAGTATATCGATACACTAAGGCTGACTGGGATAGCTTCCGTACATTTATATCTGATCTACCTCTGCATTCCATGTTTAAAAAGGATGTGTCCTCTATAGTATTAGACCTGACAGAATGGTTAATTGTAGGTATTGACCATTTCATACCCTCTAAAAAGTTTCAGCAAAAACCTAACAGCCAGCCATGGTTCTCTCCAGAATGTGCTGCTGCCATTGCGCACAGAAATCACTTTTTCCACTGCTTCAAACGTAATAGATGTATGGAAACTAAAGCCGTTTTCAGGACTGCCAGCAACCATTGTAAGAAAGTAATAAGGAACGCAAGAGAGTTGTATGCTCAATCTGTTAAGTCCAAAGTAGCTGAGCAGCGGCTTGGTTCCAACCAGTTTTGGCAAATAGCAAACAGAATCCTGAACAGAAGCGTGTGCTCCATCCCAACTATTATCAATGGACCTGAGGTAATCTCGTCAGCATCAGACAAAGCCAAACTCTTTGTCAAGAACTTTGCAGCTAATTCTACCCTTTGCGACCAAGACCGCCAACCCCCAATATTTCCTCCTGTATCAGAAAACACGCTATGTGATATACGTATATCTGTACGTGATGTTGCGAAGCTAATCAAAAACCTTGATTCGAGTAAAGCAACTGGCCCTGACGGTATTCCAATTATAGTACTCAAAAAACTTCAACCTGAACTAGCGCCCATACTTACAAAACTGTTTAAACGTTGTCTTAAGGAGAATAGTTTCCCATCTCCCTGGAAAATCTCATCAGTATGCCCTGTATTTAAGAATTCAGGTGATCGCTCATCTCCCTCTCAGTACAGGCCAATAAGTCTCCTGTGCGTCATGAGTAAGTTGCTAGAATCTGTGTAATAAACCATCTCAACAAAAATAACCTTCTTAGTGACACTCAATATGGTTTCCGTTCTGCTAGATCTACAGCAGATGTCCTTACAGTTATATCGCATAGGATTAGCAAATCTCTCGATGGTGGCAACCTTTCTAGGGCAATTGCTCTTGACATATCTAAGGCCTTTGATAGGGTATGGCATAAAGGTTTACTTCATAAGATCGCTAGCTATGGTATAGCTGGAAATGTCTTCTCAATTATTAAATCATTTCTTTCTGATAGGTTCATAAGAGTAGTAGTTGAGGGGCAAAAATCAGAAGCTCACAGTATTAATGCCGGTGTCCCTCAGGGATCCATCCTGGCCTAACTCTTTTCCTGATCTACATTAATGATCTTCCAAATCATATCCTTACATCATTTGTAGACATTTATGCTGACGACACTACCATTTATGGTACCACATCTAAGACAGTAAACGACCAAGTTCTCTCCAATTCTCTCTCCTCTGATCGTGAGCACGTAGTACAATGGGGAAAGGAGTTGCTGGTTACTTTTAATGCATCTAAAACCAAGCTTCTCTCTTTACATCATCAACATTCTAATCCACATTTGTCATCAATTGAAATGAATGGCTCTCGTCTTCAGGAGGCCTCAAGTTTTGACAAGCTTCTGGGCTTGACCATTACTCCTGATCTTAAATGGAACACGTATATCAAATCTGTTGCCAAGGCCGCTGGAAAAATGGTGGGATCTTTCTATCGATCCGGTAGATATCTCACTGCTGATGCTATTCTCTATCTATATAAGAGCCAGGTACGTCCAAGGATGGAATACTGTTGCCACATCTGGGCAGGAGCTGCTAGAAAGGACTTGTCCTGCCTTGATAGAGTTCAAAATAGACTTTGTAGCCTCGTAGGAGATGTCCTTTTCTCCTCCTTGCAACCTCTATCTCACAGAAGAGATGTTGCGAGTTTGTCTCTGATGTATCGTTATTTTCATGGAAAGTGTTCAACTGAGCTTCAATCTATGGTCCCCCCTCGCAAAACTTTCACAAGAAACACTCGTCTAGCTGTAAACACTATCAATAATTTCCCCCACTCTTTATCTGTGCCTAAACCTAAACGTAGATTCCATGAACAAAGCTTCTTTCTTAGAACTGCACGCCTGTGGAATTGTCTTCCGTTTTCCTGCTTTCCGGCTGACTACAATATGGTTGTCTTCAAGTCTAAAGTAAATAAGTTCTTGATGAGCCGTTCCATATAAGTTATCAAATTTACCAAATTTTCATTACTAATGATTACTATATTGACCAATTTCTACTGTACACTCTTTAACCCTTATCCTTGAGTGACCTCTGGGCCTTGATAATGTGGTGATGACTATGTAAAAAAAAAAAAAAAAAAAAAAATCCCCTCACAAGTGTGTTTTTAGGTTTGAGAAAACATAGGCACATTTAAGATGTGTTTTTCCAGTAATTGGGACAAAGTGACAATTTTGTAATAAAATATTTATAAAGAATCGGAATCGGTAATCGTATTGAAATCAGAAATTTAGTACGAAAAATATTGAAATCGTACCATCACTAATCAATATATTACATATGTTGCAGACCAGGATATAATACCCTAACTCGCTACAAGAAAATAATGAAACGAATGGAATTGAAGGAAACAAAAACTCAATTGATGGATAAGATAAACGTGTCGTTTATTTACTGTTGAAAGAATGAATGTTTTAGATATAACATGTGTTCATGTCCATGCGGGTGTAACCATCGTTCGTTGCGGGACTGGTGTTGTAGAAAGAAAAGGAAATGTGTGTTCATCTCAAGTTCTGATCACTATCGTTTGTTTGCACGTGGGAAGAGAAGTAAGTAATGTAATAGAACGAGAAATGGCAGTCCATCGTGTAGACAAAGAAAAGGATAGAGGGTTGACGTCAGTTAGCAGTCAGCTACGTGAAGGTGTTCTCAGGGACCAGTAGTAGATAGACAGAGAAAGAGTGAGAATGTGTACGTACGGTCTGTTAGGTTTTTGTCTCACATAGTAGTAAATGGCGTGAGGTACGCGCGGTCGGTCCGTAGACCGACCAGCTCGAAAGCTGGTCCTAAAAAGGAAGAAGTCGCTTATTGCTCTTTCTTTTATACTTGTTTCCGGTGGTCTTTTGTGCATGTGTGGATTTCCATTGAAAGCAAGTGACGTCGTCCCTGTGTGCGTACGTGTGCGCGTGTGTGAGTACATGTGTGTACGTTAGTGTGTGTGTATATACAAGTGAATGTGAGTGTATGTACGCGAACGTGAATATATGTACGTGTGTGGACATGGGTGCGTATGCTTGTGTGTGCGTATGTATGTGACAAGTAACATAGCTTGAAATGTGAACGTGTTTTTGTGTGAGACTAGGAAAGGCTCGCGCACATATGAATGAGTCCCCTGTGGAATTTCCACAGATCCCGCTAGTTATAATTATTTGGATTCTTTGGACTACTTTTTTCACCTTGGATATTAATTTCACATTATTTCGGTCGATATAACCTCCAACATTCTTCAAGTGTATATTGTCAAACTTGGGAATCTTTTTGTTGAACTTGGAGATCTGCACGGAATTTTGAATTGAACTCTTTATTTAATCTATAGGTTATTATGTTCTCGTTCCGTCAGACACGGCATAGTGGATAAAGTATTTGGGAAAAATCAGTTGTAAAGTTACTCTTCAGGTGGTTGAAGGTCCGATCCTCAATGTGGACGACACTCAAAATACTATTGCTAAGTACTTAAGACTTCCACCCAGTCATGGCTGACAAAACACCCATGAATTAAATAAAGGGTTTTGTTCAACAGAAAGATTCTCGAGTTCGACAGCATACACCTAAAAAAGTTCGGAGGTTATACCGACGGAAACGTTGTGAAAATAACACGCAAGATAAAAACAATAGTCCAAAGATTTCAAATAATATAACAATTTAAAACATAATTAACTATATATAAATATAACAATTTAAAACATAATTAACTGTATATAAATATAACAATTTAAAACTATAATTAACTATGTATAAATAAAACAATTTAAAACTATAATTAACTATATATAAATATAACAATTTTAAACTATAATTAACTATATATAAATATAACAATTTAAAACTATAATTAACTATATATACATATAACAATTTAAAACTATAATTAACTATATATAAATATAACAATTTAAAACATCATTAACTATGTATAAATATAACAATTTGAAACATAATTAACGATGTATAAATATGACAATTTAAAACATAATTAACTATGTATAAATATAACAATTAAAAACTATGATTAACTATATATAAATAAAATAATTAAAAACATAATTAACTATGTATAAATATATATATTTAAAGCATAATTAACTGTGTATAAATATAACAATTTAAAACATAATTAATTATATATAAATAAAATAATTTAAAACTATAATTAATTATATATAGATATAACAATTTAAAACTATAATTAACTATATATAAATATAACAATTTAAAACTATAATTAACTATATATAAATAAAACAATTTAAAACTATAATTAACTATATATAAATATAACAATTTAAAACTATAATTAACTATAAAAAAATAAAACAATTTAAAACAATAATTAACTATAGATAAATATAACAATCTAAAACTATAACTAACTATATAAAAATAAAACAATTTAAAACTATAATTTACTATATATAAATATAACAATTTAAAACTATAATCAACTATGTATAAATATAAATTTTAAAACTATAATTAACTATATATAAATATAACAATTTAAAACTATAATTAACTATATATAAATATAACAATTAAAAACTATAATTAACTATATATAAACAAAACAATTTAAAACTATAATTAACTACATATACATATAACAATTGAAAGCTATAATTAACTATATAAAAATAAAACAATTTAAAACTATAATTAACTATGTATAAATATAACAATTTTAAACTGTAATTAACTATATATAAATAAAACAATTTAAAACTATAATTAACTATATAAAAATAAAACAATTTAAAACTATAATTAACTATATAAAAATAAAACAATTTAAAACTATAATTAAAAATATAATTAACTATATATAAATATGACAATTGAAAACTATAATTAACTATATAAAAATAAAACAATTTAAAACTATAATTAACTATATATAAATATAACAATTTAAAACATAATTAACTATATAAAAATAAAACAATTTAAAACTATAATTAACTATATAAAAATATAACAATTTAAAACTATAATTAACTATAAAAAAAAAAAACAATTTAAAACTATAATTAACTATATATAAATATAACAATCTAAAACTATAATTAACTATATAAAAATAAAACAATTTAAAACTATAATTAACTATATATAAATATAAACATTTAAAACTATAATTAACTATGTATAAATATAAATTTTAAAACTATAATTAACTATATATAAATATAACAATTTAAAACTAAAATTTACTATATAAAAATAAAACATTTTAAAACTATAATTTACTATATAAAAATATAACCATTTAAAACTATAATTAACTATATAAAAATAAAACAATTTAAAACTATAATTAACTATATATAAATATAACAATCTAAAACTATAATTAACTATATAAAAATAAAACAATTTAAAACTATAATTAACTATATATAAATATAACAATTTAAAACTATAATTAACTATGTATAAATATAAATTTTAAAACTATAATTAATTATATATAAATATAACAATTTAAAACTATAATTAACTATATATAAATAAAACAATTTAAAACTATAATTAACTATATATAAATATAACAATTTAAAACTATAATTTACTATATAAAAATAAAACATTTTAAAACTATAATTTACTATATAAAAATATAACTTTTTAAAACTATAATTAATTATATAAAAATAAAACAATTTAAAACTATAATTAACTATATATAAATATAACAATTTAAAACTATAATTAACTATATAAAAATAAAACAATTTTAAACTATAATTAACTATATATAAATATAACAATTTAAAACAATAATTAACTATGTATAAATATAAATTTTAAAACTATAATTAACTATATATAAATATAACAATTTAAAACTATAATTAACTATGTATAAATGTAAATTTTAAAACTATAATTAACTATATATAAATATAACAATTTAAAACTATAATTAACTATATATAAATAAAACAATTTAAAACTATAATTAACTATATATAAATATAACAATTTAAAACTATAATTTACTATATAAAAATAAAACATTTTAAAACTATAATTTACTATATAAAAATATAACTTTTTAAAACTATAATTAACTATATAAAAATAAAATAATTTAAAACTATAATTAACTATATATAAATATAACAATTTAAAACTATAATTAACTATATAAAAATAAAACAATTTAAAACTATAATTAACTATATATAAATATAACAATTTAAAACAATAATTAACTATGTATAAATATAAATTTTAAAACTATAATTAACTATATATAAATATAACAATTTAAAACTATAATTAACTATGTATAAATGTAAATTTTAAAACTATAATTAACTATATATAAATATAACAATTTAAAACTATAATTAACTATATATAAATAAAACAATTTAAAACTATAATTAACTATATATAAATATAACAATTTAAAACTATAATTTACTATATAAAAATAAAACATTTTAAAACTATAATTTACTATATAAAAATATAACTTTTTAAAACTATAATTAACTATATAAAAATAAAATAATTTAAAACTATAATTAACTATATATAAATATAACAATTTAAAACTATAATTAACTATATAAAAATAAAACAATTTAAAACTATAATTAACTATATATAAATATAACAATTTAAAACAATAATTAACTATGTATAAATATAAATTTTAAAACTATAATTAACTATATATAAATATAACAATTTAAAACTATAATTAACTATATATAAATAAAACAATTTAAAACAATAATTAACTATAGATAAATATAACAATCTAAAACTATAATTAACTATATAAAAATAAAACAATTTAAAACTATAATTTACTATATATAAATATAACAATTTAAAACTATAATCAACTATGTATAAATATAAATTTTAAAACTATAATTAACTATATATAAATATAACAATTTAAAACTATAATTTACTATATATAAATATAACAATTAAAAACTATAATTAACTATATATAAACAAAACAATTTAAAACTATAATTAACTATATATACATATAACAATTGAAAGCTATAATTAACTATATAAAAATAAAACAATTTAAAACTATAATTAACTATGTATAAATATAACAATTTTAAACTATAATTAACTATATATAAATAAAACAATTTAAAACTATAATTAACTATATAAAAATAAAACAATTTAAAACTATAATTAACTATATAAAAATAAAACAATTTAAAACTATAATTAAAAATATAATTAACTATATATAAATATAACAATTGAAAACTATAATTAACTATATAAAAATAAAACAATTTAAACTATAATTAACTATATATAAATATAACAATTTTAAACTATAATTAACTATATATAAATAAAACAATTTAAAACTATAATTAACTATATAAAAATAAAACAATTTAAAACTATAATTAACTATATAAAAATAAAACAATTTAAAACTATAATTAACTATATATAAATATAACAATTTAAAACATAATTAACTATATAAAAATAAAACAATTTAAAACTATGATTAACTATATAAAAATATAACAATTTAAAACTATAATTAACTATAAAAAAATAAAACAATTTAAAACTATAATTAACTATAGATAAATATAACAATCTAAAACTATAATTAACTATATAAAAATAAAACAATTTAAAACTATAATTTACTATATATAAATATAACAATTTAAAACTATAATCAACTATGTATAAATATAAATTTTAAAACTATAATTAACTATATATAAATATAACAATTTAAAACTATAATTAACTATACATAAATATAACAATTAAAAACTATAATTAACTATATATAAACAAAACAATTTAAAACTATAATTAACTATATATACATATAACAATTGAAAGCTATAATTAACTATATAAAAATAAAACAATTTAAAACTATAATTAACTATGTATAAATATAACAATTTTAAACTATAATTAACTATATATAAATAAAACAATTTAAAACTATAATTAACTATATAAAAATAAAACAATTTAAAACTATAATTAACTATATAAAAATAAAACAATTTAAAACTATAATTAAAAATATAATTAACTATATATAAATATGACAATTGAAAACTATAATTAACTATATAAAAATAAAACAATTTAAAACTATAATTAACTATATATAAGTATAACAATTTAAAACATAATTAACTATATAAAAATAAAACAATTTAAAACTATAATTAACTATATAAAAATATAACAATTTAAAACTATAATTAACTATAAAAAAATAAAACAATTTAAAACTATAATTAACTATATATAAATATAACAATCTAAAACTATAATTAACTATATAAAAATAAAACAATTTAAAACTATAATTAAAAATATAATTAACTATATATAAATATAACAATTGAAAACTATAATTAACTATATAAAAATAAAACAATTTAAAACTATAATTAACTATATATAAATATAACAATTTAAAACATAATTAACTATATAAAAATAAAACAATTTAAAACTATAATTAACTATATAAAAATATAACAATTTAAAACTATAATTAACTATAAAAAAATAAAACAATTTAAAACTATAATTAACTATATATAAATATAACAATCTAAAACTATAATTAACTATATAAAAATAAAACAATTTAAAACTATAATTAACTATATATAAATATAAAAATTTAAAACTATAATTAACTATGTATAAATATAAATTTTAAAACTATAATTAACTATATATAAATATAACAATTTAAAACTATAATTTACTATATAAAAATAAAACATTTTAAAACTATAATTTACTATATAAAAATATAACCATTTAAAACTATAATTAACTATATAAAAATAAAACAATTTAAAACTATAATTAACTATATATAAATATAACAATCTAAAACTATAATTAACTATATAAAAATAAAACAATTTAAAACTATAATTAACTATATATAAATATAACAATTTAAAACTATAATTAACTATGTATAAATATAAATTTTAAAACTATAATTAATTATATATAAATATAACAATTTAAAACTATAATTTACTATATAAAAATAAAACATTTTAAAACTATAATTTACTATATAAAAATATAACTTTTTAAAACTATAATTAACTATATAAAAATAAAACAATTTGAAACTATAATTAACTATATATAAATATAACAATTTAAAACTATAATTAACTATATAAAAATAAAACAATTTAAAACTATAATTAACTATATATTAATATAACAATTTAAAACAATAATTAACTATGTATAAATATAAATTTTTAAACTATAATTAACTATATATAAATATAACAATTTAAAACTATAATTAACTATATATAAATAAAACAATTTAAAACTATAATTAACTATATATAAATATAACAATTTAAAACTATAATTTACTATATAAAAATAAAACATTTTAAAACTATAATTTACTATATAAAAATATAACAATTTAAAACCATAATTAACTATATAAAAATAAAACAATTTAAAACTATAATTAACTATATATAAATATAACAATTTAAAACTATAATTAACTATATATAAATATAACAATTTAAAACTATAATTAACTATATAAAAATAAAACAATTTAAAACTATAATTAACTATGTATGAATATAACAATTTTAAACTATAATTAACTATATATAAATAAAACAATTTAAAACTATAATTAACTATATAAAAATAAAACAATTTAAAACTATAATTAACTATATAAAAATAAAACAATTTAAAACTATAATTAAAAATATAATTAACTATATATAAGTATAACAATTGAAAACTATTATTAACTATATAAAAATAAAACAATTTAAAACTATAATTAACTATATATAAATATAACAATTTAAAACATAATTAACTATATATAAATAAAACAATTTAAAACTATAATTAACTATATAAAAATAAAACAATTTAAAACTATAATTAACTATATATAAATATAAATTTTTTAACTATAATTAACTATATATGAATATAAATTTTTTAACTATAATTAACTATTTTTTTTTTTACATGGGTGTCACCACTTATCAAGGCCCAGAGGCCACTCAAGGATAAGGGTTAATAGGTATACATTAGTCATTGTGATTTTAGCATAGTAAACAGTGGGAATTTTGTAACTTGGATTACTTAGGGGGACGATTCAATTAGAACTTGTTCACATTGGACTTTTTCTTTTTTTTTCATAGGTATCACCACATTATCAAGGCCAAGAGGCCACTCAAGGATAAGGGTTAAAGAGTGTACAGTAGAAATTGGACAATATAATAATCATTAGTAATGAAAATTTGTAAAATTTGATAACTTATATGGAACGGCTCATCAAGAACTTATTTACTTTAGACTTGAACACAACCATATTGTAGTCAGCCGGAAAGCAGGAAAACGGAAGACAATTCCACAGGCGTGCAGTTCTAATAAAAAAGCTTTGTTCATGGAATCTACGTTTAGGTTTAGGCACAGATAAAGAGTGGGGGGGAATTATTGATAGTGTTTACAGCTAGACGAGTGTTTCTTGTGAAAGTTTTGCGAGGGGGGACCATAGATTGAAGCTCAGTCGAACACTTTCCATGAAAATGACGATACATCAGAGACAAACTCGCAACATCTCTTCTGTGAGATAGAGGTTGCAAGGAAGAGAAAAGGACATCTCCTACGAGGCTACGAAGTCTATTTTGCACTCTATCAAGGCAGGACAAGTCCTTTCTAGCAGCTCCTGCCCAGATGTGGCAACAGTATTCCATCCTTGGATGTACCTGGCTCTTATATAAATAGAGAATTGCATCAGCAGTGAGATATCTACTGGATCGATAGAAAGATCCCACCATTTTTCCAGCGGCCTTGGCAACAGATTTGATGTACGTGTTCCATTTAAGATCAGGAGTAATGGTCAAGCCCAGAAGCTTGTCAAAACTTGAGGCCTCCTGAAGACGAGAGCCATTTATTTCAATTGATGCCAGATGAGGATCAGAATGTTGATGATGTAAAGAGAGAAGCTTGGTTTTATATGCATTAAAAGTAACCAGCCACTCCTTTCCCCCATTGTACTACATGCTCAAGATCAGAGGAGAGAGAATTGGAGAGAACTTGGTCGTTTACTGTCTTAGATGTGCTACCATAAATGGTAGTGTCGTCAGCATAAATGTCTACAAATGATGTAAGGATGTGATTTGGAAGATCATTAATGTAGATCAGGAAAAGAGTTGGGCCCAGGATGGACCCCTGAGGGACACCGGCATTAATACTGTGGGCTTCTGATTTATGCCCCTCAACTACTACTCTTATGAACCTATCAGAAAGAAATGATTTAATAATTGAGAAGACATTTCCAGCTATACCATAGCTAGAGATCTTATGAAGTAAACCTTTATGCCATACCCTATCAAAGGCCTTAGATATGTCAAGAGCAATTGCCCTAGAAAGGTTGCCTCCGTCGAGAGATTTGCTAATCCTATGAGATATAACTGTAAGCACATCTGCTGTAGATCTAGCAGAACGGAAACCATATTGAGTGTCACTAAGAAGGTTATTTTTGTTGAGATGGTTTATTACTTCTGTATTTAACACAGATTCCAGCAACTTACTCATGACGCACAGGAGACTTATTGGCCTGTACTGAGAGGGAGATGAGCGATCACCTGAATTCTTAAATACAGGGCGTACTGATGAAATTTTCCAGGGAGATGGGAAACTATTCTCCTTAAGACAACGTTTAAATAGTTTTGTAAGTATGGGCGCTAGTTCAGGTTGAAGTTTTTTGAGTACTATAATTGGAATACCGTCCGGGCCAGTTGCTTTACTGGAATCAAGGTTTTTGATTAGCTTGGCAACATCACGTACAGATATACGTATATCACATAGTGTGTTTTCAGATACAGGAGGAAATATTGGGGGTTGGCGGCCTTGATATAAATATAAATTTTTTAACTATAATTCACTATATATAAATATAAATTTTTTTAACTATAATTAACTATATATAAATATAAATTTTGTTAACTATAATTAACAATATATAAATATAATTTTTTTAACTATAATTAACTATATACAAATAAAACAATTTATAACCAAGTTTTTCTCAACGAGTGTTCCGCGGAACCTTGGCGTTTTTTAGGAGCTTGTCATGTGTTCCTTCAAGAGATACCGATAAATAGGTTGAGTGTTATTTTGAAGATGTACATTTCATTCTTTGCCAATATATTTTTGTTTGTAATATTTTGATTGCTGTTGCCTCTTCCATAAATTATTTCAATCATTTTTTTTTTAATTTTGAAAAAGCTGAAAAAAAGGATCGTGTTTTGTATTTGAACTAGTTGTAAGAACAAAATTTTGATTCCTTTTTTAAAATCTTTACTATCATAAAAAAGGAACTGTGTGTGTGTTTGTGTGTGTGTGTGTGTGTGTTTTGAGTTCGTTCCCTATGGACTCGGTCACGGCTGGGTCGATTTTTTGAAATTTCACGTGTAGATACTTTATGCTTTACGTGCCTGCTAGGTTTTGTATTGGAATGTCTTCGATAGCGATCGATAATTGAAATAATTTGATGAAAGAAAGAACAGGCGATAACACCTAATACAGCCAAAATAATACTAAAAATATATTTAAAAAATACTAAAAATCAGAAGTGCATTTGAGAAGCTTTATTACCACACAAGCTGAAAAGCCCGACATATAACATCAAAGTAGGTCCTTTGATATGACAGGGGTGCGTTCAAAATTAATGTTTTTGTTTAAAGCACAATTGAAGTATGATACTTGCCTTTTACATTTTAAACTTTAATTCAAACCATTATATCTAAAAAAAATAATTTGATAAAATCAACAGTAGGTTCTCGACAGTGCAATTTACGCTACAATGTATTGTAATCTAATTCACTGTGGTGAGGTATATGAAGTCGGTGGTCGTAACAGCATAAACATTAGATTTTAGCCCGTTCTTCTCCTCATTTGTGGTATGGGTTCGAGCCTGCCTTCCTACTACTACTTTTTTTTTTTTTGCTCAACATACACATCCAACACCCGGGCAACGCCGGGATGAAATGCTAGTATATATATAAAAGTGAAAGCGTCTGTCTGTGTGTGTATGTGTGTCTGTGTAATTTCTATACGCAATAACTCTGTCAATTTCTAGTCTACAGACTCGAAATTTGATATACAGGGTACTGAGATTTGGGAAAATCGATGTGATCCGTTTTCGGACAGATATTTGGTGATTAAGGGGTCAAAGTTCAACGATTTAACTTTTGAGAACTCTACCAAACTCCTCCGACAATGTTGGGTCTAAACACTTAAAATTTTAGATATAGGTTCCTTGGGCATGGATCTAACTTAATAACCTGATTTGAGCCCTAAACAATAAATTTTAGGGGTCATAATAGGGGTCAAAGTAAAAAAAATGGACCGTTTTTTTGTTTGTGTTTTTTTGTTTTTTTTTGCTCAGTATACACCTCCAAACACTCGGGCAACACCGGGCCGAAATGCTAGTAAAACGATAAACCATATAGTAAGTGAATGTAGCAAACTAGCCCAAAAAGAATACAAGAACAGACACGACCAAGTGGGAAGGGCAGTACACTGGTAATTGTGCAAACAACTGCATCTCAAACACACAGACAAATGGTGCAAGCATAAGTCAGCAACAGTAATTGAAGACGAAAATCACAAAATCCTATGGGACATAAACATACAAACGGATAAACCCATCCAAGCAAGAAGATCAGATGTCGTAATAATTAACAAGAAAGAAAAGGCCTGCCAAATCATAGACTTTGCTGTCCCAGCTTACCACAGGATGAATATCAAAGAAAAGGAGAAACGGAACAAATACACAGAGCTAGCCAGAGAGCTGAAAGGAATATGGATGATAAAAAAATCAAGATAGTACCTATAATAGTAGGAGTACTCGAAACAATTCCGAAAAACTTTAAGAGAATGGGAGAAATTGGAATCAAAGGAATGGCTGAAAAGATACAACGAATAACAATAATGAAAACAGCTGAAATATTAAGGAAAATCTGGAATGCGGAGACTAATACATGAACTGCTTGCACGGGCCGGACGAACTACTGCAGAGATAAAACACAATGAAACCAAGAACATTGAAGCTGCATATCTATAAGTTCTTCATCCCCATCCCCATTACTCAATGACCGCCCCTCCAAATAATGATGCTAAATAGTCGAGAAGGTTCAAGGAGGATGGAAAGACTGAAAAGAGAGCACTGAGAGTGCTCCGCTGGACAAATGCCAAGAGAACTGGTACCTTGAGGAGGCTTATTGCCACTTAAACTCCAGTGGAGGCCAGTGGCCGCTGCTAGCAAGAAATCAATGGTAAGCAGCTGTTGCGATTATGCAAATTCATTTGCAAATGTTATTGAAAGAAGTGGACAGTAATAGAAATCTGGGGAGACTTGTTGCCACTCAGCTCCCAGGAAACACCCCAGGTTGTTCTCAACGAGATCTCCTTTATGACTCATGTGAAAGCTTTATGTGAGCCAATAAAATATAAGAATAATATTTATTAGTTTATTATTACTATCAGCAGTTAAAGATTTTGCTTTTAACTAAAACAAATAAAATTAAAAGAATTCCGATACCAAAAAACGATTCTTTTAATTACCTATTTTATTTGCATTTAATAAAATAATAAATATTTCATGATTTCAAATTACCAGTAAAATTAAAATCTAAAGATCCTCGCTCACAAGTGTAGTTTTAACTGCAGTTTCCAGATTCATATTAAAGTTAAAAGGTGTTGATTACAACCCTTAACCCCATAAGCAATTACTTGGCCTTTGGACCAAGAGAAGGACCCGGGTCCACATCTTCAGCATGCCCACTGGATTTTGCGCTGAATACTTGGACGCCTTCTTCAGCCAGTTTGAGGAGATGGAACAAGTGAACCAGGTGAAGTTTTGCAATGGCATCTATAAGTCTGATTAACTCGTGCCGTTGAAACTGAAAAAAGAGGACTTTTTTGCAATTTCTGCGGTGGTCGTGCATCATAACTGGAACATGACGACGGTCGTGGAGGACCGCCGTCTGCACTGGTTTTGCAAGAAACAGGGACACCTGGCTAGAGAGTGCCCCAAGAAACTTGCCACCACCCAGCCAGCAGCAAAAGCCTCCCCAAAGCCAGCCCAAGAAGGAGCCAAAGACGCTCCGCCAAAGTTGGCCCCAGCACCCGCTCTGAAATTAGCTAAACCTCTGGATGTAATAAAAGAGGGTTGGAGCACAGTGGCGGGTCACAGAAGGAAAATTACACCCACCTCTGCCGCAGCCCCAACACCTGCCCCAAGGCAGCAGCAGCCGCAGCGGTCACAACCACAGCCATGCCCACAGCAACAAAAAGTGGAGCAGCAGCAGTTACAATCGCACCCGCAGTCACAACAGCAGCAACAGGCGAAGCAGCAGCCACAACAGCTACAACAGGAGCACAATCATCAGCATCAGCATCAGCAGCCGAAGCGACAACAACAGCAGCAGAAGAAGAAGAGTAATCAGGATCTCCAAGTCCCCACCATCAGTGGACAAAGAGAAAAAACAGAGCTCTTCTGACGAAGAGGAAGCAGAATGCGAGAGGTAGATCACTGCTATATTACCACTCCCTGGTCCTGCAAAAAAGGACAAAAAAGAATGAAGAACAGAGGCAAGGAAGTGGTCATTGCCCCCTATAAATATAAACACAATAACAGCAACACACATACACCACCAACACCCACTCCCAGAACAACTACACATGCACACACAGTACAATCCACAGTCCCACCACCAACACCGGTCACCAAACCAAACCCCACACTGCACTTAAATCAGACACTGGCACCCACACACTGACTACTCCACTCTGACCATGAAGAACCAAGGAGGAAAAGAAGCCAATCGGCATCTCCCTCTTTGCTAAAGATAAAGGACCTCAATACTCTCCCCTTTAAATCTGGGGAGGACATATACAAAGTTGAGCCCCTCACCCTTACCGTTGTCTGTCGGTACGGACCTCCTGCTCTGGCAGAGGAGAAATCTGAAGCCATTGCTAGACTGCCAACAGATAGGGGGGAAAAGACACTGAATCCCCCAAAAACTTCCCGGATGCCACCCTTTATCAAGTTGCACACCAGCCGCAAAACCTCGGTTTGGCAGATGGAGGCTGCCAGCAAGGCGATTCAGAGAACTTAATTAATGAGAGACAGTGACCCTTCCCTTGAAAAACTTTCCCCCCAATGCAAAGGAAGGGTTCCAATCTTGGTGCTCCTGTCATTGTATCGGGCTCTAAAACTAAAACTAACATACCTCTGGATGTTGGCAGCTTTGCACAATGCTGTCAGATTACTAAGGAATTGATAAACCTGAGCATGGTGCACTGCAGCGGCGTCCTATCACTGGAGAACTTTGGAACTATGGGTGACAGTGTATAGTTTAGTAACAAACTATGACTCTTAACTTGGCAAGTTTAAATGCCAGGGGTTTGAGGTCTTCAGACTGGGTGGCTCGTGTCTAGACAGACATACTGTCTCTGGGAATAGATGTGGCCATGCTATAGGAGCTGCACTTCATTTTGTCTGTGGATACTTGAGTACTGTTGAGATTACAATGTCTTTTCAGCATGTGGGAACCCATGGGAGAAGAGCGTCTCCCTGCTGGTGGAGCTTAATTAGTGAGAGACAATTATTGCGTGCAACAGTAAATGTTGTGCATAAGGACAATACGGGCAGATTGGTCGTGCCCGATGTTGCTGTCAAAAAGTGCATGTTTTGGATTGTTGTGGTTCTTGCATCTAGCATTGCCATCTCAACGCTTTTGTCGTGGGTCCAAAGCATGTAGTGCTAATAGGGGATTCGAATGCCAGCAGGAGTAAGGTAGAAGGTGAAGCTAGAGGGTCAGATAGGTGTGAAACCAGCCTAGCTGATCTGATTGCTAGATGCGATCTGGTTGACAGGTTCCATGTTGAGCACCCAGGAAGGGAGATGTGGACACAGAAAACTAGCATAGACTCCTACTCAAACACCCTAGCTCCTAGATTGTCCCACGTTCCACTGGCTGGGACAGTCAGACCATAAACTACTTTTGGCCCATTTGAATCTGGAGAATAGGCCCAAACTAGGAGGGTACTGGAAGTTGAATACCTCCTTACTGGAGATACAAGACTTCTGGGTAAAACTAGCTAGGATCATCCAAGGGGTTTTAGTGGTGGTGGTTACAAGGATTAGATGGTGCGTTAGCCTAAAAACTAAGATTAGGAACTTCTCCATCACATACTCTCAATGCTTCGCAGCAGATAAGGCCAGGATGAAGAAGCAGCTAGAGGAAAAATGAGCTAGGGCCATGGATTTGAGGGATACTGTAAGTCAGAAATTAGCTAGAGTTCAAAAGTGCAAGAGAAGCACAGAGTTGAAACTTTTGCAGATCAGAATCTGGTCTCCTTCTTCAAGCAGAAGCTGAAGGTAAAGATCAGATGTAATAGGAAAAGATTATACTCCGAGACCTTTAACCAAAGATGGATAAAGATAATGAGTCTGTGCGTATGTAGAGGTGACAAGTTGGAGTTCATGTTCCTTGCCTAAGCATGGCGAACACAGTTCCATATCCTGCCAGACTCCAAAACCCTAAAACAAGTGTTTAGACTAGATTTTTAGCTAGCTGAATGAATGGCTCCCTCTACCCCAATAGGAAACCTCCAAGATTACCACACCCCGATTCTTTCTTTTTCGTTCCCAGCTACCTCAATAAGTAATCTTGGAGAAACTTCACATACAACCCGCCCAAACTCAGTTTCTTTGATATTGCCTAGAATTTCAGCCCAGCTTGTTTTCGGCCCATACCAAACCGGAAAGGAAAGCAGTGGGTGTTCTAGCAACTAGAGCGGGTTGGAAGGGTCTTATTAACATTTTGATTTTATTTTTTGGACTTTTTTCTTTTTCCCCCACTCCAAGCCAATGAAATACAACAAAACGATTTTTTATATAATATATATATAGTTCTATGTCAAAAATTTATTTCACTGTCTGTTACATATTTATGCATGTATTTTAAAGCACACGCACACACACACACACACACACACACACACACACACACACACACACACACACACACACACAGAATCTTAAGTAGGATGACCCCCTCCCCCCACCCGGTGTGCTTGAGGTATTGTGGTGAATGAGAACTTCAGCATAAACTAGCAAAGATACAGTGACAAAAATGACCATAGAAACTCCTTCCTCCAAATTTTGAGTGGCCTTGTGCCAAATTTTTTGTTTATTACTGTTTTGTTAACTTTTTCAAGTATACAATATATAACTCAACGTGTAGTATCTGTTCAGATACTACACTTCACTTTTTTGTTCTTGGTTGGGGGATGAGAAATCTTTCATAACTGAGGAGACAATTTTTTTTTATTTTAGTTTCTTTTCTCCAGATTAAAAAACGACCCTGGTTTCTAACTCTACCCTCGAAGAAGGAAGCATTGTAAATAGGAACGCTAGACTTAAAGCGAGATTATATTTGCTTAAATTAACACAGGGTTTGCACGTTTCAAAGGAAAAGAATAATTTATTAAGGTCTAAGAGCAGTGAGACCGTCCTTGTTGGTTTCTAAATTTAATTTGGTTTTGGACAAAGAAGGTTTAATTTGCAAGCGTGGTCAAATTGATGAATCTATTTATTTTTCTGATAATATTCTTCATCCTGATCTGCTTCCCAAGTCTTGTCATGTTGTCCGGTCAAGTATAAACACCTGGAAATTGCTGCTACTCTTGATAAACTTCGAATTTTGGTATTTTGGATACCCAAAGCTAGACGGGCTATTAAAACAATGATATCTTGTTGCGTCATTTGCAGAAAACACACTTCTCTTTTCTTCAAATATCCTAAAGTTACCAATTTACCTAAACATCATGTTAATCTTGTCAAACCTTTCATGCATACCGGGATTGTTTTTATTGGTAATTTTTTTATGATTACATTTTCTCCCCAAACAAGACACAGTGCCACTTTTATGTAGGGGGCTACTATCAGGGACATAAGTTGCAGGGATACTATGTAGGGAGTTGAGCAGCAAGATGGCTGTTCATATTACACTTGAATTTCTGCATGTCATTAAAGTTGGGAAAGCAGGAAACCGGAAGGGAATTCCAAAGTCTAGCAATTCTAGTGGAAGAAACTATTAAAGTAGAATGCATTCTTACATCTAGAGATCTCTAATGTGTAGGGGTGGGACTTTGCTGCTTGTCGGGTTTGACACGGGTATTTACGTCGAAGGGATACAAGGGTTGGTAGTTCGTCGGAGAATCAACCATTAAAATACTTGTAAAACAGGCAGAGTGGACCTGGGAGCAATGGCAAGAACATTTCGTCGATGGTACAGAGGTTGAAGCTTGAAAATGTATATTTTAATTTTCACGTGTTGATTGACGGCTCCTAATCCAAACAATTTCACCCTTGACACATGGATACAAATTTCAACAATAATGAATGACCCCAATCTCTTTACTCGTGTGTATATAAAAATGCATTCTTTTCCTTTCTTTTTTTTTCACATTATCTGTGTGTGTGTGTGTGTGTGTGTGTGTGTGTGTGTGTGTGTGTGTGTGTGTGTGTGTGTGTGTGTTTCATTTATCAATGAAATCGCTAAAGTACTTTTTGAACTTGCTTTTATTACGTTTTAGTTTTATTTTTCATTTTTTTTCGTTTTATTTATTTTTTTTCGTTTTATTTATTTTTTTTCGTTTTATTTTTTCGTTTTATTTATTTATTTTTCGTTTTATTTTTTTTTTTCGTTTTATTTATTTTTTTTCGTTTTATTTTTATTTCTTTCGTTTTATTTATTTTTTCGTTTTATTTTTATTTTTTTCGTTTTATTTTTTCGTTTTATTTATTTATTTTTCGTTTTATTTATTTTTTTCGTTTTATTTTTTTTTTTTTTCGTTTCTACGACTGTTTCTTTTTCCTTTTGGCATTGTGTGCATGTGTGCAATAAATAGTCTAGCATTTTTCGTACCTTTCTAAATAAATATTATGTGTGCTTTTTGTTTTATTTATTCTATTATTGCTGTTTTTTTTTCTTTGCGGCATATCGTCTCTTTTTTTTAATACATTCTTTTCCTGTGTGAGGGTCTGTTTCCCTTCTCTCTTTTTTTTTTTTTTTTGATTATTGTGTTTCTGTGTGAATTTCGTCGTTTTTTGTTGTTTTTTGTTTTAGGGCATATCAACCATTTTCAGGTTATTTAATGCCGAATCCAGTGATTTTGAGGAAAATGTTTTTAATAGAATATTTTTGTTTTTAAGTTAGTTGCTATTAAACCCATAGTTGGGACCCTAACAGGTACTACCACTCCGGGTCAGAGTGAACCTGGGAGCAATAGCAATTAAGGGGTTGCTCGACACTCCCCAAAGCCCGCAAGCTGGGGCCTCACCATCGGATATAGTTTAAGGTCATATCCATATTCGTCTAGCATTTTTTTCTTCGCATTGTTTGTTTGTTTGTTTGTTTGTTTCTTTCTTTCTTTCTTTCTTCAAAGGACCCTTAGTTTTGTTCCCTGGTATTTCCGAGGTTCGACTTTTTTTCGCGCCCTTGTAACGAGTACCAACTCAACGATGTGTTATATAGCAGGTGCTCATATTAGGGACTTATGGCGGGTTCATGTAATACACGAATGACGATGACAATTCTGATGGGAAGACATTTTTATATATTACAGTTCTTTGACATCATGATGACTGTGATGATAAATAGGGAGACATTTATATCAGACTGCAGAGATATGATGCCAGTTCAGGTCTTATACACATATAGAGAGGAGGAGATACTTCACTCATGATGTAGGGGAGGACACATAACTTGGAAGGGTTACACAATGTTCGTTACAAGATGATTATAAAACACATTTACCTTTTTGGTAGTAAAGAATGACGACACGAGACAACACTTACAAAACATAAATAGTGATTTCTTTGTCCATCTGATCGGCCGGTCGATGACGTCAGGAATTCAAACTTGGATCTACATGGTCTAATGTTCTACCCTTCGCTTCTAAGGGGTTCTCCTCTCCAACTGACTACCTCTCATCAACTGTCCTTTCAACTCTGCCTGATCAACTTTTTAACTCCGAACCCACAGAATCTTATATTGAGAAATCTTTGTTTATGACGTCAGAAGTGTGTTTTTTAAACGTGACTAATTTTTACGTGGCTTTACATATGTTTGTCCTAACACACTTTTGGGAAACAAAAGCATCCTCGATTCTTTCTAACCTATTTTTAAACAATATAATTTAACTCGTATTGTGCATTCATTTAACTGACATATTTAATATCTAGATTTCTAAAGAATGGACAATTGACTCTTTTTCCGGCATAAACAATATTTAACTATTTCTAATAGAATTAACAATAGACTTAATTTCTAACACTCTATTCTCCATTATCTTTAACACCTGCATACAGGGTTCGATTCTAACCTTATCCTAATATCATTTTCACTTATCTAGTATGTCTTCTTATTTACATGAGAAGGGGACAGTCCTTCATATAACATGACTGTTCAGTCAGTGGTTTTGGCATTTGTAAGAGTTTTTATGTGTATGGCGTGCCTTCTAACATTTATTCTGATAATGCGCTGTCTTTTGTCGCTGGTTGCGATTTAGTTAAACAAGTTTATTTATCTGATGAATTTAAATTTATAAAACACTGAGCAATAACTTTTGTATTCAGCTTGGTATGGTGCAGTATGGGAAAGGTTAATTAAAGTTGTCAAAAATTGCCTTTCCAAAATTATAGGACATAAGAAGTTGAATTATTTTCAACTCCTAACAGTTCTGTCGAATGTGCAAGGATTGCTTAACGATCTGCCTTTGACTTATAGTTGTTCGGATGATTCTGGTTTGGAGGTGATTACTCCAAATGCATGTGTTCGTCCTTTCTATAAGAACACTATTCTTGAATATAGAATATGATTATTTTTCAAGATCTCTTCCTAGCAAGAAGAAACTTACTGAGAGTTTGGAATGTAGGGATGAATTCCTTAATTGTTTCAATAGACTGTGGTATGAGCAGTATCTTTTAGCTTTAAGAGAGCTGTCACACAATCTTTATTAGTCTGACTTTGAAAAAACTATTAAGTTAGATGTTGCTTTGATAAAGAATCCCATAAAGTCGCTGGGTAGAGTAATTAATCTAACTTCTGGATTAGATGATATCCTCCTATCTGCCATAATCCAAAAGAGTGATGGTATCACTCTGGAACATTCTCTGAAGAATTTGTGTTCAATGGAACTTTCAATAACTCACTCGTGTTGGAGGAATCCCCGGGCGGTTTGTTGTTGGTTATAGGTTGGAATCTCATTTTGTAGGCTGTGTTGTGGAACCGATTATTGTGAATGTTGAGTGTTCGATTACTTGAAGGTGACTCGTGGTTGTCGTTTGTATTTTGGAGAGTGTAATAAAAACAATCAACAATAAAGCATGTGTCACGAGTACATTTAAATAGAACACAAAAATGAAGGGCGCTAAAGCAGAGTTACTTATATAATAATAATAATAATAATAATAATAATAATAATAATAATAATAATAATAATAATAATATGTATACTACGAGGGGCGTGCAATAAGTAATGCACCTGGCCCACTTCCAGTCCTCTGATCTAGCTGAAATTTTGCATGTGCAATGATTTATATCTCTACAGGTTATGTGGCAAATTACAGCTTTGAAGTAATTGTGGTTTCTGTTTTTGTAGGTGTTTGAACTGAGTCAGGTGTAAAATGGAGCCTGTTGAATGTCGAGCAGTGATCCAGTTTTTGTATTTGAAAGGAATACACCACAGGAGACTTTTGATGAAATGAAAGAAACTTATGGTGATAATGCCCTATCATATGATCTTGTAAAACGCTAGCATCGTGAATTCAAACATGGCCGGAAGTCAGTGGAAACAGCTCCCAGACCGGGTTGCTCCCACCCTTCTGTCATTGATGAGGCATCTGTCTATCAAGTTTAGGCTGCCATTTTGGAAGATCTGCGCATTACTATTCACCAAATAGCCCAAGATGTCAAGATTAGTACAGGGTCTGTGGAAACTATCATTTATGACCATTTGCATATGCATAAAGTGTCTGCCAGATGGATTCCCAGGTTGCTCACACCATTCCAGAAGCGAGAACGTGTCAAGTGCTCGAGGATGAATTTGGAGATGTGCCAAGAAGATGAGTCAAAGTTTTTCAAAAGACTGATTACACAGAATGAAACCTGGGTCCATCACTATGGTCCAGAGACCAAAGCCCAGTCAATGCAGTGGAAGTACTTGGACTCACCACCTCCAAAGAAGGCTAGGGTGCAGCCCTCCGCTGGCAAGGTCATGCTCACAGTCTTTTGGGACCAGGATGGAGTAGTGATGGCAGATTTCCTGGTAAAGGGTACCACAATTACAGGAGCCTATTATGATTCACTTTTGAGGAAATTAAGGGAAGCTATCAAAATCAAGAGGCGGGGCAAGATCAGCAAAGGTACCCTCCTCCTGCAGGACAACGCTCCGGTCCACAACTCGCATGTCGCCAGATCAGAAGCACGGACGTGTGGTTATGAAATCCTTCCCCATCCTCCCTACTCTCCTGACCTTGCACCCTCTGACTTTCACCTCTTCCCAGCCATAAAGTTGTTTTTGAAAGGAAAGCATTTCCCAGATGATGCAGCCTTAATTTCTGAAGTCACGTCGTGGTTGGAGGACCAACCTGGGGTGTTCTACAAAAATGGTCTCCAGAGCTGCATCAAACGATGGGAGAAATGCATAACTCTGTGTGGTTCCTATGTAGAGAAAGACTAATAACTGTGCCAAGTTTCGTTGCTCTACTGCAATGGGAAGTGGGTCAGGGGCATTACTTATTGCACGCCCCTCGTAGCGTGCACGTAGTAAAATGTTCGTTGTGCGTTCGTTGTGTACAGAGTTAGAATGTTTTTCGTGAATGCGTGTGTCTGGATGTTTGCATGTGTGAACACAAAAGTTCATGCTGGATGTGAGAGTTAACACGTGTATTCATTCTTGATAAAGCTATACGCCCTGCCGAGGCGTGTCTAAGGTTTGCGTCCGATCACAATCGAGGGTCGAATCAAAGGGAAAGAAAGGCGGAGGTAGAGAACGCAACCTATTGGGCAAACGAGAAATTACGACAAGGGCAGATAACCGGTTCGTATTGAAGGTTTGTATTTGTGTGTGTGCGTGTATACGATTTGAGTAAATACATGTTAGATTTTAAAGGCATGTGCCCATACTCGCATCAACTTCTTCTTCTAATGATGAAGCATGTAGTTCTCTGAGAACGAAAATTAATTTAGATAAGGATAATTCTAGATCTAGACCTGTAAGATCTGGAAGGCCGTTAAATAAAAGAAATCCCGAATTTATTTGGTACTGAATTGCTAATTGTTTTTAAGGATTTTCTTTTTTTGTTTTGTTTTTGTTTTTCTTTTTTTTTTTTTTTTTTGAGAGTGTGAGAATTTTATTTCCACCATTTTCTTCTTTCTCTTATTCTTCCTTCTTTCGAAATATGTCAGCCTATGTCACGATAACATATGTTAAGTGAGTTTCTAAAAGTATTTTGTATAGATGTTTAGTTTTAACTAATTTTCCCAAACTTAACGTGTTCAACATAGTCCGTCGCCATGTGTATTTTTCAAATACATCGATAAAGACTTTGTTTTTCGATCCGAATAAACATTTTATATTAAATAAAAACACTAAAAAATTATCCAGTTATGTAGAAAAGTAACTTATCTTGCCCTTGACTACATTTATTTGTTATATATTTGTTTTTTGACAACTTTTTCGTATCCATGTATCGTATACATGTGTAAAACAAACCCGGTTATTTTTTTTTCTAGGAGAAGAAAAAGGACTCGCTCACTTTGGTGAATGTACGATTTTCAAGCAGGAGAAAATTTATGCAAAGAAGTTCAAGAAAGCACGAGGTGCTAAAACGTGTTTAAAAAAGAAAAGCGGGATTCCCTTAAAAGTACGATAAAAATGCCTTTTAAAAAGAAGATACTATTATGAACAAAGAAAAAAACACTTTTAAATATAGATTTAACTAGCGGGGCGTGGGGGGGGGGGTGCCCGGATGTAAAATACGCTTAAATATGATATTTTAATTCGTCCAGATTTCTTATATATTATTATAGAGTTGTGATTTCAAAGTAAAACAAAAATGTATTTATGTGCCATCAGTTTGACGTTACCATTGTACCAACGTGACACGCATATAAACCGATTAAAAATTTAAAATAAACTAAGATTAATGTGCAAAATGTTTAGCGAATATTTAAAAAAAATTTGACCCATTTTTGACTCCTTAAAAAAACAATTTTAACCGGCTGAAGACCTATAAAAGAACACATCGTAAAAAATCCAATCATTTATCCTCTAGCGGCGCTCTGCGACTTTTAATTTCGGAGGAGATAGAATTTGAAAATATGGAGACAGAGCGACATACAGACAGACATATAGCTGTTTATGTATTAGATTTGAACTCTGAATATTTTGACATCCAGTAAGTGAACTCTTTCTCTGTCTATCTGTCTCTGTATCTATCCCCCCCCCTCTCTCTCTCTCTCTCTCTTTCTTTTTTTCTCTCTCTCTCTCTCTCTCTGCCTCTCTCGCTCTTTCTCTCTTCTTTTAAAAACTATTACTCTATAAGGATTAGTTCCTTATAAGTCTGATGGACATATCTTGGCAACCTTCAAGTTAATAAACTATTTTCTATAACCTCCTTTACTCGGTCCATCGCCTCAATATAAAAAAAATATATCTCTCCCAAGTTGATCTTTTTCTTCCTTGCGTGTTTCTTTATTTTTTATTAAAGCTTTCACGTTAACATGCTACGCGGAAATACTCTTCGTTGGACATAACGAAAATAATTTCTGCACTGTCTGTCATTTGACGGGACACGGATAAGCTAAAACCACGTGACCTAAATTTTCTAAAGCCCAAAAAAAGGCCAGAAATTTGGGATCACTTTCATACATAAGCACGGGGAAATATTTGCAACAAACATGTACTTCTCGGATTTTTTTTTTCTGTAAAATGAAGTTTTGCTTTTTCATTTTAAACAAGATCATTTTTAACTTAAAGTTGACGGTGGTCTAGTGTTTAAAGAAATGGACTGACGAGTTGGGTGCTCCAAGTTCGAATCCAGTTCGTTCCACAAAACCCTGTTCACTTACGATGTTGGCAATCTTTGCGTGTTCCCTTTTGTAAGTACCCTATATCTTTCTAGAAATAATTCTGACTAGAAAAATATCCGGGAAACCAATGCCAATAATGGTTCATGTTTTAATTTTTAGCATTGCAGCAAACATGTCTTCATAGCTCAGGCATTAACGTCAAAGGAAAAAGTAAATCGTAAGCTAAACGTTTTTGTTTTGATTCTCGGTTGTGGCACACGAGTCATTTTTTTTTTTAACTTTTTAAATCATTACAATATATTGGATCCAATATAATATAAATCTCGCCTGTCTGTTTAAATGTATGCATTATGTATGTATGTATGTATGTATGTATGTATGTATGTATGCCTAAAACTTTCGACAGAGGCGACAGATTTTTACAAGATCCGTAGTGTTTTGAAGCTCGACCCTTCGGACGACAAATATCGAAAAATTGGTCAAAAACATTAATTTCTTCACTTTTAACTGGGTACTTTTCTACAGGGAGGTGTCGCTTTTTTCGTCGATATTTTCGAAAGTCATCGCCTTTTTTCGATTGTCTAGCCTTAATTTAAACTTACGTCACTTTCGGTTTGGTAATGGGCGCAATAGTAAACATATCACGTTTTTTATTTTCACGTTCTTTTCCTCCTTCGTGGTACGGGTTCGAGCCTGCCAGCCTACAAAGACTTTTTTTTTTGCTGAACACACGTCACCAAACATCCGGGTAACGCCGAGCGCCTAGTCTATAATATAAATCTCACCTCTCTGTTTAAATGTATGTATGTATGTATGTATGTATGTATGTACGTATGTATGTATGTCTGCCTTAAACTTTCGGCAGAAGCCACTGTGTCGGAAATTTATTCTCTTTCAGATAAATTCGACGCGAAACTACTAGCCTGTAGGAAAAAAAGGATGAAATAAAAAGGGGGCGCAAAGAATAAAATAGAAAGGTCTTATTTTAAAATGAAGAGATTTTATTTACAAAAAGTTGCAAATTTTTCCCTTTGCGGGCATTAAATACAAAAACAAAGGACGCCAGGTAACAAAATATAATACAAAAAAAAAAAAAACGCTGGTTCTTATATGTAAAATCTCGTATCAACGAAAGAATACAGTGTTAAAAAATTCAAATAGAAGTACTTTCTAATCACTCTCTCAAATACAACAAATTTTAAGGAACGTACTCATAAAATTGGCGGCAGACAGCACATGTGCTTTTTTTCTCTCAATTAAGATCTTTGAAAATCACTTCAAAATACGCATATACTGGAGCCGTGTAAATAAAGTTTGCAGAAGTTCGCCTCGTTGCGTCCGGGTATTATTTTGTCGGGTTATACTTCTTTGAAGGCGAGGCTCGAGGAATTCCTCATCTGCACCGGGCAATGAATCAACAACCAATCTTCTCACCGCGGTAATCTAAAAGAGATCGATTTTCGCGCTGGGACCAGTGATGTCACTATCAAGGAGCTAGCATTGCCCTTTTATTCAAATTAAATAGATTTTCGTAGAAACCCAAGTTCAATAAAAGATACGAAATACAGAAAATCAAATATAAGAACCAGAATAAAAAAATATAATAAATGTATACAGGGGGACGCACAATTATTGGTACAAAAAAATTCCAACATTCTCCCCTAAAAAGAAATGGCAGTCAACCTACAGTTGGAGGACACCTGTAAATTTTATAATACAATTTTTTCTTTTATATATACATATACCACACAAGGTACGGTCAGAAAATCTCTAGAAAACACAAATGAGTACAAAAGGCAGAAAAATTCAAATAAAATTATTCTCTAAAAATTCACATGATAACCTCCATGTTTTAGGTTTGAACAGAGGAGTACCCAACCAGATTCACAAATTTAACAACTAATGATCAGATGTAAGATCACAACAGAAGTTTGAACGGAGAATATTCCGCCAGATAATTGACTATTTACATATAAAAGAATATAAAGACTTGATAAATTCACATAATCTACCATCCAACTTTCTCATCCGTATAGGATCTCTGGTGAACACCAAAATATCTCAGCTCCCTCGTAACCACAAGTACCCAGTGAGATCAACACCGCTGCTACAAGAGGGACGAATCCAATCAACTCTATGCTTAGATAAGTTCTTCAACTTGGAGGAATTAAATAAAACTGAAACCCAAATCCTGCACAAATTATGCAAGGCAATCACAGTTTTAAACGTTTGTATAGCTATATACATAAAGCCAAGCAAACAAAGTTTTGTGCAGGTGTTAGAAGCACGCAGGTATCTGGAGATGTAATACTTATGGAAAGGAAGCTACGTCGAGGCAGATTTTCAAAATACATTTAAAAATAATAACACCTGCATGTGAGTCCAAAACAGGAAGCGTTCCACTCAAAGGAGCAACTTCATACAATGAAGGTTCTGCAAGTGATCTCTACACAACATAACCTACACTCTATAAGAATGCGGAGAAGCACAACTACACACCATGTAGTCAGCAAATTCGACAGGGTCCATCTTGGAATTTTTCATTAAGTTACACTCAACATGAATCTGGACGCCCCAGTGCAACTTGAGTTCACGTAACACTTCCAAAACCATTCTCCTCTATGTTTCTACAAGTTGATAGGTGGATATAGGACCTTCTGCCCTATATCCTTGATGGAGAATTTATCTCTCAGTGCTAACACAAAAAGAAGTGCACAAAACATGCACTTTCATACAGGATTGACTCCTGTCCTTCACCCACTGATTATTATTAGAACTACATGACCTGAGTAATATTTCACCGTTATGACTAAGTCGCTCAGTATTCTGACAAAGTTGCGGTAAATAACTACATATGCAAGTTTTCGAACTCACATTGCTAAAGGATAAAACAATCCCAACATTCCATGAAAATCGTTCCATGAATTTCACAATATTCACGTGATTCATGCCCACGCTTAACAAGTTGTGGACACGAGTGGTATCATTCATGGTACCTGGGAAGCTCACTCTCAATACGATATTTTTCTTTAAAATATCACTGGCAAATTGCTAGCCAGAAAATCAAACTTCAGCGCCTGACTACGCAGATCCTCTGAAGTGGCATTTTCAGACTGTGATGCAGTATTTCCCAAGCCAAACTTGCCAGCACTCAGCAGTCTTCCGAGGCTGGACATTTGGGCTTGGGAGTTGATAACTTGCCAAGCATCTCCTAAGGGGGTTCGGCCCTGTCGATGGGGCATTAGAATACGCCGACTACCCCCCTGCAGAGGGTAAAAGTCCCTCAATGGGGGTCCTGGATATGGCCTTAAACTATATCCGATGGTGAGGCCCCAGCTTGCGGGCTCTGGGGAGTGTGGAGCCACCCTTTAATTGCCATTGCTCCCAGGTCCACTCTGACCCGGAGTTGTAGTACCTGTTAGGGTCCCAACTATGGGTTAAATAGAAACTGACTTGCAAAAAACATATATTCTATTAAAAAAATGTTCTTCAAAATCACTGGATTCGGCATTAAATAACCTGAAAATGGTTGATATGCCGTAAAACAAAAACAACCAACCAACCTAAGGGGTTTCGAATATCACAGGGTTGCATAAGGAATAACACTCCATGTCATCTGCCAACCTCGAGAGAATCAATCGAACCTGGGACGAGAATACTACAACATTAACAGCATCCGCTTCTACAAGCGAACAGTCCACATCCTCGCGCAAGGAACGATCACCCAACAACTCAGTTATGTTATCTACCGATGATAATCATTCATTAACATCGGCCTTCATTGTCATAAAGTAAGGCTTTGGTAATTCCCTATGCAACCACAATAAAACTAAAACAACGATTATCTTCCCTAAATAAAACTTTAGTTTCCTAACAAGGAATCCAGAAGAACGAGTGACCAACATCTTGTAGCGTTTGTTCTACAAAAATATGGACTAACTTAAAAAAAACACAAAAAAAAACAAAAAAAAACAGGCGTTCAAATATTATACACAAAAATGCACACACAATGATTACAAAAATAAAATTAATTCCTCATGGCCCCCAAAATACAAAAACAAGACTAATACAGTACATTGAGCAGTGGAAATCTCAAGGGATACAATCCCCAGTTACTAATTAAAAGGATCACTGTGACTCAAAAGTATAATTCAGTGGATTTACAACTAATTTAAACTTTCGTATGGAAGTTAATTGACCGGAGAAAGAAGAATAACGTTTAAAACTCTTTGTAATAATATTCTCACTGAAATGCAACTCAAGAAAAGAGTGAGAAGAGAGAGTTTAAATATTAAACTACGTAGGGGAGGGTACTTGCCATTAATGTCACATGTGTATCTTCGAAGGGATCCAAATAACCAAATGCAAATACGGGCTAAGGCCAAGAAAAAGTAACTGTTTTTTCACAAACTCTTTCTTAGTATAACACAGTCTGGTAAGCTAATGTATATAAACTTGCTATCGAAAATTATCATGAATATCTGCACCGTACAAGAAATCCTTTTTACAATAAAATACGAAGCGTATCGTACACATGCGAATGCAACAAGTCTTAGGGAGAGTAGACTTTAACGCATAATACAATATTTGTAATGATATCGTCCAGTTACTTCACAACTCAGAGACATTAAATACATGTGAAAGAACGCACGTGTTCATTATAAATCCAAGTAGTGGAGTATATACGCATTCCTTTTCTTTTAACATATTTGGAAAAAATACATACATATAACTAACACCAGTTTCGGACACAACGTCCCTATTTATTTGCCTCTCCGCGAGGGCATAGTTAATAGTTAGATAAAGGGTCGGTTCTTAAAGTGGTGAAAATCTAGCTTCCAAAAAATAACGGTAAAACTATACAAACACCGTGACAGCGAATTAACCCTAACCCTAATCCTAACCCTAACCCCAACCCTAACCCTAACCCTAAACCTAACCCTAAACCTTACCCTAACCCTAACCCTAAACCCTAACCCTAACCCTAACCCTAATCCTAACCCTAACCCTAACGCTGTCACGGTGTTTGTATAATAATACCAAAATAACGAACACGCTGGATTAGGACGAAAAATAAAACTACCTCAGTCTAGCAGGGTCTCTTATTCGCTGAATAAGGGCAGGAAATGCTATAGTTTCTCCCAATGTAGGCTAGTATGACAAAAAATACGAAATCTGCATTTATCAAAATATCATATTTAAGCGTATTTTACGACCGGGCAATGCCGGGCGACCTGCTAGTACTACAAATAAAAATGTGTACAAAAGAAAGAATGGCGTTGTTGAAAAAAGAGCACTTGCTTCAAAAAATGCTTTTTATTTCTATATTACGTTTTTTGTACGACACGTTTCATTAAAAAATACTGAGCCTGGTTCACTGAACCACAACAACTGAACCACGACACAGATGAAATAAGGTTGGGAATTTTCTGTCACGACTAACCAACAAAAACACTGCCGACAAAGAGAAAAGAACGCGAGTGCCCTCCCACTAGCGCGTTTTTTTTTTTTGTTTTTGTTTTTTTTTCACCTTTTTATTTTACTTTCTTTTTTTTTTTCGACGATTATCATAGATTCACTATCATATTAACAGAAAACATTTTGATAAAAATATAAATTTAATGATTTAAGAAAGGGTTTCACTTTCTTGTTTATAACGTTCTACTTACTTGCTTCCTGACTTACGGTACATTTCTTTATCGACGTGTCACGTGATTAGCCACGGTTACGAAAGACAGTAAACATAAAAAGTAAACAATGCCCCCTACTGAAATGTATTTTAAGCATCTTTTAATACAGAAATTTCGTGAAAATAGTGAATAATTCCACCCCATCCTTCCAAGCTTATAACTCCTCGGAAAATGTAATTCAAGCCCTAATTTTTTTTTTCAATTAAAGGACCAAGGTTCCATTAAAAAAACAAAAGAAAAAACAAATAACGTGGTTAAAAAAAAGGTTTTAAACTTCAAATTTACAGGTAAAATTCCAAAAAATACTACTTTTTTTTTTTTTTAAATTTGAATGTATTATTTATTGACCATTTCTCTTCAATTTGTGAGTAAATTAATTATTTACTTTTCGGTGAGTAAATTAATTATTTACTTTTTAATAGACACTTGAAAATGGAGGGGGGGCGTGAATTTAAAAAAAAAACGTTTGTCTAAAATATTATATTCGGTTTATTGGAAAGAACATAAAATTTCACATTGACCCTGAAAATATCGTAAAAATAGAATCAATAGAAAAATTTTGATAGATTTTTAAAGTTTAAAAATTGAAAAATATTGAGTTCGGAAAATTCATTACTGTTTTCAAAAAAAAAAAAATTCTATTATTTTTAAAACAACTTTAATAGTTTATTTTGGAAGTATAATCCATAAAGAAAATAAACAACCCACTTTTAACAGAAAAATTACGAGATTTTTATATTTTATTCGCAGTTTCGTGTTAGGGGTGTCAAAAATTCCTACAAAAATTCTGATACACAGGATCGGTAGGTCGTCTTTTTTTTTTTTTTTTTTTTTTTTTTTTTTATTATTATTATTATTATTATTATTATTATTATTATTAATAATAATAATAATAATAATAATAATAATAATAATAATAATAATAATAAAAATAAATTAAAAAAAAAAATTATTAATTATCCAAGTTACATAGACACAAGAACTACGTACACACAAAAGATCTCACCGGTCACGTGACACGTCGATAAAGAGATGTACTGGTCAGTAAGTCAGGGAGCAAGTAAGTAGAAACAAGAAAGTGAACCCCCCTCTTAAGTCATTCAATTTATTTTTTATCCATATTTTTTTTCTGCTAGTATGATAGTTAAGTTTATAATCTGTGATAATCATCGGAAAAAAAGGCTGAAAAATAAAAACGCATTTTTACTGGGGAGGGGGTGCACTCTCGTACATGTCCGCCGAGAAAAGTCCTGATTTATTTGCTTCCCCACGAGCTCGAATTTTAATGTAGGGGAACCCAGCTCCCCCAAAATGGGACACCCTGGTGCAAATGTTAAAAGTCGCTGCCAGAGCAGAATGCAAGAAGAAAAAGAAAACATTAAACAAGAACAAACCCCGATACCGCTGCAGAATGCGGATTGTACCGAAATAATAACGTCATTATTTAGAAATGTCTTTTCAACGTGGAGAGGGGGACTTATTTTAAACCCTTCACATAACAATTTAATAATGAGAAGATACCGTAAAAATTGAATTTAACTTGAAAATCCTATCTAAACAATAGCACGGTCCGTATTTTGGAATAAGTGTACATTTTTTATCTTTTTTTTTTCTTGCCACTATGCAACAAATCAACTTACTTGAGCAATGAGCAGCAAATGGTGTTCGTTCAGATTTAGTTCCTGACATTAAACTTCATCATTAATTTATTTATTAAATTGTTAAATGAAAATACAGAATAGTTAACAATAACTCCCTCCCAATTTTCAGAATGGCTTTCTAAATAATAACGTTATTGATACTTATCCACTTATTGTACCGTGCTGAAATAACAACGTTGTTTTTTAGAAATCCATTCTTAACATGGGGAGGGGAGGGTGTTTTTTTAACCCTTTTGTAATTTCACATAACAATTAAACAAAATATACTGTAAAAATCGAAGTAAACTTGAAAATCCTATCTTTAAAATAGTACAGTCCTTATTGTGCATAAGTACTCAAACTTCAATTTCAAAAATTGTGATTGTTGTTTTTGCTATAATTGTAATAACGCTTACTCATATGTAATTTTGTTTTCCTTCCAGAAACATGTGCAGTTACATTGTGTTTATGGCATTAATATATGCATCGGCAAGCCAAGAAGGTAAAGTGTTTTTAAATTTTTTTTTATTAATTGGTTACGTCACAGGTTTTTGCACAGAACCTTTGGCGTAACAGTTATTAAGAGCTAAGTATTAATCAGTTCGAAATGACAGTTTTTTGGAAGTTGAAAGTTCAACCCCCAGTGCAAGTTGATACACCGATATAATTGCGAATTATTTAAAAACTTCCACTCTGTTATGGATGATGAAAAAAGAGTGACGAAATTTTGGGTGCGTCACCAAAATCCGTTTTTCATGGTAACAAAAAGGAAAGAAAAAAAAGGGGAAAAAGCATTTATGGCAAATTTCTCGAAAAAGAGTAACTAGTTGAAATGAGCAAAAGAAATACAGACCCGAATAAGTTTAAAATGATCCAAGTTTATTAAAACAAAAAGTTATCGATTGCCTTTATTTCCCAGGGCTGGGGTTAAAAAAACCCTTAAACATTTAAAAATACATAAAAAAAAATACAAAAAAGACGTCAATCCTTCCTTGCAAGAAAGGCTGAAAGAAAGAACATATAAAAAACGGAAAACAGTCCTTGTTTAGAATTCAGTCCTTTTAACAAAATGTTCTTTTTTTTTCTTTTCCGAAAGGACAAACAAAAAGTTTCTTTGGCCTAAAATGGGAGAAAGAAGTAATTTCCTTTGTGAAGGTTCATGTGCCTTTTAATTCAAAGGGGAGAGAAGACCATAAAGCCGCTTTGGTAGGCTTTATGTGTACAAATACGCGGTAAATTCTTGAATTATAGAAGATTTCCTTTCTGAAGGAAACTTCGGTTGAAAAATCTTTCAAAGAGGGGATTTCCTTTCTAGGGGCGATATTCTGCTCGTCTCGTCGGCGAAATTAATTTTTGTTCTTCTTAGAAAATAACTTCTCAACACACGGTAGTTTCCTTCGTTAGTCCTTTGAGAATAATAATTTACCAGTTGTAAGACTCGATTGTCTTTTAATAACCGGTATTAATCTCCCAGTCGTAAAACCTTGTTGTCTTATAATGACTGAGAATAAAATAATGTTAATAGTTTAGTACCAATCTATGGAGTTCTAAACAAACGTTTTTCTCTAAAGGAGAGAAATTAGGAAAATTAATTTTAACGTCAAGACCCTTTGACGGAGAATGAAAATAGCCTCCTTCTTCTTGGCCGGCTAGATTCACACAACGAAAACGGGCAAAAACCCTTTCCTCCTCCTCCTCCTCCTCCTCCTCCAGAGGGTAGGAATGGGGCCGGCTGCTAGAAAGCGAACTATACCGATGCTGATGATGATGGAAGGGACCTGCCGGTCAAGGAATGCGTTTCTTGACCCAAATGCGGAGATGTTGAATGGGTATAAATAAAAACATAAATAAAATTTATTTTTCTATTAAAAATTTCAACAAGAGCAAGCTGTTACACAGGGTGAAACGATAAATTTGTCGCCCTAAAGAAAACAACACTACAGCTTTATTTTAAAACATTTATTGAAAAAAATCAATCCAGGTAGCTTATGTAGTACAGCTGATATCTATTCAATGTAGCCGCCTTCAGCCTCAACCACCGCCTCGATACGGGTGCGGAACTGGAAGCATGCCTTTTTCACAAGTATCGAGGGGAGCTCGGCAAATACTCAGCAGATGGTGGCGATCAGGCTGGCTTTGGTGTTGTGGGAGGTCTTGTTAGTGATGTTCTCGACGTATGACCAAATGAAGTAGTCCAGCAGGTCCAAGTCGGGGGAGGAGGGAGCTACAGTGAGTGTCTGTCATTTTGATCTTCACTCTGTTATATGATGGGATGGCAAAATCTACAATTTGCAGTTTTTTTCTTTTTGCTGTATAGTCTGCATGTTCAGTTCTCTTTGTTTTACGTATTGTTCTTTCTATATTTTTGGATTTTATGGGACCCCTGACAAAAGGAGGGTGGACCTGTAAATTTACCCTTGTCCGTTCGTCCGTTTGTTTGTTCGTCTGTCCGCACTTTTCTGAACTTTTCTACGCCTTGGAATTATGAAATTTTGCACAAACATTAAACATGATATGAGTAAAAAAGTAACAGAAAGGATTTACTGGGAAAACTCCGATTGCCCCCCACTAGGGTGCCTTTCGGGTTAAATTGGTTAAAATTGACATTTTTGTACTTATTAAAAAAAAATGATGCCTTGGATTTTTATAAAACTTTCTGAAAAGTTGTAACTAACTGATTTCTATATAATTTTGTTTGTCTGTACTTCGCAATTACTCTTGGGTGTGCCCCAGAGGCTCTTTTAGGGCTAATAAAAAGACTGCATTTTTGAGACTATTTTACCATATTCGTCCAAAATTTTCTGTGTATATTTATTTAGCAGTTTTGCATGGTGCTGAACTCAACTTTAAATATGTTAAGGCCTTGAGGCTAAATGGAGGAGGGCAAATGATGGTCTTAATCATTTCTTTTTTTTTTTTTGCATAGTGCAGAAGTCAAATTTACATATGTTAAGGCTTAAAACTGCACCATTTGTTCATTTTTACCAGGATTTGACGTTCCCTGGAGACTTTTGGGGCTAAATGGAGGGGAGATGCTGAACTTAGTCATTTTTTATGCCTCGTTCGCTGTGCACTTACGGGGGTGGGGGACATGCATGTTTCACTTGTTTTGTTTGCATTTGACTTTATAGAAGTAAACCAATACTTGTACCTATTTACTATGCCTCCCCACGGGACAGAGTTAGACACCAGGGTCGTTTTTTAACGTGGAGAAAAGGTACAAAAATAAAAATTGTCTCAGTCGTAAAGGATTTCTCCTCCACCGAAAGAGAACAAGAAAATGAAGTGCAGCATCTGAAGAACAGATGGTATTTATTTGCTCCCCCACCGAGCAAATTAGGCACAAGGCCAATTTTTAATGTGAGGAGTGAAGGGAGGGGGAAGGGAAAAAGGGGACCAGCTCCCGAGAGGTGGGAAATGGGAGCTGGTTAAAGGTCAGGCATGTGGGGTTGCCCCCACATCTGGTCTTTGCTAGTCATAGCTAGTCATAGCTAGTCATAGCTTGCAGTATCTGCCGGAACAGATGGTATTTATTTGCTCCCCCACCGAGCAAATTAGGCACAAGGCCAATTTTTAATGTGAGGAGTGAAGGGAGGGGGAAGGGAAAAAGGGGACCAGCTCCCGAGAGGTGGGAAATGGGAGCTGGTTAAAGGTCAGGCATGTGGGGTTGCCCCCACATCTGGTCTTTGCTAGTCATAGCTAGTCATAGCTTGCAGTATCTGCCGGAACAGATGGTGTTTATTTGCTCCCCCACTGAGCAAATTAGGCACAAGGCCGTTTTTAATGTGAGGTAAAAACCAGCTCCCCTAAAAGTAGGCAAAAAGGGGGCACTCTGGTTACCAAAAATAATAATTGTCCCAGTATAGAGGGTTTCCCCTCCATTGACTGGTACAAATTATCTTAAGTGTAGTATCTGCCGGAACAGATGGTGTTTATTTGCTCCCCCACTGAGCAAATTAGGCACAAGGCCGTTTTTAATGTGAGGTAAAAACCAGCTCCCCTAAAAGTAGGCAAAAAGGGGGCACTCTGGTTACCAAAAATAATAATTGTCCCAGTATAGAGGGTTTCCCCTCCATTGACTGGTACAAATTATCTTAAGTGCAGCATCTGCCGGAACAGATACTACACTTTGATCTTGTAGTAATTTTAGTGTTCACTTGATTGTCCCCCACCTCTCCAGTTGTGAACCACCGTCGCATGCTTGCCAGGCCTGGCATAAGTATTGTCATTAATCTTATATATATAAACGGCTATATGTCTGTCTTTCTGTCTGTCAGTCGGTCTGGCTGCCTGTCTCTATATTTTCAAATTCTATCTCCTCCGAAACTAAAAGTCGCAGAGCGGCGCTAGGGGCCTCAAATGATTGGATGTTTTACGGACAGTTCCTTTATGGATTTTTAGCGAGTTAAAATTGTTTTTAAGGGATCAAAAAATGGATCAAAATTTAAAAAATCGTTAAACATTTTGTACATTCATTTTAGTTTACTTTTGATTTTTAATTTTTAATCGGTCATATTGGTACTGTGGTAACGTCACCAGCTTTGAATGTTACAGTTTCGGTTGCGATTCTAGCTGATGGTACCTAAATACTTTTTTTTACTTTGGAAATTACGAATCTATAATAATATATACGAAATCTGGACAAATTAAAATATATTTAAGCGTATTTTACTCCAGGGCAAAGCTTGGCGGTTCCCCACTAGTTTATATATAAAGTATTTTATTTAAAAAGGACATTGAATATAAGTATAAATATGGTTAAATTCTTAACAATGGAAGTACACATTGAATAGAATTTTTTATAGGTAAGTGATTTTTTAGAATTTATATATATTTTTTATAATCGAAGTAAGTAAAATTTCGTTGATTTTCTTTAAATCTTTTTTAAAGAAAACCGATTTAAAAAAATACAATATTTGCATAACGTGCTATTAAACTAGTTATTTTTTAAAATTTGGTCTTTGCTCCTTTAATTGAAAAAAAAAATAGGGTTTGAATTACATTTTTTAAGTATGTATAAGCTTTGAAAGATAGTAAGTTGATTTATTCAGGTTCATATACGGCATTTTTAATGGCCGCTTCTGATACACGTACAGGACTGTATTTCGATCACTACAATATATATATATATATATATATATATATATATATATATATATATATATATATATATATATATAAAGTGATGAGACGTTTCCAATATTTTTTCAGATTCTGGTACAATTATCTATTCCGATTCTTTATGCGAGGCTTGTCTAGAAAGTATCCGACCTTTATATTTCCTATGCAAAATAAAGATGATAGCGCGGCACCTTGATGCGCATGCGTAAAGTTTTGGTGAACATCCAGGGCGTCAGTCGCTGCCTGTCGGTCACTGAGTGAAATGCTACACGACGTGTTCGTCGGATTACCGATTCTCTCAAGATGACTGAACGTGGTAAGCAACGGTACTGCATCAAACTTTGTCAAAAGCTTGGTGATTCTCAAAGCGAAACAATTCGTAAGATTTAGCAGATGTTTGTAGAAGAGGCAATGGGTGTAACACAAATTAAGGAGTGGTTGAACAGAGTCAAAAATGGCCGCACATCAGCGGAGAATGAAAAGCGTTCTGCCAGGCCTCAAACTGCTCGGAGTGCAACTGTTGTTAAGAAGACACGAAATTTGGTGATGGCAGAGCTTGCCGAAGAGGTTGGAGATTCTGCACATGCAATTTTGTGTGATGATTTGGGCATGCCCAGAGTGGCAGCAGTAAAATTCGTGGTCAGGTTGTTGTCACCGGAACAAAAGGACCTCCGTGTTCAAGTTGCATAGAACCATCTGGACACCGCAAACTCTGATCCTGGGTTTTTGAACATCATGATAACTGGAGATGACTCATGGATGTATGGAGACGACCCAGAAACAAAAGCAGTCGTCGCAATGGAAGCATCCCAAGTTTCCAAGGCTGAAAAAAGCGCGACAGGAGCAAAGCAAAATCAAGGTGATGCTGTCTGTTTTCCTTGATATTCGTGAAGTTGTGCTTCATAAATAGGCACCGGAACGAGAATCAGTGACAAAGGAGTACTATCAAAGGAGTAATATCAAAGGAGTACTATCAAAATGTTTTCCAGCGTCTCCGTGACGGAGTTCGGTGCAAAAGATCAGACATGTGTACTGCGAAAAATTGGCAACTGCACCGCGAACGCGCTCCCGCACACACATCCCATTTGATCCAACATTTCTTGATCAAACATAGAATTCTAGTCGTTCACCAACTTCTTTACTCTCCAGACTTGCGACTTCCGGTTGTTTCTAAAATTGAAGACACCACTGAAAGAACCCCGTTTTGAGAGTAGAGAGGAGATAATGCAGAGCGTGACGGCATAGATAAACACTATTCCAAAAGAATACTTCCAGAGGTGTTTCCAGCAGTAGAAGGATCGGTAAGCTAAGTGTGTGCAAGCTCAAGGGGCCTACTTTGAAGGGGATTAGGGTCAAAACCCCGTCAGATATGTAGAATATTTTTTTCTGGCCCAAGGTCAGATAATTTTTAGACAGGCTCGTAAGTCTCTAAATATGAAGTAGCTATTTTCCCCGAGATTACGATAAAAACACGTGTTAAATGTGCAGATATATTTCTAAATGTAAAAATACATTTATAGGGGATGATCTATCGATTTTACTTTCACTGGTCGTTCAAAATCAATAAATATTTATTATTTTATTATTATTATCAGCAATGGGAGATTTTGCCTTAAACAACATCAAATAAATAGGACAATTCAAAGAATCGTTTAGGCATTGGAAAATAGGCACTAACATTTCCGATACGATTCCGACACCCCCATACAATTCTCGATTCTAATTCCAATTAATCGTCCCAACACTAATATATATGTGTGTATGTTTGTGTGAGAGAGACAGAAAGAGAAAGAGAATATATATATATATATATATATATATATATATATATATATATATATATATATATAAATTCCGATGAAATTGGTACTCTACCTCATCTCCTGGGGTGAAAATCCAATGGAAACAGTAATGTAAATTTATTATGGGCTCAATAAAAAATTAAAACATTATATATATATATATATATATATATATATATATATATATATATGTGTGTGTGTGTGTGTGTGTGAGAGAGAGAGAGAGAATATA
>NC_136519.1:48673189-48750689 GCF_053919585.1 Euprymna scolopes | reverse complement strand
CCCAAACTAGCAGGACGTGTGGAAATTAGTTTGTGCAAGGAAATTATTTTATGTAGAATTTCAAATGTTTAAACCAAAAATTGGCTTAGTAATTTGGTAGACCGTAGAGGTCATTTTTTTTTAAAACTTTGACACCAATTTTGACCCCTTAACATTTATTGTTTTGGGTTCAAATCAAATGAAAACGTCCAAGTAACCTACATCTAAAATTTCAGATGTTTAGACCCAAAATTGGCGGAGGAGTTTGGTAGAGTTTCCAAAGGTCAAATCGTTGAACTTTGACCCCTTGACAGTCAAATTTCTGACCGAAAACCGATTAAAAAGATTTTCCCAAATCTTAATACCCCTTATATCAAATCTTGAGTCTGGAGACTGAAAATTGACAGAGTAGTTTGGTAGGGAAATGTACACAGACACACACACAGACAATTTCACTTTTTTTAGATATATAGATTGGAACAGTAGTTCGATTAATGCAAATCGTAAAAATATTATTTTAGTTAAATGTTTAATTCTTCTCTTTTTATTTTTTCAGTTGTCAAGATGAGATCGCAATTTCAGAGTCGAAAGGAGTCTCTTGAACGCATGCAGGTAACATTACTACCGAAACCGAAATGGTCAAAAGTGGATAACCGTTATTATGCCAATAATGCGCATTATTCCTATACTTACAATAAACTTATTAATCATCCAAATCTCTGCTCCCGACACGAGAAAGTATTCCTTTTATTCGCTATAAGGTCGACGTATAACAACTTTGCGATGAGATACATTTTACGAGAACAATTAAATCAACAGTACTACGTCAATCACGGAAAAAACATAGTCGTTGAACACGTGTTCCTGTTCGGAAAGTCAAACACTTTCGTTACAGATCAACTAATACAAGAAGAAAACCGGCTAAACAACGATATACTCCAAGACGATTTTCAGGACTCGCTCGTAAATGAACCCCTGAAAGAGATCATGGCATGGAAATGGGCTTTAGAGTTCTGTCCAAACACCGAGTACATGATGATAGCAAACGACGATATTTTTGTTGACGCCAACAAGATTGTGCCGTTTCTTTTACAGGACTTACAGCTGGATCAAATAGACGACCATGTTGCTCTTTGCTACGCTGTCGGTCTCGGGGAAAACTTCCATCGCAAAAAGAAAACATATGCTGGCATGCCTGAAAATAAAGTATATCAAGGTGCGTTTTATCCACGGCATTGTCACCGATTTGGCTATGCCGTCCACATAAATGTTGCTAATAAACTATACAAAGCATCAATGACGAATCCACCAATATTACCGATTCGGATCTGGGTTGCGATTCTTGTAGAAAAACTGAGGCTCAAGCTCTTAGACACCAAGTCTCGATACGTGATTTTTAATGTCCAAGCCGTTTTTGCTAACCCCGAGTATCCATCTAAAGAGGTAATGATTGGACATTCTGAAGACGCGGCGTATGCTGGCAGACAACTGCAAGTTATTAACGATATCTGGTCGCACATGAAGCGACGCATGATAAAGAAACTGCACACGGACAAAATCGTGGTGCAACATTCTGATGATGGCGTGTATCGCTTAGTAGCACAACACGCTGTTTTGATTTGTGTCCCGTCCGTAATTGTCATCATTTTATTTTATAGATACTTAACGAGGAGGAAAGTTTGAACAAAATAATTCTTATGTGAGAATCCCAATTTTAAACTATCGCTACGAGATTAACGCAAAATGATCTCTGAGAATCAGCTACATACATTAACTTTATTTTTTATCACAATTATCCCTTTGTTTCTATTTCTCTATTCTATCCTCTTCCCTGCTTCCTTCCCTCTCTCTCTCTTTCTTTCTTTATATATATATATGTGTGTGTGCGCGTGTGCATATATATTATATATGCGCGCGCGCGCGTGTGTGTGTGTGTGTGTGTATAGTGTAATAGAATACTTATCCAGGTTCTACATATCAAGTTTTCTTAATTGGTTTTTTATGGCTTTTCAAAAGGTAGCCATGACAATATTGTTTCGTATTGCGACTAACAAGTCTGCAAAATTATATCTTTGCTGTATATTTAGTCACGTATTCATCAGATTTTACCTTAAAAACTTCGAAAAGCACCATTTTGGACAACTTGCATGGTTCATGCCACTGACTGACTTTGCGGTTTTTTCTATTTACGTAACGATATATATATATATATATATATATATATATATATATATATATATATATATATGTGTGTGTGTGTGTGTGTGTATGTGTTTGTGTATATATATGTGTGTTTATATATGTGTGTATATATATGTGTGTATAAATATATATGCGTGTGTGTATATATGTATGTGTATATATATATATATATATATATATATATATATATATATATATATATATATATATTGCAAAACTGTTGAAATTCAAAGACTTACATTTTTTCTTTTTTGTAACTTTTGTTTGTTTATCCTGGACTTCATCATTACAGCCGTTTCGTTAATAGGATGGCAATTTTATGATTTTAAGTGTCCATAAAAATTTCCTGTCCCCACCAACTCGTCAGATGTCGTTTCCATTTGATGCTACCAACAAAAGGTTTATTTTGTACATGATAAACCTGGTGTTTGGGGAAAAAGAAATTCCATCCGCACGTTGCTACATGTAAGCCATCTTGGGTGTCCGAGAAAATAAATTTCCGTTTTAAACCATAATTTTGTATTTTTTATTTTTGTTTTAATTTCAATTTTTTTTTTTTCGTTATTTATTCTTTTCTATTTTTTATAATTTTATTTCTACATTTATATAATTTTTCTTTTGATATTAGTATATGGTATGCTTCTAGTATACAGATGTTGCATCATTTTGATTTGCTTGGTTTATATTTTTCCGCTCTTTCAATTATGGATCATCTTAATTTTTATTCAATGTTATTTTTCTTTAATTCCTTAACCCATACTGCTAAAGTGGTTGAGTTTTCTTAGTTTTTTTTTCTTGTTATTTTCGTTATTACTATTGTTTCTGATTCTGTCGTCATTATTGTAATCGTCACTATTTTTGTGATCATCTCTTCTGTTGTTTAATTTTTATCTGCATTGTTGTTTTCGTTATTTGTGGTGTTATTTTCTTTCTCAGTGTCATTTTTAAACGATGCTAGGTGATTACGATATATGTCCTTAAAGCAAGTTCCGGTGCTCCCAAGATATACTTTAGTTTCATTATTTGTTACAACTTCACATTTGTATACTACGTTTAAGGTTAAAAAGTCCCCCCATTGGACATTCAGTAGGGTTTCGGCAGTTACATTATTTTACGTTGTTAGATTCATTTTCTCCCTATCTCTATTTTTCAAAAATTAGTTATATTTTGTATTGTTGGGGCCAATTATGGTATTTGTTAAGTTAGCAGATGTTGAGAAGGATAGCTTGACAGTGTTTTTATTAATTATCTTACTTAGTTTACTACCTTGCTAGAAATTTGTGTCTATAATTTGGTAAAATTCCTTCGGGGTTTATTTTTTATGTGGTGGCTGAACAGTGGATGGAACCATGTTTGGCTCTTCCTTCGATTTTTCTTTTTAACATCTCTTTCTGTTTTATTATGGTCTAACTTTTCCTTTTTCTTTTTACTGTTTATTGTATGTTCTATTTTTTTCATTGGTTTTTGCTCTTTATTTTGCTTTTTTTATATTTCTTTGTAGACATGTTGTAAGATATTACATTTGCGTTGTTTGCTGTTTTTTCTGCACTTATGTTACTGTTTACAGTCTCCTTAACAAATTTAATTTGTTATTTATATCCTGATCTAGCTAAGGCTTTGTTATAATATTCTTTATTTTTATTGAATAATTCTTCATTTTGTGATATTTTGCATATTCTTTTTGATATGCTAAGTATAAGTGCTTTTTTATACTATTCGAATGGTTGGACTTGTGATCTATGTAGAATAACGTTTAGTTAGGCTTATGGTAGGGTTCATAAGCGTTGTTGTCTAGATTCAGGGTTATGTCTAAGAAGTTTACACATTTATGGGTTGGGTCTATTGTTATATCTAGGTTCAGCTTACTGAAGAATTGTTTAATTTTTTTTTTTCAAATAACCTATTTGTTGAGTTTATGTAAAACAATGCATCATCCCGGTATAGTCCTCCTTTTAGTCCTGGATTTTTTTTATATAGTTCATTTGGTATATGAAGTCCGGATATCCCATTGTGACGTAAAAGTTGAGCTTCCTGTTTTTTCTGGTACATAGTTTGTTATCATATTTTATTAGATTTCTTCTTGCTAATCTTATAATGCCTAATTCTAATTTTGTTATATATGTTAGTTTTCTAGCTAGTTCTAGTACTTCGTCAAAGAGATTGGGTGAAATAGAGGGGTAATAGGAATCTATGTCAAACATAAGGAATTTTCTATTTTTGCCTTGGAGTAGTGTGCTGAACCATCCAATTATATATATATATATATATATATATATATATATATATATATATATATATATATATATATATATATATATATACTAGATCCTGCCACATGTTGTTGTGCCTCAATTTGGCGAGGTGGAAAAATCCCAAAATAAGAAAATGCATTTCCTTATATGCTTAATTTCCCAATACTTGTGGGTACACAATTTTTGTTGTTCCATTTTCTAAGCTGATATCAAAATGTTTTGGTTTGTTTACTCTAGAAAACGTAACATAGATTGTCCATGTGAGAAACAGTCAGTGTGTAGATGTAATCCACACAATAATAAAGATTGTCCCTGGGCTTTCTTGATGGTGATTGCAAACGATATTCAAATTGGGAATTGCAATCTCCTAAACTGAAACGGCGTATCCGGTTGAATCATAAAAATGCATGTAATGAGGACATCTTCACCTTCGAAAGGTCATGTAAAGATTGTTGCGTCTATGAAGTTATTCATTAGTTTTTTACTGCAAGTCGTGTGCCATTGCAAAGCTTGGGTTGGGTTATATTTCGCAACATGATAATTAGTACGCCAATTTTCCATTGCAGTACATGCGGTGGCATCCCTGGCAAATTTAGTGAATTAAAAAAATTTGTTAGATAATTAATCACTTCATCTGCTTCCACAACAGTGTTGATGGACTTGTATGTGACTACCTCACGTGGAATTTTAAGCTGAATAATATCGTTAAGATCATGAACGTTTTTGTGTTGAGGTGCAAGAATATTTCTTTCACTCATCCAACTTGAATTCTTATAATTAATTTGAATTTCTTGAAAACCCTTTTTACCAACTCTTTTTTTTATGTAACTAAATTACAGAAGTTATGAGGCAACGAAATTCGCCCTTAACTTGGATCACTGTTCCGTTCTCGATTTCCAACAATTGATGCGAAGTTTTCTCTGAGGATCGATCGTTCCGCAACTGGACACGCATATTTTGAGTTAAGTTTAATGTCTTCATATGGCGCCAAAAGGTAGAGTATCTGAGAGAAGCATCTATTTCATCTGCTGGTGTTGATTAAGGAATTATAGGTAACGTTTGCCTGAAATCTCCTGCAAGAAGTATTACTGCATTCCCAAGTGGTCGGACATTACCACGCAAATCTTGCAAATATAAATCAAGAGCCTCAAGTGATTTTTTGTGAGCCATTGTGCATTCATCTCAAACAACAAGTTTGAATTTCTGCAATATTTTTCCCATGTTGGATGTTTTGGAGATATTGAACATGGAGTTTAGAAAAATTGAATGTTTAATAGTAATTTCAAAGCAGAATGAGCTGTTCTACTACCTGGTAGTAAGGTCGCAGTTATTCCACATGAAGCAAGAGCTAAAGCTATGCCATTTTGTGATCAATTTAATTAGTTCCTCCTGGTGCTGTGCTAATTAGCAGTAATTTTTAAATAACTTTCTATTCTCACGGTAAGTAATTTAAGTGACTAAGATAGGATTTATCCATGATTTTCGATCTCTTAATGTAACTAAAATAGGACTTATTCATGTTTTCACAAATACTTTATTCACTGTAAATAATTTAGGAGAGTAAAATAGTATAAGCGATGAGAGGGGGATGGATAGAGAGGAAGATAGAGAGATAGAAAGAGAGAGAAAGTGAAATAGAAAGAGAGGGAGAGTGAAAGAGAGGGAGATGGGGGGATTGAGAGATAGATAGATAGATAGATAGAGAGAGAGAGAGAGAGAGAGGGCATAAGTGGAGAAGAAATCCTTCTAGACTGAGGCAATTTTTATTTTTGTTCCTATCAAGAGTACCCCTTTTGCGGGAGCTGGATTTTGCACACATTTAAACCGAATTTTGTGTCTAACTGCAGTTGTGGAGAGGCATGTAAATAGGAAGTGTGTGTGTGTGTGTGTGTGTGTGTGTGAGAGAGAGAGAGAGAGAGGGAGAGTAAAACTAAAAAATACACCGGCAATAACTATTATACGTTTATGCTTCTTGTGTTACATGATAAGGGCTGTCCCCTTTTCATGTAAGTATAAAAATAGAGAGATTTAGTTAAATGTAAAAATGAAATAGAATAGACGAAATTCGAACCTCGTAATTTAGGTTTAGAAATAGATTACGAGAGAGAATTAGCAAATGGAATGTAAAAACAAGCCATTGTTTAGCTTAGAGATAAAATAGTTTTAAGAAAAGGAATGCAACTATAGGATAATTTAATAAACATGTTTGTAACATATTATAAATATAGGTTACTGTGAATATAGGTTAAAATTCCTTTTGTAAACAAAGAAAAAAGTTTTGGACACGCATTTCTAGAACACGTGAAAGAAGACACATGTTTTAACATGTGTATGACGTCATGGAAAATCGGAAGTTCTCGATATAGTTAGAAACCTTAGAGTTAAGGAGAGAGAGTCAGGGGAAGTCTGAGAGAGAGTCCGAGGACGACAGATGACAGTCTGGAGTCCAGACATGGACAGTCGAACATTTGGAAGCGAGACGATCACCTTTGAAACATAGAATGTAAAACTTTGAATTCTTGACTAAGAAAACCACGACCGGTCGGAGAAGAAATAAACCCATCATGTGTTTTTATAAACGTCGTCTTTGTGTTGTAATTCTACCAAAAGGTAAAATGAAAATTGTCATTATATGTCTTATATATAATGTGTTTTAAAATGTCTTTACATACACAATGTCTCAACACTCAAAGAGCTTCTACACTTCTAAGTATGAACATTTTATATATATGAATCTCTTTATAACACGAACACAGAACGCAACATCGCTCTTAATAAGACTCTCTCTTAATAAGACTCTCTAAGACTCACTTTTAATAAGACACATGAACTCCAATCTCTGGTCCCCCCTCGCCAATCTTTCACGAAAAACACCCGTCTAGCTGAATCCACTGTGAAAAATTTCCCCCACTCTATATCTGTGCCTAAATCAAAACGCGGATTCCATGAACAAAGCTTCTTTCTTAGAACTGCACGCCTGTGGAACTCTGTTCCGTCTGCCTGCTTCCCTCCGGACTACAACTTGGATGTCTTCAAGTCCAATGTTAACAAATTCCTAATGAACCGCCCCCTTAAGTAAACACTTCAGCAAATCTCCTCACTAACTTAATGTACTTGCAATAACCCTTACCCCTGATTGGCTTCCGGGCCTTGATAAGTGGTGATCACTGTGTAAAAAAAAAAATATATATATATATAACACTTGTACGGTCTATTGCAGCATTAAAAATGATTTTTTTTTAAATATGATTTATTTTTTATGTTGCAATGTAGTTGTGTAGGAAGTATGAACGAATATATTTGTTAATTTAACCTTATATATATATATATGAGATTTATATCACCATTGAATACAACAGAAAAAAAAAATTACTGTTGTTTAGAGTTAAAATTTGTGTGAAAAAGAAAAAAACGAACAACAAAAAAAAAGAACTTTATTTCTTTTGTTTGCATTTAATTTTACTCTATATAAAAAAAAAATCTCGCATTGTTCTTGGCTTTTAATTTTACCTTATAATTTTCTTCAACAATGCTTCAAGCAAACTACAACCTACTTATATATATATATATATATATATATATATATATATATATATATATATAACATTCACGTGAAATCACCTTTTTCCTCACCAGACTATCCATTCAAGTAAAAACGCATTTTTCTTCACCCTATTCCCTCTGCTTCACTATTTGTTATCAAGTAAGATCTTAGACTTACTTGCAGTTTCATTAAATATTTTTGCAAGCAAAATCCAATCCCGCATTTTGCTAATTCCTACCCTCTGATGAGAAGGAAAGTATTTCTTCGAAACTCCACGGATTAAGGACTATCCACTTATTTAATGTTTCCTTTTCAAATTAAATATGCTTTTAAATCTTTTTCAAAGTGTTTTTTAACATGTTTTATTAACTATTTGCTCTTATATATATATATATATATATATATATATATATATATATATATATATATATATATATATATATATATTATATTATATTTAAGATATAATTATCCACTGACACGTGTTTCGTCGTCCACGACTCATCAGAGGGCTGAATCTAGCGAGATTCAGCCTCTCTGATGAGTCGTGGACGACGAAACACGTGTCAGTGGATAATTATATTTAAAAATAATATATATGCCGCTCCCCATTAAAAAGGGGTACCAGATTGGTCAATGGGAAAATTATTCGCAACAAGCATTTAGGTAAAAATGCACTTTCGTATAAATACTTGAATTCATTCAAGAAAGTATCGCTAACAAAAACAAATAATATATATATATATATATATATATATATATATATATATATATATATATATATATATATATATATATATATATATATATATATATATATATACTGACCACTAAAGCAACGAATACGTGATTGATAAAAAACAATACACCGGCATATTCAGTTTCAATAATCACTATTTGTTTATGCTTCTTTGCACAATTGTATTGTAGCATTTATAATACATTTTTAAAATATTATTTCTTTTTATGTTGCAATGTGATTGTGTAGGAACTATAAACGAATGTATTTGTTAGTTTAAAGTTTTTTACGCGCGTGACTAAATCGAGATTTTTCGGCATTTATCGAGACAAATTTTTGTGTGTGTGGTGGTGTTGGTGTTGGTGTTCAATAACCATCGCCCCATGCGTAATTTCTTTACTGATAGGTTTTCTGAAATGTTTTCACTGGATTATTATTGATTTTTTCACTGGATTTTTTCACTGGATTATTTTTTCACTGGATTTTTTCACTGGATTATTATTGATTATTATTGATTTTTTTCACTCGATTATTAACCAGATTATGAAAAGGAAAATTGAAAAAAAAATCATTATTTCGACATTTGAAAAAGGTGCTCACTTTTTAGTTACAACGTTCTGGTAAATTGGTCACCCATTTTTTTTTTTTTTTCTAAACACGGAAATGTCTTCGGGAGATATAAAACGGTCCCATAATGACGAAGCAATGTATCGGGAGGCGTACGATATGAAATTTGACGACATAATGGAAAATTACGAAACATATCTCCAACATGTTAGTGAAATTTATAATTTTTCAAGTTTAGAAAAAGTCTCACTTTTCATAAAAACAGATTAATTATTGTAAAGAAACACCCAAAACTCACCTTTCATAAAACAATTTTTTTTAAAATCGAAACTTTACTTTCATAAAAACAAAAAATGAAATGTCATGATCATTCTATTTTTTTTTTTAGAAACAAAATGAATATTTCTGACTTCCAAATGCGGTAGGCTCATGTCATTTGTACTTTCTATGGTTTTGATATACCCACGTTTTTATTGGTTACAAAGGGGGTAACCGATTTACCAGAACGTTGTAACTAAAAAGTGAGCACCCCTTTCAAATGTCGAAATAGTGATTTTTTTTTTTCCAATTTTTTTCATAATCTGGTTAATTAGTGTCCAATCAATAATAATCCAGTGAAAAGAAAATACTACCTCCGGTCGGAAATAGTTGGTACACAAAAATTTTCAGTTCGGTCAGAAATACTTGGTGCATACAAGTTTCAAGTTTTATAAGGCAGTACTTTTGAAAGGAATTACAGGTTTACCAAATAATTAAATTGACAATTGATTGTATGTACATTCTTACAATGTATGATTAAATAAATGTACATTCTTACAATGTATGATTAAATTAAAAAAATTTTCAGTTCGGTCAGAAATACTTGGTGCATACAAGTTTCAAGTTTTATAAGGCAGTACTTTTGAAAGGAATTACAGGTTTACCAAATAATTAAATTGACAATTGATTGTATGTACATTCTTACAATGTATGATTAAATAAATGTACATTCTTACAATGTATGATTAAATAAATGTATGATTAAAAATAATGCAAAAAGCTAAAACAACTAACTATTTATTCAATTGTGTTAATTTACTTTTAAATTCTTCTGATATCAAAATTGAAGTGGAAAGTTTTCCATTTCTTTCTAGCTGTGCTTTTGACATATGCTGAAGCCTGTAATTGTTGCCACCATCAGCCAAAATTATTTGTTCCATTGTCTTCTGCAATGTCAGGAAAATGTTGTTCAACTTTGATTTTTCTAATTCTTGAAAACTGGTTTCAACTGCTTCAATTAATTCATCAATATTCTTTGGAGCCTTTTGGTGTTGAATGGATTGTATTGAAGTAACCTAGGTCAAGCACGTTCAGATCCGGACTGTTTGCAGGCTGGTTAACCAGTTCAATGTTCAGCTCTAATCTCTCCGATTCTTGTTTGAACACCGGGTCCGTTGAATGTACGTGTGGCTTAGCATTGTCTTGTTGAATTATGATTCGTTGTGCAATGGATCCACTTGGCCATTTGTTCCGGGTGGAAACAAGGACCTTTTCAACAAGGAATTCACGAATCTGAATTTTCGTTATTGTATCCATGACTTTAGTTACCATTGTTCCAGCAGGCCTGTTTCTGCTGTTACGTTTAGCCGCCTCTTGTTTGACATATGACCAAATTCCAATCTCCCCGTCAAAGTAAGATTTGCGATGTGGATCCCAACGGGGTTGAGCCACGGCAGCAAGAAACATTACCTTTGTAATGAAACGCTTGCTTTTAGTGGTTCTTAAAGGATCATGTTCGTCTTTGCCTAAATAAAATTTCCTTGCATTTTGCGTCATGTAAAACCATTTCTCATCAATATGTATGACATCAAACATTTCTCTAAAAGTTCCTCGATTTAAATCCAACTGAGAACGGAAAAAATCAACGCGACATTTCATGTTTTCTATCGTGATAAGCGGTTTTACAGCATTCGAATGTGCCCAAATTTCGCCATCTTTCATCCTTGCAATCAGCGTTGTCTTAGGTATTCCACATGCTTGAGCAGTAGACGTCAAAGTGGTTCTTTTTCTCAAAAAAATGGTGTTTATTTTTGCCAACTGTGAACTATATTCCTTCTTTTTGGGGCCACAGAGAAACTTACGACTCAAAGAATCCATTGGCACCGATATATCGGACGAACTGTCTAGTGTTCGTGACCAAATTCTGCCCACATTATTTCTTCCTATATCGAATTTTGTGGCAACATCTTTGATTGCACCTCGTTCTAGGATGCGCCCTTTAGACCTTTGTAGCAACGCTTGCAGAACTGCTGTTCGTCTTGAATTTGTCAATTCTCTCTTATCACTTCTGTTTTTACCTTCCACATTGGCATCAACTACATTTTCCATATTTATATAGCCACTGATGGTATTTTTAAAAATAGATTATATAACAATAAACAAAGTAATGTGCATATATTAAACTCTAAATGACTTTTAGAACGAAAACTGTTCTTTTTCAATTAAGCAGGTTCTAAAGTACTACCAGTTACCCCTAAAACGTTGAAATGGTGCGTGACAAAACCTAAAACGCGGACAGTTTTAATTCTGCACCAACTATTTCCGACCGGAGGTAGTATACCAGTATAGAAATTAGGCATGGGGTGATTGTTGTACAACTCCGCATTATTATTATTTATTCATTTTTTTGATGAATATATAAAAATGAACCATATTAGTGTCCAGCGAAATAGTAAAACAATCGCTAAGAAAACATCACGAAAAGAAAACGAATTTTTGTCACGTTTTTGCCGAGAGGAAACGATTAAAAAAAAGTGTTTTTAAAGATTGTTTTATTTTTTAATTTCAAATATATAACACGCGCTTGGATTAGATGAAAACGCTATCGCAAAATGTCGAGGTAATCGATTCAGTAATTTTTTAGATTATCGGTTACGAACAAACATACTTCTACACCCACACATACCCACACCCGCGCACACACACACACACACATATATATATACATATATATACATACACACACACACACACACATATATATATATATATATATATATAGTAATTTATAAAATATATATGGCGATTAAGCTACACTGAATATTCCGCGTTTCATCCACTCTAGGACTCTTCAGGCTTATGCGCGAATTCTGTGGTTGTTTATCGTTTTTATATGCTCATCTTCTATTGAGATTTTAGTTAGCCAATCAGCTTTCTAGTATCCACCGCGCCCTTCCCATCAGCCAATGAGCATGCATTTATCGGAAAAAGGCCTTTGTCCGATAAATGCATGCTCATAGATATTCCATACTAGAAAGCTGATTGGCTAACTAAAATCTCAATAGAAGATGAGCATATAAAAAACGATAAACAACCACAGAATTCGCGCATAAGACTGAAGAGTCCTAGAGTGGATGAAACGCGGAATATTCAGTGTAGCTTAATCGCCATATATATTTTATAAATTACTAACTAGCTCTACCTACGTATTGAGCACTTTGGAAGTAAATACTTAAAGTTTACGCATAAATCTATACTTTCGGATATTAATTTTATGTGAGTAAATTAAGTAGGTATATATATATATATATGAACAAACCAAGTTATGTGTTCACCAACGTTTCGTCTTTATTTCGAGAATTCCTCTGGATGAAATAAAGATGAAACATTGAACACATAACTTGGTTTGTTTTTTTTTATTTCTCTATTTCGTCGGAATAATATTTCCATTATTCTTATATATATATATATATATATATATATATATATATATATATATATATATATATATATATATATATATATGCGCGATTAAAATAATTTTTTAAATTTTTTTCTAATTTATAAAAAAAAATAGCTTTAATAGATTCGAATTAGCTAAAAAAAAAAAAAAGCCAGTGCGTTCGTTATATACAGTGTATCACAAAAGTGAGTACACCCCCCCCGCACTTCTTCAAATATTTAAGCATATTTCTTCATGGGAGAACACTGAAAAAATGATTTTTTTGACACAATGAAAAATAGTCTATCTGCATCATATATAATAGAGTTAATTTATTTCCCCTCAAAATAACTCAAAATATAGCCATTAAAAGCTAAATCCCACGCAACAAAAGTGAGTACACCTCTTACGAAAAGTTGTCAATATTAACATACAACATGACAACTCTCAATATTTTGTGCACAGCTCCACTTTCTGCATGGTGGTGGGAATGTCATTGTCTGGTTCCAGTAATGTCATATAAATACTTGAATTCGTTGAATAACCCTTATCCCTGAGTGGCTTCCGGGCCTTGATAAGTGGTGACCACCGTGTAAAAAAAAATGTATGGGTTTTGTTGACATGTCTTCAGCAAACTGTTTGTGGGCTTTCTTTTGTATTGCTTTCAGAAGAGGCTTCCTTCAGGGGTGAGAGCCATGCACACCAATTTGAGGAGTACAAAGATAAGTGTGCCATGCCTACAGTCAAGCACGGTGGTGGGAATGTCATGGTCTGGGGCTGTATGAGTGCTGCAGGTATTGGAGAGTTATATTTCATTGAGCAGAAGCATGAACTCTAACATGTACTGTCAAATACTGCAGCAGAGCATGATCCCCTCCCTCCAGAATGACCCAAAACACACATCCAAGAAAACCACTGCTTTAATGAAGAGGCTGGGGATATATTTTGACCCCTCCCATTACTTAAAAATTCAGAAAAAAATCAGGAAATTAACCAATTTTAATGAAACTTTCAGTATTATTTCTACTTTTATTTTACGCTTACATTTTTAACGTAATCTTTACATGTAAGATTCTAATACTTCCATTGCACGCATGAACGTATAATCATCAACGTAAGATAATGTTCATATACTCATGGAAAATAAAGTAAACAAAAATGTAGTTGAAAAACAGAAACATAGAAAAATAATTTAATAAAAAAATGGTAAAAATTATACGAACGTTCCATGTCGGTAAGTACGGATGTGCAGAGTTGAAAAGAAAACCAGTTTGTTTTGCCCACCCTCTTCATCTCTTCAACTACCCGCCTGTTTGTGTTTATCAACTTTAAATTTCACGTAAACATTCTGATAAATTTTAACGTAAGTTTGTATTTTTTAGTGTGTAATTTTTTTTAATGATTATAAATTGTTTTCTTAACCAATTGTAATTCTGTATTAATATTAATAAATAATGGTGCTAATTTTTTTTTTCAAAGAATAAATTGTTAGTAGTGTAATTAATGAATTTAATTAACTTTTATGTATTTTTAAATGAAGGAAGGGGTCTGACACTCAAAAAAAGTGTCGCTCGGTATGCCGGAATAATGTCAAATAAAGAAATAAATCATGTCTAATTTGTCCTTCCATACATATTTGAATATTGCCGCCAGAGTTTTTTTTTTTTTTTTTTCATACGATAAACAAGTCTTGTTCCTACCAGTGTCATATTTTCAGATAATTATTACTATTTTTTTTTAGCAAAAGTTAAGTACATTTATTGCATTAATTCATTATGTTAATACTTTAATTTAATACTTAACTTGGAAATAATTCCAGAAAACATATTTTTCTTGCCAGAAAAATGTAAACGCGATTTTTGTCATAATGAATTTTTACATGAAATCTAGGGTTTTCAGATTTGAGATAAAATTATTCCATGTATTTTTTTTATTTCACACACTTTTTTTCTTGGAGAAATAAACTTTAAACTACAATCTTTCAAACACAATAAAAAAGTAAACGAAAATTTTTAAAAATTATTATGATTAGCCGGCGTTAAAAACCATGCCTCCTACCGAAGCAGCCATTAAATTGCCCGCATGTCTCCAGACTTGAACCCAAGAGAACATCTTTGGAGCATTCTCAAGCAGAAGGTGGAGGTGCACAAAGTCTCAAATATCCGCCAGATCAGCAACGTCGTAATTATATATGCTGCAGACAGACTACTTTTCATTGTGTCAAAAATCATCTTTTCAGTGTTGTCCTATGAAAAGATATTTGGAGAAATGTGAGAAGTGTACTCACTTTTGTGATACACTATATATATATATATATATATATATATATATATATATATATATATATATATATATTGTAATAAATAATTTTACCAAGAATTTTTCATAAGTTTTGGTTTCGGTTTCGATTATAACTGAAAGAACTCAAGTTTTAAATATATATATATATATATATATATATATATATATATATATATATATATATATATCACAAGTTTTGGTTTCGGTTTCAATTCTCGCTGAAGCACCCAAGTTACATAGATATATTTTTTTTTATTTTTGAAATCGCAACTTTATAATATATAAAAATCGATAGAACATTAACTCTATAATAATATATACGATATCTGCATATTAGTATTAGCATATTTAAGCGTACTTTACGGCCGGGCTATTCCGGGCGTCCCTGCTAGCTTAGATAAATACTTTTGCAGTTTTAACAAAAGAGCTACAATAATATCAAAGTGTCTACATTTTCGCTGAATATCTACAGAATGCCAACATCAATATGGATGAGTCCCCTGTGGAATTTTCACAGGTCGCGCTAGTCGATATTATTTCTGCAGTGTACTTACCTGCAGTGTAATTAACCTGTGTATAAGTTCATGTTCTTTTAATGTAACTTACTGATTGAAAGAGATAAATTGTAGAAGCCGTAACATTGTTTAATTGTGTTTGAGTAAGCGATGAGTGCTGATTCAAGAAGTCTTCACAGAGATTTATTTAAAATTATTTAAATTCAGTTTTGCTTGTTTGAAGTTAAAAGAATGATCACGTTGTAATGAATGGGAGAATAATGCATTTGAATAATTGCTATTATGTATATCTTTTTTTATGTTTACTGAAGATAAACGCCAATCAGACAAAGTTACTTCTAAATGAAAAACAGCCGGTTGTCCTCGACACGGAAATCCTTCAAGAAGTTGATCGGTTTAAATACCTTGATTCCATCATCACCCCAATAGGCCAAGGGAAGGGAGACATCCTCAACCACATTAGTAATGCTTGCACCACCTTCCGCTGATTTTGATCATGGCTTTGGTCTCACAAAGAAATAAGATTGGACACCAACGTCAGGATTTACCAGGCCCTCGTCTGCACCATTCTCCTTTATGGCAGCGAGGTATTCGATCATAATTGTCTGTGCCACATCCTCCGTGGCTACTGGCAACAGTTTATTTTCATCAGTATAGTTAGCACTTGCTGCAAGATTCACTCCCTCCAAAAATCTTTCCTTGCCCGATGCCGTCATTGGTTCATCCACGTCCTTCGTCAAGACTAGTGTTAGGGCTATTAATCGGTATCGGAATCGGGAACTGCAAAAAATCGAAACTTTTGAAGGGATCGGACTCAGAAAAAATTGTGCCTATTTTCCGATACCAAAAACGATTCTTTTAATTATTTTTTTAATTGTTTTTTTTTTTAAGCAAAATCTTCTACCGGTGATAGTAATGATAAAATAATGACAACCTATTTATTTTTAAACTACAAGTAAAACTAAAATCGATAGATGATCCCTCACGGGTGTATTTTTACGTTTAAGAAAATATCTGCACATTTAACATGCATTTTTACGGTAACCGTGAAAAATAACGACTCTAAAGAATCGGAATCGGAATTGGTGATTGTATCGGAATCAGGAAAAATATTGACATCGTCCCATCACCAGATTAGACCCAGGTGACTTCATCTGCGAAGACATTGAACCAGCATCATCGCCAGGCTGGAAGAAATATCTTGGTGGTCAACTCAAAATCTGGCTTAGGATGGCAAAGTCAGACGCTAAACTGATTCTGGCTAATGTTTTTTTTTTTCTTTTTAAGTAGACATTTTTGAATGAAAAAAAAGTGAAGCATGCATGGTTCCCCGTGAGTGCACAGTGAACGAGGCATAAAGAAAATGACTAAGTTCAGCATTTTCCGTCCCCCATTCAGTCCCAAAAGCCCCTAGCGGACATCAAATCCTGGTGGAAATGAACAAACGGTGCAGTTTTAGGCCTTAACATATGTAAATTTGACTTCTGCACCACGCAAAAAAGGAAATGACTATCATTTACGCCCCCCCCCCTATTTAGCCCCCAAATCCCCAAGGCCTTAACATATTTGAGTTCAGTACCATGCAAAACTGCTAAATAGACATATACAGAAAATTTTGGACAAATATGCTAAAATAGTCCCAAAAATGGAGTGTTTTTATTAGCCCTAAAAGAGATTCTGGGGCACACCCAAGAGTTATAGCGAAGTATAGACAAACAAAATTATATAGAAATCAGTTAGTTACAACTTTTCAGAAAGTTTTATAAAAATCCAAGGCATCAATGTTTTTTTTTTTTTTTTTTTTAATAAGCACAAAAGTGTCAATTTTAGCCATTTTAACCCGAAAGGCACCCTGGGGGGGGGCAAATGAGTTTTCCCCGAAAATCCGTTTTGTTACTTTTTTACTCATATCATGTTTAATGTTTGTGCAAAAGTTGTAAAAATTCTAAGGTGTAGTTATTGAGAAAATTGCAGGCAGGCGAACGGACGACCGGACAAGAGCGAATTTACAGCCCCCCCCCCTCTTTGTCGGGGAACCAAAAAATGAATTTCCTTTTAATGGAGCAGATTATGCTACATATTTGGAGGACGTATGTTAATAACGATCGAGACAGTTACTAACCTAGGCACCCTGGATACGATGGCACTAAATTTGTAGTATACGTTAAGTTGATACACCAGTTCTCGTCAGATCACTAAAGTTAAGCAACGCTGAGCCTGGCCAGTACCAGTTGAGTGATCATTTGGGACTACTAAGGTGCTTCATGCTAATGAAAGATGCTTTCCAATGTCAGTAGTGGCGGCGCATGCACACGCATTAACAGCCACATGAAAAGATGATGGAACTTATCGAACTCATCATAGCCATAATCAAAACCCTTCTTAATCACTCCAACCTAATGTCCTCTGACAAAAAACAAAAAACACTACTACTCGAACTAAAAAATATCAAGCAAGTTCTCATCAAAAACATATTTCCAAACTACGTAGTTAACCGGCAAATAAAATCAATGCTCTGGAACTTAAAAAAAAACAAAAAAAAAAAAAACACTACCACAAAGAGTAATACCCATCAACATCTAAATCCCGATACAATTAACGTTTTCTATTGCACGCACATTATATCATATATATATATATATATATATATATATATATATATATATATATATATATATATATATATATATATCACAGCATATCATATCATATATATATATATATATATATATATATATATATATATATATATATATATATATATATAATTATTTTTTACTATAATAATTAAATACCTACAGACACTAGACGTCATTTCGGGAATCTTCAGTGCAGGGTATCACGATTAATACCAGTCGAACGAATTGAACTCCGCAACACGAGACATCTCTGGCTCATGTATATGTGTATATATATATATATATATATATATATATATATATATATATATATATATATGAATTCCAATTAAGGAATATTATATATATATATATATATATATATATATATATATATAAAATATATTTGTAGTCATCGACATACAGTCCTGTTTCGTTGTATCACAACTCATCAGTGCCGCTAAACTAGCACCTATCCAAAGGCGAGGATCTAACCTGGAACCATCGTGATGACAGTCAGCAGTTCTACACCTTAACCACAGAAGCTATGCCCACAAATAATCTGTCCGAATGTCTATTTAAATAAACATCCGTCAGCCACTTGTAAAGTGCTCAAACGCTTGTTTGTAAACAAACCGCGAGCTTTGCATTTTTCAGCCAAATTAAGTAGCGAGTGAGATTATTTATGACAGTATATATATATATATATATATATATATATATATATATATATATATATATGTATATATATATATATATATATATATATGTGTGTGTGTGTGTGTGTGTGTATGTATATATCACAGTATATCATAAATACAACCAGGATTAAAATTGGAAGAAAATTTCATAAAACTTATTATTCATAGATATGTTTGCTCCACTGACAAAAATAACCTTAGACATATTATATATTATAAAAAATTTAAAACCAAAAACCCTAGTTGTAAAAAGCAATGCCTCCCCTATCCTCAAACCACTAGAACGAACCAACGTTATCTATAATTCAAATGTGTTTATACATATTGTATATATATATACAATATGTTTATGCATATATTATATATATAATATGTGTTTACACACATTGTATACATATTGTATATATATATATGCATATTGTATATAGTTGTTGTATATATACATACATATTGCATATATATATGCATATTGTATATATATATATTGTATATATACATATTGTATATACATATGCATATTGTGTATATATACATATTATTTTGTCTGTATATATATATATACCTGTTATATTGAATATATATATATATTGCATATATATATTGTATGTATATACATATATACATGTATATATGTAAATATATATATACATATGTATCTACATATATATACACATATATATACATATATATATACATGTATATATATACATATATATACATGTATATATATATTCATATATATACATGTATATATGCATATATATTCATGTATATATACATATATATACATATATATACATATATATACACATATACGTATATGTGTATATATGTGTATATATATGTATGTATATACATATGTGTATATATATATGTATATATATGTATCTATATATGTGTATATATGTATATATACATATGTATATATACATGTATGAATATAAATGTATATATCATATATGTATATATGAATGTATATATACATATATGTATATATATGTATATATACATATATGTATATATACATTTATATATACATATATGTATATATATACATATATGTATATATGTATATATATACATATATGTATATATACATATATGTATATGTATGTATATATGTATATATATACCTATTGTGTATATATATGTGTGTGTATACCTATTGTGTATATACATATGTATGCATATAATATATGTGTGCATATATGTTTAGAAGTTAAAACAACCGTTATTCTCTGGTGGATAGAGAATTTTTCTACAATGAATTCCTATTTTAGTCATATCATTTTTTCTCAGCTAAAATATTGTGTATTTCATGAATAAAAGAAAGAAAACTGAAAAATTCTATTGCTAAATTATTTAATTTTCATGCTTAAAATTTTTTAAAAGAGCAGCATTTTCGTCTGTCTCTGATGGATAGAGAATTTCTTTTACAGTTAATTCCTATTTTAGTCACGTAAATTTTTTAATGCTAAAATGTGATAACACACACACACACACACAAACACACAAATAAAGGTATTGAATATATTTCAACGAAACAAATGAAGTTATAACTATTGTTATAGAATGATGAGATAGAGAGAGAGAGAGAGAGAGAGAGAGAGAGAGAGAGAGAGAGAGATGGGGGAGATGTGTAAATTATATTGAGACACGTTGACCGGAAGTCAGGGTCAGCTGATCGGACTGCGTGTGAGTCACGTGATCAGGTTAGCTAAATCGTTGAGATTTGGTTTAGACTTAGAAGAGGACGGACGGCTTCACCGTTGTCTCCTCCCTTCACTGAGGGGGGGGGGGATCTTGACGTGTGTAGAACAGAACCACACGAGCCAGAGTTTCGCTTTCCATCCTTTCGTAAGACATTATGAAAGTCAAATAAACTATAAAACCAATTCCTTGTCTTGGAGTGAAATGAATCTTCGTCCAAAACAGGTATCAAGTCTCCCCTCCAAGACGAGATGTTTCCAGATGGGCCAACATCGTCGACGCAGAAGGTATGTCCGAAAATACATGACATGTCACACACACATACACCCAAAAGCATATGAACATATTATGTAATAGAAAGACATTTCGACGATCACACACGGTCCCCTTTATTAGAGATAACCACGCGACACTATTACACTTAACTAAAATTTATACATTTTTGCTTCCAAATACAAACAGGTGATGTATTTACGCTTTGATAAATAAAAATAACGCCACTTTCTTTGCTAAACTTTATTGGATTAAAATTATTCCTTTTAATTGCATTCATCCACATGGATCATTGTTCTTTACTATTTGGAAAATAAAATACGTGCACTTTTGGCCCTTTTTTATAATTTCCACGACACCTTGAACCAACGCAATGAAAAAAATAACAAATCAAATAACATGTGTACGAGAATAGCCGTGACTTTTTGCATAATAGCATCTTTTTATACGTGACGTCATCAATGCGTTATTAGGCCTCCTTTTCTAGTTGACCGTGGCACAATGATACATTCCTGACGATGTCTTACACATTTCTGACGATGTCTTGGCACAATAATACATTCCTGACGATGTCTTGCACATTCCTGACGATGTCTTGACGAAAGACGAAAAGCAAAAAAATCGCGACATGCTTCGAAGAGGCAAATCTAACTATAGGATATTTATTAATACATTTGATCTATACACAAAAAAGCATCAGAAAAATTGAAAAAATAAAAATATATAATTAAACAAAACCTCTCTGTTGTTTCTAACAATATTTGTGTGCAATATATATACAACCATCCTGCACCCACCTTTTATAGGCAATTAAAAAATATATATAAATACACCAAACCTCAAAGGAAAAGAAAAGGAAAAAAAAACAACAACAATTGCTCCTGGCGATAATCGGATACACCCATAGAAAGCGCTTGAGAAAAAAAATGTATAGCCAACCAACAATTTCTGGGTGCCATTCTATATATAATACGCCTGCCGAAATTAAAACCACCGCTCGACAAATAGAAAAGATATCCCAAAAGATCAGAAAAAAGAATAACTCCGTTGTGTTCAATCAGACGTGTCTAAATAATGCCTTGCTGCCAAAATATACATTATATATATATATATATATATATATATATATATATATATATATATATATATATATATATATATATATATATTCAAGCACGTCTGATTGAACACGACAGAGTTACTCTTTTTTCCGATTTTTTGGGATATCTTTTCAATTCACCGAGCGTTTTTTTTATTTCAGATGGCATATTATATATTATGGCGCCCAATATATATATATATATATATATATATATATATATATATATATATATATATATATATATATATATATATATATTCACCCGATGCGTGAATATATATATATATATATATATATATTAAGCGAACTCCACTATTAATTTGTTTGTAAAACAAGCTGATGGCTAGAGCACTGTTGCGACGGGCGAGTGTGAATTCAATACACACTCGAGGACAAATATTTACGGCACTGATTCGTGGTCCGATGGTGAGAGGTGGCGACTGTCAATGCAAGAATTGTAGGTTCGATCCACGGCTGGGCAAAGGTTTATGTCTAGCCGCACTGATGAGTTGTGGTACAACGAAACAGTACTGTATGTGGATATATATATATATATATATAATCTTTTTTTTTTTACATAGGTGTCGCCACTTATCAAGGCCGATAGGCCACTCAAGGATAAGGGTTAAACAGTGTAGAGTAGTCAAAAGGACAATATAGTAATCGATAGTAATGGAAGTTCGGTAAATTTGTTAACTTAAGTGGAACGGCTCATCAGAAACTTGTTCACGTTGGACGTGAAGACAACCATATTATAGACAGCTGGAAAGCAGGAAAACGGAAGACAATTCCACAGGCGTTATGTTATGAGTAAGTTGCTGGAATCAATATTAAATAGAGAAATAGTCAACCACCTCAGCAGGAATAACCTTCTTAGTGACACACAATATGGTTTCCGCTCTGCAAGATCTACCGCAGATGTGCTGACGGTTATATCCCACAGGATTAGTGAATCTCTTGACAAAGGCTTCCTTTCTAGGGCAATTGCTCTTGACATATCAAAGGCCTTCGACAAGGTATGGCATAAGGGTCTACTTCACAACATTTCCAGCTACGGTATAACTGGAAATGTTTTCTCAATCATTAAATCATTTCTCTCCGATAGGCTCATAAGAGTAGTGGTCGATGGACAAAAATCGGAGGCCTGCAATATAAATGCTGGAGTCCCTCAGGGGTCAATCCTGGGCCCAACTCTCTTCCTGATCTACATCAATGACCTCCCTAAACACATACTTAAATCATTCGTTGACATCTATGCCGATGATACGACCATCTACGGCAACACATCAAAGGCTGTAAATGACGAAGTTCTCTCTGATTCTCTCTCCTCTGATCTCGAGCGCGTGGTTCAGTGGGGGAAGTTGTGGCTAGTTACCTTTAATGCATCCAAAACCAAACTCCTATCCTTACATCATCAACGCTCTGATCCCCAGCTGGCATCAATTGTGATGGATGGCTCTCGTCTGGGTGAGGCCCCGTGTTTTGACAAGCTTCTGGGTTTGACCTTTACTCCTGATCTGAAATGGAACACGTACATCAAGTCTGTTGCCAAGGTCGCTGGAAAGATGGTGGGATCCTTCTACCGCTCCAGAAGATATCTCACTACTGATGCAATTCTCTATCTATATAAAAGCCAAGTACGTCCAAGGATGGAATACTGTTGCCATATCTGGGCAGGAGCTGCCAAAAACAGCCTATCATGCCTTGACAGAGTGCAAGGTAGACTTCGTGGTTTAGTGGGGGATGCCCTTTTCTCTACCCTGCAACCCCTCTCCCACAGAAGAGACGTTGCGAGCCTATCCTTGTTTTATCGTTATTTTCATGGCAGGTGCTCGTCTGAACTCCAATCCCTGGTCCTCCCTCGCCAATCTTTCACGAAAAACACCCGTCTAGCTGAATCCACTGTGAAAAATTTCCCCCACTCTATATCTATGCCTAAATCGAGGTGCGGATTCCATGAACAAAGCTTCTTTCTTAGAACTGCATGCCTGTGGAACTCTGTTCCGTCTGCCTGCTTCCCTCCGGACTACAACTTGGATGTCTTCAAGTCTAATGTTAACAAATTCCTAATGAACCGCCCCCTTAAGTAAACACTTCATCAAATCTCCACACTAACGTAATGTACTTGCAATAACCCTTATCCCTGAGTGGCTTCCGGGCCTTGATAAGTGGTGATCACTGTGTAAAAAAAAAAAAAAAAAAAAAAAAAAAAAGGCGTGCAGTTCTAAGAAAGAAGCTTTGATCATGGAATCTATGTTTAGGTTTAGGCACAGATAAAGAGTGGGGAAAATTATTGATAATGTTTTCAGCTAGTCTAGTGTTCCTTGTGAAAGTTTGGCGAGGGGGGACCATAGATTGAAGCTCAGTCGAACACTTTCCATGAAAATAACGATAAAGCAGAGACAAACTCGCAACATCTCTTCTGTGAGATAGAGGTTGCAGTGAAGAGAAAAGGACATCTCCCACCAGGCCACGAAGTCTGTTTTGAACCCTATTAAGGCAGGACAAGTCTTTTCTAGAAGCTCATGCCCATATGTGGCAACAGTATTCCATCCTTGGACGTATCTGGCTCTTATATAGATAGAGAATTGCATCAGCAGTGAGATATCTACTGGATCGATAGAAGGATTCGACCATTTTTCCAGCGGCCTTGGCAACAGATTTGATGTACGTATTCCATTTAAGATCAGGAGTAAAGGTCAAGCCCAGAAGTCTGTCAAAACTTGAGGCCTCCCCAAGACGAGAGCCATTCATTTTAATTGGTGCCAGATGGGGATCAGAACGTTGATGATGTAAAGATAGAAGCTTGGTTTTAGATGCATTAAAAGTAACCAGCCACTCCTTTCCCCATTGTACAATGTGATCAAGATCAGAGGAGAGAGAATCGGAGAGAACTTGGTCGTTTACTGTCTTAGATGTGCTACCATAGATGGTAGTGTCGTCAGCAAAAACGTCTACAAATGATGTAAGGATGTGATTTGGAAGATCATTAATGTAGATCAGGAAAAGAGTTGGGCCCAGGATGGACCCCTGAGGGACTCCAGCATTTATACTGTGAGCTTCTGATTTTTGCCCATCAACTACTACTCTTATGAACCTATCAGAGAGAAATGATTTAATAATTGAGAAGACATTTCCAGCTGGATATCTTGTGAAGTAAACCTTTATGCCATACCCTATCAAAGGCCTTTGATATGTCAAGAACAATTGCCCTAGAAAGGTTGCCTCCGTCGAGAGATTCGCTAATCCTATGAGATGTAACTGTAAGCACATCTGCTGTAGATCTAGCAGAACAGAAACCATATTGTGTGGCACTAAGAAGGTTATTTTTGCTGAGATGGTTGATTACTTCTCTATTTAACACAGATTCCAGCAACTTACTCAGGAGACTTATTGGCCTGTACTGAGAGGGGGATGAACGATCACCTGAATTCTTAAATACAAGGCATACTGATGAGATTTTCCAGGGTGATGGGAAGCAATTCTCCTTAAGACAACGTTCAAACAGTTTTGTAAGTATGGGTGCTAGTTCTGGTTGAAGTTTTTTGAGTACTATAATAGGAATACCGTCAGGGCCGGTTGCTTTACTGGAATCAAGGTTTTTGATTAGCTTGGCAACATCACGTACAGATATTTGTATATCACATAGTGTGTTTTCTGATACAGGAGGAAATATTGGGGCTTGGCGGCCTTGGTCGCAAAGGGTAGAATTGGCTGCAAAGTTCTTGGCAAAGAGTTTGGCTTTGTCTGATGCTGACGAGATTAACTCAGGTCCATTGATGATAGTTGGGATAGAGCACACGCTTCTGTTCAGGATTCTGTTTGCAATTTGCCAAAACTGGTGGGAACCAAGCCGCTGCTCAGCTACTTTGGACTTGACGGACTGAGCATACAACTCTCTTGCGTTCTTTATTACTTTCTTACAATGGTTGCTGGCAGTCCTGAAAGCGGCTTTAGTTTCCATACATCTATTACGTTGGAAGCAGTGGAAAAAGCGATTTCTGTGCGCAATAGCAGCAGCACATTCTGGAGGAAACCATGGCTGGCTGTTAGGTTTTTGCTGGAACTTTTTCGAGGGTACGAAATTGTCTATACCTACAATTAACCATTCCGTCAGGTCTGATACTATAGACGACACATCCTTTTTAAACATGGAACGCAGAGGAAGATCCGATATAAATGTATGGAAACTATCCCAGTCAGCCATAGTGTATCGATATACTGTACGATGGAGAGGTACATCTGAGGACTTATTGCATTTCATTTTTATCTTAATTGATACAACTGAGTGGTCGGAAGATCCAAGAGGAGACAGAACGGAAACTGAACATAGTTCAGGGCAAGTTGTGAGAAAAGGGTCTAGGAGACTTGCATACTGGCCATACATATCAGGCTGATGCAAAAGTTTTTGTCAGTTTTTAAAAATTACATTTTAAACTATTGTAATTTATTTTATAGATATTGTTATTACTTAAACATATCACCATGATTAATAACTTTTTCTTTCAGATTATTGAAGCATCATTTCATTTTTTTTTCTTTTTTGCAATGTTGACTCCAAAAACGACCTTCTTTAGTCAATCACCCTTCCATCATGATAATGCTCGTCCTTACACAGCACTACTAGCAAAAGATATCTTCGGAGAATTTGATTGAGAAGCCTAGCCTCATCCTTCGTATTCTCCTAAGTTTGCACCATCGGATTATCACTTATTTTGAGGATTACAAAACTCTTTAGGTTAACATCACGAGAGAAGATTGTACATGAATTAGATTCATATTTCATCTCAAAACCTAAAGAATTATACAAGTGAATTATTTATAAGCTCGTTGACAGTTGGAATCAAGTTATAGAGACCCAATGTTGTTATTGTTATGAATAAAGGTTTTCAAAAACACAGTTGTGAACAGTTCACTTAAGAAAAGGAAACCACAAAATGAGTGAAAGTTATTATATGAAAATGTATGACTTTTTAAAAACAAAAAACAAAACAAAAAACGATGCTTTCTGTTTGCACTTTCACTTTCAAAATAAATAAAAATAATCATTAAAAATTATAAATAGTTTTGAACCGAAAATATTGTTTCAAAAACTTTAATAAATTCTTTAATTGTCTCCCCCTGTTCCGAGTGAAAATCTTCAAAAATGAAAACAAAAGTAACTGACCTTAAAAACTAAAATGTACACGTATCAATCGCCAGTTTCTATATTTTGACAGTCTTTGCAATATTTCTTATTGGTCCCCCGACAAAAAGAAGAGTTGATCTGTAAATTCACACTTGTCCGTTCGTCCGTCCGTCCGTTAGCACTTTTCTCGATAACTACGCCTTGGAATTTTTTTTTTTTTAATTTTGCACAAACATTAAACATGATATGAGTAAAAAAGTAACAGGACAGATTTTCCGGGAAAACTCTGATTGTGCCCTTGGGGAGGCGTTTCAGGTTAAAATTGCTAAAAATGACACTTTTGTGCTGATTAAAAAAATTGATGCCTTGAATTTTTATAAAACTTTCTAAAAAGTTGTAACTAACTGATTTCTGTGTAATTTTGTTTGTCTATACTTCGCAATAACTCTTGGGTGTGCCCCAGGGTCTCTTTTAGGGCTAATAAAAACACTCCATTTTTGGGACTATTTTAGCATATTTGTCCAAAATTTTCTGTGTAGGTCTATTTGGCAGTTTTGCATAGGACTATTTTACCATATTTGTCCAAAATCTTATGTGCATGTCTATTTAGCAATTTTGCATGGTGCTGAACTCAAATTTAAATATGTTAAGGCCTTGAGGACTTTGGGGGCTAAATGAAGGGGGGGGACAAATGATGGACTTGGTCATTTCTTTTTTTTTTTTTTTTTTTGCATGGTGCAGAAGTCAAATTTACATACGTTAAGGCTTAAAACTGCACAATTTGTTCATTTTCACCAGGATTTGACTTCACCTGGGGACTTTTGAATGTAAATGGGGGGGGGAGCAATGCTGAATTTAGTCATTTTCTTTATGCCTCGTTCACTGTGCACTCAAGGGGGACATGCATGTTTCGCGTGTTTGTTATGGGGTTTGTACAGTGTGGGATTTTACTAGTCATTGTGATTGAACGTTTTGTTTGATTTTTAGAATTCGGTATGTTATTTTTGTTGTTGTTAGTGGTGGTGGTGGTGGAGGTGCTTTTGAAGTTATTTGGGTCATTCTTTTACAAAGTGCTGGTTGCGTTCAAATGGATTCGGCTTAAAAGATCAGAGCTATGGTAAAAAATTTGATAGGAAATGGGTCAAACGGCGAACTAAAAAATAACTGCTAATGTGCCGTTAAAAAGAAACCACGACATTTTGCAGTGAGGACACACGTACCTCTTAAATACGGACACAAGTACAAATACCAGATCCAAGTACCACAACCTGTTCAAACAGAATAACAATGAATAATTTATAAGAAAATATTCAAATAAAACCGCTGCAAAAATAAATAAATAAATAAAAACAATATTTAAGACAGAAAGTAAATATGTACATATGTGTTTATGTGTATATATATATATATATATATATATATATATATATATATATATATATATATATATGATGAAAATAATGGAAATAGTATTCCGACAAAATAGAGAAAATAAAAAGGAACAAACCGTATTATGTGTTCATCAACGTTTCGTCTTTATTTCGAGGAAGTCTCGAAATAAAGACGAAACGTTGATGAACACATAATACGGTTTGTTCCTTTTTATTTTCTCTCTCTCTCTCTCTCTCTCTCTCTCTCTATATATATATATATATATATATATATATATATATATATATATATATATATATATATATATATATATATATATGTGTGTGTGTGTGTATGTATATATGTGTGTATGTGCATATATGTATATATATTTATCTGAATCGTTTCGTCATTTGAGTTGTCGGTTTTGACTCGGTTAAATTTTTTGTGAAAGTAAAAGCAATTTAGTGAGCAAAACCAACAACAAAAACAACAACAAAAAAAAAACGCTAGCCGATTATCAAAATAAAACAAAATAATGAAAAGTAAACAAAAAATTAAACTAATAATAAAATTACTAATAATATTTAGGAAAACAAATATAAATAAATATAAACAATATATATATATATATATATATATATATATATATATATATATATATATATATATATATATAACCATTTTGTCACTAATTAAATAATGTGACAGAAAAACCAAACAAATAATAAAAAGGTAAAATTGTCAGTGAAAATAAAATAAAGAAACAAGGTTTAAAATAAAAAAAATATATGATAATTCAGTCAACTATAAATTTACAGAAAATATAACTTTACCACATTTACAACTGGGATATTTTCTGCAACCCTGTTCCCACTCTGATTCCAAGTTCACACAGTTCAAGGAGATTTGAAACAACTGCGTTTTGAAAAAGAGGATTTTCTTCGAAATATATTATGGAACAATGTCACGCACAGTATATCACTGTGTAGGAGTCTGATTTTTCAAGTAAGCCATATTATTGATAAATAAATAAATAAATGTGTCAAGCAACCTACTATTTCACTATATATATGATATGTAGGTTGCTTGAAGCATATATTCATTTATTTATTTATTTATTTATCAATAATAAGGCTTATTTGAAAAACTAAACTTCTACACATTGAAAAAAAGTTAATGTAACGAATTCTATAATTATCTTCTTTAATTGGCAAACTAATAGAACAGAATTTTAATTTAGATCCAGCAAAGCTATTTCACATCACGTTCCCAACAATACTTTGCACATAACATCGTTATATTATAAAAAAAATCACATTTATTCTATGTTATATAAACGCGCCACATGGTTTTAATTCAAACGTCTATATTTCGCTCGAAAAATTGGGAAAAATGAAATATTTTTCATACTACAGACACACCTCGCATTTTCAAATAATTGAGTACTATGTTTTTCTTGAAATAAATCATCTTGAGAAAGTCTTTAAATAAAGACGAAACGGTGATTAACATGTAAACATTTTTTTTTTCTTTTCAATATTTTAATTTGTTTCAGGGCAGCTATTAGTTCGAGGGACCATCCAGTGAGGGTGCCGACATTTGCAAAACTATTAAAGCGTGTAGCTGTCTTTGCCAAAGGTGATAATGCGCATTTATCACTATGGCCGGACAAGGGTCATCGCACGTTGCCTATGAGGGACGCCCAAGCACAGTGGTCCCCAACTATCGTGCCGTAGTATATTGGTATGTCACGAAATAATTACTGGTGTGCTACGAATAAGTTATAATTAGGCCTATGACAACAGCATATTCTTTTCATTATTTTGATTCTCGAGTATGCATCCGACACAGTTAGACACAATTAATCAACCGTCAACCACATCACTCTACATAAAAAAAAACATATAAAATATACACGAGAGTCAAAACAATGAAAAGAATATGCTGTTGTCACAGCCCTAGTTATAAGTTACAAATTGTTATAGCTGGAAAACAGATTTCATATCGTTATATACAGAGTTATTTATCTTAATAAATAACACACATTATTACTTACGTGATATTGATGCTTAACTATCAAAAAAGAAGAAAGAAAATGTATAATAAATTGTTTTCGGTGTTCGAAAACACGTATGGAACGAATTATAGTCGAGTACCGAGGTGTACCACTGTATACTATATTAGTGATAAGACGATTCGAATATTTTTCCGATTCCGATAAAATTACCGATTTTGTTTTAACTTTCCAATTCGAATACAATTACTGATTCCGATTCTTTTAAATTTCTAAATATACGGTTATTTGCGGTGTAGGGTTATCGCAAAAACCATGAAACACATACATATAATTTCGTAAACGTAGAAATACACTTATAAGAGGGTCTATGGTTATTAGTTTCACTAGTAGTTTAAAAATCAATAAATATTTATTACTTCATCATTAATACGAGCCATGGAATTGGTTGGTCTGTACTGAGAAGGAGATGACCGATCTCCTGAATTTGTGAATACGGAGCAGACTAATGAGGTTTCCTAGGGTGCTTGGAAACATTTCTCCTTAAGACAACGTTTAAATAGCTTTGTAAGTATGAGAGTTAATTTCAGTTGAAGTTTTTTTTAGCATTATAATTGGAATGCCGTCTAGGTCAGTTTACTGGAATCAAGATGTAGCAGCAATACGCCATCCTAGGAAGAACTTGGCTCTTATAAAGGTAGAGAATTACGTAGGCAGTGAGATATCTACCAGAGCAGTAGAATGATCTAACCATTTTTCCGGCCACTTTGGCAAAGGATATGTTCTCTATTTGGGGTCAGGAGTAAAGGTCAGACCTAGAAGTTTGTCAAAACATTATGCTTCCCTAAGCCAACAGCCATTCATTTTAATTGAAGCCAGATTGGGGGTCAGAGCGTTAATGAAAAGAGAGAAACTTAATGTTAGATGCATTAAATCATTCATTACACTTATAAAACTATCAGAAAGAAAAAAATGTAATAATTGAGGGGACATTTCTAACTATTCTGTAGCTTGAAATCTTGCTAAGTAGACCTTTATGCCATACCTTATCAAAAGCCTTTGATATGTCAAAAGCTATTGCTCTTGAAACGAAGCCCTGATCGAGAGATTCACTAATCCTATGTGATATTACAGTTAGAATATCAACATAGCAGATCTAGCAGAATAGAAACCATAATACATGCCTCTGAGTAAATTATTTTTGCTGAGGTGGTTGACTAATTCTCTATTTGTCACAGATTGCAGAATCTTACTCATGATACACAGGAGATTGATTGGTCTGTACTGAGAGGGAGATGACCGATCTCCTGAATTTGTGAATATGGAGCAGACTAATGAGGTTTCCCAGGGTGCTTGGAAACATTTCTCCTTAAGACAACGTTTAAATAGCTTTGTAAGTATGAGAGTTAATTTCAGTTGAAGTTTTTTTTAGCATTATAATTGGAATTCCGTCCGGATCAGTTGCTTTACTGGAATCAAGAGTTTTTATAAGCTTTGCAACGTCATGCACATATATTTGTATGTCGCATAGTGTGTTTTCAGTCACAGGAGGAAATGCAGAGGCGGAGAAGGCGGCTCCGATCACAGAGGCTAACCAAAACAAACAGATCAGAACAATGAAAAAGAATCGTTTCTGGCATCGGGAACTAGGCACACATTTTTCTGATACCGATACTGTCGAATGTGATTTTTGGATAGTTTGAATTTTTCATAAAAATAAACATTAATAAGCATTATAATAAGAAATCCACTGTTTAAGAAGCACTTGCTATTCAGGATTTAAAATTCAAAACCAAACAAGTGCATTTCTTTAATAAAGATTTATTTATTAAAATTCTTATTTTCCAGTCGTAACAGATTCTCCATTCAGAGTATTTTTTTTCTATTTTCTTTCGTGTCATGATGGCGGTAAAGCTTGGCACGTCCTCAAAGGTTGGAGATTGAGGATTAAATGTCCAACGGATACTGTCTGGATTTTTCTTAAGAATATGTTACGATTCAAAAATTAAAATTTTAATAAACAAATCTAATTTATAAATCTCATGATGTTTGTCTGTCTGTCTGCCTGTCTGTCTCCATATTTTTAAACTCTATCTCTTCCGAAACTAAAAGTGGCAGAGCGGCACTAAGAGTCTCAAATGATTGTTTTTTTTTTTTATGGACCATTCTTTTATGGGTCTTTAGCCAGTTAAAATAGTTTTAAGGGGGGTCAAGGAAGGGTCAAAATTTAAAAAAATTGTTATACATTTTGTACATTCATCTTCGTTTATTTTTAATCAGCTCATATGCGTGTCACGGTGATACAGTGGTAACGTCACCAGCTTTGAATACTACAGTCTTTCTTTCAGTTTCAATTCTAGCTGATAGCACCCAAATACTTTTTTTTACATTTGAAACCACGACTCTGTAATAATATATACAAAATCTGGACAATTAAAATATCATATTTAGGCGTATTTTACGACTGGGTAGTGTTCATTAAAAAAATGCACTTGCCTGGTCTTTTCAATTGTAAATTTTAATTTTTTTAACCCCATTTTCACCCCAAACAAGGCACAGTGCCACTTCGATGTAGGGGGCTACTATCGGAGACATAATTTGCAGGGTTACTATGTAGGGAGTTGAGCAGCAAGATGTCAGTACAATTGGGAAAGCAGGAACCCAGAAGGGAATTCCAAAGTCTCGTAGTTCCGGGAAGAAACTATTAAAATAGAAGGCCTTCTTACATCCAGGGATCTCGATTGTGTAGGGGTGGGATTTTGCTGCTTGTCGGATTTATTGGGGGTATTTACGTCAATGGGGTACAAGGGCTTGTAGTTCGTCGGAGCATCGATCATCAAAATACTTGTAGAACAGGCAGAGGGATGCAACATTTGATCGATGGGACAGAGATGATCGTTCAGACCTTTCAGGTTGGCGTCTCTCTTTTGAAACCCTGTCCAAGAGTGAGAAACTACCAGCAGATGAACCAGCTCAAATGTGACAACAATACTCCATACATGGGCGAATAGTGGCTTTGTAGAGGTACAGGATACTTTCAGGCATAAGTAACTTTCTAGCATGGTAGAGAGAGTCCACCTTCCTTGCAGCAGCCTTGGCAATGCTCTTAATGTATCTGTTCCAACTCATGTTCCCTGTGAACGTTAAGCCGAGGAGTTTGAAAGAAGTACTTTCAGGTAATGTATCTTTAGCTCTCTCTGCCTCAGTCCGGGAGCTTAATGACTAAGACTGTCACAAGACTTTTCCATCCATGATGTAGAGTAGGATGTGTTCCCTTTCGGGAGAACGCCTGCGCGTGATGTCTTTTAACGTGGGGAGACTGATGCGCCTGCAGCCACCACACGGCCCCTTGGCAGAGGAGGGCCTGATACCAATGGCATGGAGAACCACGACGACTGGAGACTCTCTTCTGTTGCAGCCTTCATCCGCCTTCAGTGCCGTTGTGTCATTATTGTCATCATCCGCCGCATCAGCCGTTGAGGTCTTTTGGATCACTCTTTGTCTGGAACCTCCCCTTCAACCTTACCGCCATGGGTGGCCCTACCAGGAGCCTAGGCTCCGGACGGCATCGCTCTCAGGTTCATCGGAACACACAAGGTTCTCCACCACGACAAGGTGGCGATCCAGGAAGTGGTGACGGGAGCAGGACAGTGTAGTCTGGCAGCTCCTAGCTGCAACCTGGCACATAGGCGGTGGGTGCCAGATTCAGTCGCTAACCTCACGGACCGAGGCAGAAAGAGTTTTTCGGCAGCTGCATCCATGACTGAGCAGCCCTGTTTAGGATCCACTCTGCTTACCCCAGTAGGGGAGGGGGGTTAGAAAAGGTACCCCTAAAAATAGCCTGCCTCAAAAAAACCCGTCTGGACTACCGCATCCAGAGGGATCACCACCACGCGGTCGGAAAAAGAAAGAAAATTTATGCCTATATTTTGGAACCTGGAATGTGAGGACCCTCATGGACAACAAAACAAGTGATCGACCCGAAAGAAGAACTGCCATTATCTCAAGAGAGCTAAGGAGGTTTACGATTGACATAGCTGCGCTCTCTGAAACCCGACTGGCTGACGACGGGCAGCTGAGGGAGGAGAAAGGCGGGTACACCTTCTTTTGGAAAGGAAGGCCTGCAGAAGAGCCGCGTATCCATGGCGTGGGCTTTGCTATAAAGAACAGCCTCATCCGCCACCTCAATGAGCCCCCTGTTGGCATCAACGAACGGCTAATGACCATGCGCCTGATGCTTGCGGGCAACCAAATGGCCACTGTGATTAGTGCGTATGCTCCAACACTTGATGCACATGATGAAATAAAGGAGACCTTTTATGCTGACCTTGACACCATTTTATCCGGGGCCCCCAAGGGGGACAAGATTATCCTACTTGGGGATTTCAATGCTAGAGTGGGACGAGACCATCAGCACTGGAGAGGAACGCTTGGAAGAGAAGGAGTTGGGAACATTAACTCAAATGGTACACTCCTACTGACAAAGTGCTCAGAACATAACCTGATCATCACGAACACACTTTTCCGACAAAAAAACGCATTCAAAACATCATGGATGCACCCTCGAAGTAAAATCAGGCACCTCATTGACTATGTCATTGTCCGTGCCAAAGACCGCTGTGATGTGCTGAACACCAGGGCAATGACCAGTACAGACAATTGTTGGACCGACCACCGTCTTATTCGCTCCATCATGTCTATCCATTTAATGCGGAAGCAAAGGATGCAAAAAAGACAGAGCCGACCAAAGCTCAACATCGAGCAGCTGGGCGATATCACCTACCAACAACACCTCCAGGCGGCTCTTAGTGCGGACCTGCCCAAGCAGTATCCGCATGACGCTGAAGAGCACTGGGACAAGCTGTCTTCTGCCATCATGGACTCCAGTATAAGCATCCTAGGGCAGAAAAAGCGGAAACATCAGGATTGGTACGATGAAAACGATACCGAAATCCAACAGCTTATAGACACCAAGAGGCAAACTTTTATCACCTGGCAGAATAACATCAATTGCAAGGTTAAAAGAACTGCCCATGCCAAGGCTAAAGCGGCTGTCCAATCGACAGTCAGGAAGCTGAAGAACATCTGGTGGATGAAGAAGGCTCAGGAGATCCAGCAGTTTGCTGACTCTGGGGACACCAGAAGATTCTTTGAAGCCACAAAAGTGGTATACGGCCCCAGCTACCGTTCTCTGACCCCCCTTCGGTCTAAGGATGGGCTCACGCTGCTGAAAGGAAAGGGAGAAATAACAAATAGATGGAAAGAGCATTACAAGGATCTTCTGAACAGGGACACCACTCCAGAGATGGAGGCCCTTGAAAAACTCCCCCAACAGCCCATAATTGAGAGCATGGGAGAACCACCTAGTCTGGAAGAGGTGCGGGATGCAATTAGGAAGATGAAAAACAATAAGGCGGCTGGTTCTGACGGCATCCCAGCAGAAATCCTGAAGAAAGGCGGGCCTGATCTTCTCAGACACATCCATGCCCTGCTGCTCAAAATATGGGAACAAGAGAAAATCCCTGCACAACTTAGAGATGCCCTAGTTGTCTCCATCTTTAAGAAGGGAGACAAGGCAAACTGTGGGAACTACCGGGGCATTTCTCTCCTCTCTACCACAGGGAAAGCCCTAGCTCGGGTTTTGGCCAACAGGCTTACACCCCTTGCAGAAACCATCCTTCCCGAGTCCCAAAGTGGCTTTCGACCAAATAGAGGCACGATGGACATGATCTTCACTGCTCGTCAACTCCAAGAAAAGTGCAGGGAGCAAAATTTACCATTATACATGGCTTTTATAGACCTTACTAAAGCCTTTGACTCTGTGAACCGTCAAGCCCTTTGGCTGGTTCTTGCAAGGTTTGGATGCCCAGAGAGGTACATTCGGGTACTGAGACTGCTGCATGACAATATGTCAGCTACAGTCCTCAGTAGTAGTGGAGATGAAACAGAGCCCTTCAGGGTTGACACGGGAGTGAAACAGGGATGTGTCATTGCCCCAACCCTGTTCTCCATCTTCATTACTGCTATCCTCCATCTTACGGACAAACATCTTCCCCATGGAGTTCGGATTATGTACAGAACCGACGGCCGACTTTTTAACATCAACAGATTTAGGGCCAAAGGTCGAACGAACACCATATCCATTATGGAGCTACAGTATGCAGACGATAACGCCCTTGTAGCCCTCTCAGAAGAGGACCTACAGTGTACACTGGTTGCCTTCACGAGGGCGTACAAACAGCTAGGACTAACAATTAATATAAAAAAAACCCAAATCCTCCATCAATCACCACCAAACAGTACTCCAGTCTCACCCCCAAACATCTCCATTGACAACGCAAGACTGGAAAATGTGGACCACTTCCCATACCTAGGCAGCATCCTATCATCAAAAGCCAACATAGATGATGAAATACAACACCGTCTCAGCTGTGCCAGTGGGGCTTTCTCAAGGCTAAGGAAGAGAGTATTTGAGAACCGTGACCTTCTGGCAAAGACCAAAATCATGGTATATAAAGCTGTCTTGCTGCCCACTCTTCTCTATGGATCGGAGACCTGGACCACATACAGGAGGCACATAAAAACTCTGGAGACGTACCACCAAAGATGCCTCCGAAAAATCCTCAGAATTAGTTGGAAGGACCGACGCACCAACACCAGCGTCCTGAGTGAGGCTGACATTCCCACTATCACCGCTACTGTTGCTCAACGCCAGCTCAGATGGACTGGTCATGTTGTCCGAATGCCGGATCTCCGCCTCCCAAAACAGATTTTCTACTCTCAGCTTGTTGAGGGAAAGCGTGCCCAGGGTGGCCAAAAGATGAGGTATAAGGACAACATCAAAGCAAATCTAAAGCGGTTTCACATGGACCTTAAGACATGGGAGGACGTGGCTGGGAGCAGGTTGGCATGGAGGAGCGCTGTCCACAAAGGTGCTGCGCTTTATAGTAGTGACCTAAATAAAGCTGCTGAGGATAGGCGCAAGCACAGAAAGGACAGATTATTAACCAGACACACCCAACCCTACCCCACCACCACTACCTTTATCTGCCCAAATTGCACAAGACAAATTGGGTCTAGGATTGGGCTCTATGCTCACCTGAGGACCCACAGAAGCCACAACGGAGGACAGTCTTACTCGGACACGAGTGACCGCCGATGATGATGGTATCTTTAGCCAAAGCTATTGCTGGTTGAGAAGGTTTCTCAAGGATTTAATTCTTAATATCGAGTGTTTTCAACAGTGGATTCATTACTATTTTCATCCATGCATATTCAACTGTTGCATATTTAAACCTCAGCCTCCAACTTTGAGTACGTGCCAAGCTTTACCACCAACATGATACTAAAACAAAAACAGAAACGATACTGTCAGGATGTTCGTGATGAAGAATATGTTTGGTTTTTTTTTTTTGTTTTTTACATAGTCATCATCGCTTATCTAGGCCTAGAGGCCACTCGAGGATAAGGGTTAAAGAGTGTACAGTAGAAATTGGACAATATAGTAATCGTTAATAATGAAAATTCGGTAAATTTGTTAACTTATATGGAACGGCTCATCAAAAACTTGTTTACGTTAGACTTGAAGACAACCATATTGTAGTCAGCTGAAAAGCAGGAAAACGGAAGATAATTCCACAGGCGTGCAGTTCTAAGAGTTATGATTCTAAAATTAGAATTTTAATTAATAAATCTTTATTTAAAAAATACACTTGTCTGTTTTTTTCAACTGTTAAATTTTAAATTCTTAATAAACATTGCAAAATATTCCTTTGTTTTATTAGTGCGCTGCAAAAATTAAAATATCTCAATACTTTGCCGCCATATTAAAAGGCTTGGCAAACACTGTCATCGCTCGTAACGTGTTTTGTAAAGACTTTCACATCGTGATACATGTTACTGTAGAACCTCGGGATACGGCATTGATTCGTCCCTGCGTAAGTTTAAATCGCCGTATGGCGGGGCATAAGCAAAATTTTGTACAGTACGTATTAAAAATTAATGACAAAATACCGTACAGTATATAATACACATGTATATAATCAAATAAAATTATAAATAACACCGTAAGCAGGGCAAATACCGTAACCAGGGGCCAGAAAAACATTGTATTTACATTGTAACCTGAAAAAAAGTATCCCAAGGCCACCGCATCCCGGGGTTCTACTGTATTATACTCTTGTCGATCAGTCGTATCATCTGTCGCCAGTAAGAAAATATGATAATGCAAATTTCAAAGATATACTAATTTATTAGAAACTGTTTATTAGTAAAGAATACTAATTTATTAGAAACTGTTAAAAAATACAAATTGGACATAGTTAAACTGTTTGTAGGTGTTTGAAGCTTAAAAAATACCTGGTATTTCACTATTTATTTAAGCACAACCAATTTTGAATCCCAAACGAACAAAGAAAGAGAAGGGATAATTCATATGAGCTCAATATCTTTTCTATGTTTGTTTGTCTTACACATCAATTTCTTATCTATCACAGTTGTTGATATAATAGCATAGATTTTTTACAAGAAGAGTCACCATTTTCAAGGCTCAAAGGCGACTCGAGGATAAGGGTTATTAAGTGTGCGGTAGTCATTGGTACAACAACATAGTAATACATAGTAGTGGAAATTTGGTATACTTTGATTATTTAAAGGGGACGGCTCAGCAAGAATTTGTTTACATTGAAATTGAAAACGACCATATTGTAGTCATTTGGGAAGCAGGCCAGCAGAACAGTTTTCCACAGGTGTCCAGTTCTGGGAAAGAAGCTTTGTTCATTGAATCCACGTTTGGATGTAGGGTCAGATAGAAGGTGGGGAAAATTATTAATAGTGAATTTAGCAAGACAAGTGTTTTTTTGTGAAAGTTTGGCAAGGGGCGAGGGGGGTCATAGATTTGAGCTCAGTCGAGCACTTGCCATGAAAATAACGATAGAGTAGAGACAGGCTAGCAACGTCTCTTTTGTAGGAAAGAGATTGCCGGAAAGAGAAAGGTGCATCACCTACTTGGTTTCAAAGCCGGTCAATGCCGGATAAAGTGCTTTGAGCAGCTCTTGCCCAGATGTGGCAGCAATACACCATCCTAGGCAGTACTTGGCTCATGCAGGTAAAGAATTACGTAGGCAGTGAGATATCTACCAGAGCAGTAGAATGATCTAACCATTTTTCCGGCCACTTTGGCAAAGGATATGTTCTCTATTTGGGGTCAGGAGTAAAGGTCAGACCTAGAAGTTTTTCAAAACATTATACTTCCCTAAGCCAACAGCCATTCATTTTAATTGAAGCCAGATTGGGGGTCAGAGCGTTGATGAAAAGAGAGAAGCTTAATGTTAGATGCATTAAATCAATCATTACTCTTATAAAACTATCAGAAAGAAAAAATTTAATAATTGAGGGGACATTTCTAACTATTCTGTAGCTTGAAATCTTGCTAAGTAGACCTTTATGCCATACCTTATCAAAAGCCTTTGATATGTCAAGAGCTATTGCTCTTGAAACGAAGCCCTGATCGAGAGATTCACTAATCCTATGTGATATTACAGTTAGAATATCAACATAGCAGATATAGCAGAATAGAAACCATAATACATGCCTCTGAGTAAATTACTTTTGCTGAGGTGGTTGACTAATTCTCTATTTGTCACAGATTGCAGAATCTTACTCATGATACACAGGAGATTGATTGGTCTGTACTGAGAGGGAGATGACCGATCTCCTGAATTTGTGAATACGAAGCAGACTAATGAGGTTTCCCAGGGTGCTTGGAAACATTTCTCCTTAAGACAACGTTTAAATAGCTTTGTAAGTATGAGAGTTAATTTCAGTTGAAGTTTTTTTTAGCATTATAATTGGAATTCCGTCCGGGTCAGTTGCTTTACTGGAATCAAGAGTTTTTATAAGCTTTGCAACGTCATGCACATATATTTGTATGTCGCATAGTGTGTTTTCAGTCACAGGAGGAAATGCAGAGGCGGAGAAGGCGGCTCCGATCACAGAGGCTAACCAAAACAAACAAATCAGAACAATGAAAAAGAATCGTTTCTGGCATCGGGAACTAGGCACACATTTTTCTGATACCGATACTGTCGAATGTGATTTTTGGATAGTTTGAATTTTTCATAAAAATAAACATTAATAAGCATTATAATAAGAAATCCACTGTTTAAGAAGCACTTGATATTCAGGATTTAAAATTCAAAACCAAACAAGTGCATTTCTTTAATAAAGATTTATCTATTAAAATTCTTATTTTCCAGTCGTAACAGATTCTCCATCCAGAGTATTTTTTTTTCTATTTTCTTTCGTGTCATGATGGCGGTAAAGCTTGGCACGTCCTCAAAGGTTGGAGATTGAGGATTAAATGTCCAACGGATACTGTCTGGATTTTTCTTAAGAATATGTTACGATTCAAAAATTAAAATTTTAATAAACAAATCTAATTTATAAATCTCATGATGTTTGTCTGTCTGTCTGCCTGTCTGTCTCCATATTTTTAAACTCTATCTCTTCCGAAACTAAAAGTCGCAGAGCGGCACTAAGGGCCCTAAATGATTGTTTTTTTATGGACCATTCTTTTATGGGTCTTTAGCCAGTTAAAATAGTTTTAAGGGGGTCAAGAAAGGGTCAAAATTTAAAAAAATTGTTATACATTTTGTACATTCATCTTCGTTTATTTTTAATCAACTCATATGCGTGTCACGGTGATACAGTGGTAATGTCACCAGCTTTGAATACTACAGTTTTTCTTTCGGTTTCAATTCTAGCTGATGGCACCCAAATACTTTTTTTTACATTTGAAATAACCACTCTGTAATAATATATACAAAATCTGGACAATTAAAATATCATATTTAGGCGTATTTTACGACTGGGTGGTGTTCATTAAAAAAACGCACTTGCCTGGTCTTTTCAATTGTAAATTTTAATTTTTTTAACTCCATTTTCACCCCAAACAAGGCACAGTACCACTTTGATGTAGGGGGCTACTATCGGAGACATAATTTGCAGGGGTACTATGTAGGGAGTTGAGCAGCAAGATGTCAGTACAATTGGGAAAGCAGGAACCCAGAAGGGAATTCCAAAGTCTCGTAGTTCCGGGAAGAAACTATTAAAATAGAAGGCCTTCTTACATCCAGGGATCTCGATTGTGTAGGGGTGGGATTTTGCTGCTTGTCGGATTTATTGGGGGGTATTTACGTCAATGGGGTACAAGGGCTTGTAGTTCGTCGGAGCATTGATCATCAAAATACTTGTAGAACAGGCAGAGGGATGCAACATTTGATCGATGGGACAGAGATGATCGTTCAGACCTTTCAGGTTGGCGTCTCTCTTTTGAAACCCTGTCCAAGAGTGAGAAACTACCAGCAGATGAACCAGCTCAAATGTGACAACAATACTCCATACATGGGCGAATAGTGGCCTTGTAGAGGTACAGGATACTTTCAGGAGTAAGTAACTTTCTAGCACGGTAGAGAGAGTCCACCTTCCTTGCAGCAGCCTTGGCAATGCTCTTAATGTATCTGTTCCAACTCATGTTCCCTGTGAACGTTAAGCCGAGGAGTTTGAAAGAAGTACTTTCAGGTAATGTATCTTTAGCCAAAGCTATTGCTGGTTGAGAAGGTTTCTCAAGGATTTAATTCTTAATATCGAGTGTTTTCAACAGTGGATTCATTACTATTTTCATCCATGCATATTCAACTGTTGCATATTTAAACCTCAGCCTCCAACTTTGAGTACGTGCCAAGCTTTACCACCAACATGATACTAAAACAAAAACAGAAACGATACTGTCAGGATGTTCGTGATGAAGAATATGTTTGGTTTTTTTTTGGTTTTTTACATAATCATCATCGCTTATTAAGGCCAAGAGGCCACTCGAGGATAAGGGTTAAAGAGTGTACAGTAGAAATTGGACAATATAGTAATCGTTAATAATGAAAATTCGGTAAATTTGTTAACTTATATGGAACGGCTCATCAAAAACTTGTTTACGTTAGACTTGAAGACAACCATATTGTAGTCAGCTGAAAAGCAGGAAAACGGAAGATAATTCCACAGGCGTGCAGTTCTAAGAGTTATGATTCTAAAATTAGAATTTTAATTAATAAATCTTTATTCAAAAAATACACTTGTCTGTTTTTTTTCAACCGTTAAATTTTAAATTCTTAATAAACATTGCAAAATATTCCTTTGTTTTATTAGTGCGCTGCAAAAATTAAAATAGCTCAATACTTTGCCGCCATATTAAAAGGCTTGGCAAACACTGTCATCGCCCGTAACGTGTTTTGTAAAGACTTTCACATCGTGATACATGTTACTGTAGAACCCCGGGATACGGCATTGATTCGTCCCTGCGTAAGTTGAAATCGCCGTATGGCGGGGCATAAGCAAAATTTTGTACAGTACGTATTAAAAATTAATGACAAAATACCGTACAGTATATAATACACATGTATATAATCAAATAAAATTATAAATAACACCGTAAGCAGGGCAAATACCGTAACCAGGGGCCAGAAAAACATTGTATTTACATTGTAACCTGAAAAAAAGTATCCCAAGGCCACCGCATCCCGGGGTTCTACTGTATTATACTCTTGTCGATCAGTCGTATCATCTGTCGCCAGTAAGAAAATATGATAATGCAAATTTCAAAGATATACTAATTTATTAGAAACTGTTTATTAGTAAAGAATACTAATTTATTAGAAACTGTTTATTAGTAAAGAATACTAATTTATTAGAAACTGTTTATTAGTAAAGAATACTAATTTATTAGAAACTGTTTATTAGTAAAGAATACTAATTTATTAGAAACTGTTTATTAGTAAAGAATACTAATTTATTAGAAACTGTTTATTAGTAAAGAATACTAATTTATTAGAAACTGTTTATTAGTAAAGAATACTAATTTATTAGAAACTGTTTATTAGTAAAGAATACTAATTTATTAGAAACTGTTTATTAGTAAAGAATACTAATTTATTAGAAACTGTTAAAAAATGCAAATTGGACATAGGTAAACTGTTTGTAGGTGTTTGAAGCTTAAAAAGTACCTGGTATTTCAACATTTATTTAAGCACAACCAATTTTGAATCCCAAACGAACAAAGAAAGAGAAGGGATAATTCATATGAGCTCAATATCTTTTCTATGTTTGTTTGTCTTACACATCAATTTCTTATCTATCACAGTTGTTGCATGGATTTTTTACCAGAAGAGTCACCATTTTCAAGGCTCAAAGGCGACTCGAGGATAAGTGTGCGGTAGTCATTGGTACAACAACATAGTAATACATAGTAGTGGAAATTTGGTATACTTTGATTATTTAAAGGGGACGGCTCAGCAAGAATTTGTTTACATTGAAATTGAAAACGACCATATTGTAGTCATTTGGGAAGCAGGCCAGCAGAACAGTTTTCCACAGGTGGCCAGTTCTGGGAAAGAAGCTTTGTTCATTGAATCCACGTTTGGATGTAGGGTCAGATAGAAGGTGGGGAAAATTATTAATAGTGAATTTAGCAAGACAAGCGTTTTTTTGTGAAAGTTTGGCAAGGGGCGAGGGGGGTCATAGATTTGAGCTCAGTCGAGCACTTGCCATGAAAATAACGATAGAGTAGAGACAGGCTAGCAACGTCTCTTTTGTAGGAAAGAGATTGCCGGAAAGAGAAAGGTGCATCACCTACTTGGTTTCAAAGCCGGTCAATGCCAGATAAAGTGCTTTGAGCAGCTCTTGCCCAGATTTGGCAGCAATACACCATCCTAGGAAGTACTTGGCTCTTATGAAGGTAGAGAATTACGTAGGCAGTGAGATATCTACCAGAGCAGTAGAATGATCTAACCATTTTTCCGGCCACTTTGGCAAAGGATATGTTCTCTATTTGGGGTCAGGAGTAAAGGTCAGACCTAGAAGTTTGTCAAAACATTATGCTTCCCTAAGCCAACAGCCATTCATTTTAATTGAAGCCAGATTGGGGGTCAGAGCGTTGATGAAAAGAGAGAAGCTTAATGTTAGATGCATTAAATCAATCATTACTCTTATAAAACTATCAGAAAGAAAAAATTTAATAATTGAGGGGACATTTCTAACTATTCTGTAGCTTGAAATCTTGCTAAGTAGACCTTTATGCCATACCTTATCAAAAGTCTTTGATATGTCAAGAGCTATTGCTCTTGAAACGAAGCCCTGATCGAGAGATTCACTAATCCTATGTGATATTACAGTTAGAATATCAACATAGCAGATCTAGCAGAATGGAAACCATAATACATGCTGCTGAGTAAATTATTTTTGCTGAGGTGGTTAACTAATTCTCTATTTGTCACAGATTGCAGAATCTTACTCATGATACACAGGAGATTGATTGGTCTGTACTGAGAGGGAGATGACCGATCTCCTGAATTTGTGAATACGGAGCAGACTAATGAGGTTTCCCAGGGTGTTTGGAAGCATTTCTCCGTAAGATAACGTTTAAATAGCTTTGTAAGTATTGGAGCTAATTTCAGTTGAAGTTTTTTAGCATTATAATTGGAATGCCGTCTGGGCCTGCTGGAATCAAGAGTTTTTATAAGCTTTGCAGCATCATGTACATATATTTGTATGTCGCATAGTGTGTTTTCAGTCACAGGAGGAAATGCAGGAGGGGGAAAGGCGGCTCTGATCACAGAGGCTAAAATTTGCTGCAAAATTCTTAGCATGAAATTTGGATCTATCAGAAGTTGACGAGATTACCTCAGATCCATTGATGACGATTAGGATAGAGGACACACCTAACCCTTACCCTAACCCTGCTTGTTATTCACCAAAACCTCAGGGAACCAAGCCGCTGATTAGCTACTTTGGATTTGACTTCACATTCTTTGTCTTTTACAGTGATTGCTGGAAGACCTAAAGGCACTTTTAGTTTCAGTGTATCTATTTTGTTTAAAGCAATAGAAAAGGTTGTTTCTGTATGCAATCATCGTGGCACATTCTGGAGAGAACCACAACTGGCCGTTAGATTTTTGCTGGAGTTTCTTGGAAGGTATGAAGCGGCCTATACCGACAGTTAACCACTCAGTCAGTTCTCGAAATGAAAGCTACAGTCTGATATGACGAAGTCGACATTGAACAAACTGGCTCTGGGCCTGGTGTATTTATTTGCTTCCCCACTGAGCAAATTAGGCACAAGGCCGTTTTTTAATGTGGAGATGGAGGGAGGGGGGAGGGAAAGGGGGATCCTGCTCCCGAGAGGTGGGAAATGGGAGCTGGATAGTAACTGTGGTCGTAGGGTGATCCCTACCTTGACCAAGTTCAGATATGTGGGGTTACCCCCACATATGGTCTTTGCTAGTCATAGCTGGTTTTTGCTTGCAGCATCTGCCGGAACAGATACTACACTTATCTTGTCGCCCGGACCCTCGAGGGGGTCTGGGCCTGTTTATTTATTTGCTTCCCCACTGAGCAAATTAGGCACAAGGCCGTTTATTAATGTGGAGAGAGAGGGAGGCGGGAGGGAAAGGGGGATCCTGCTCCCGAGAGGTGGGAAATGGGAGCTGGATGGTAACTGTGGTCGTAGGGTGATCCCTACCTTGACCAAGTTCAGATATGTGGGGTTACCCCCACATATGGTCTTTGCTAGTCATAGCTGGTCTTTGCTTGCAGCATCTGCCGGAACAGATACTACACTTTATCTTGTCGCCCGGACCCTCGAGGGGGTCTGGGCCTGTTTATTTATTTGCTTCCCCACTGAGCAAATTAGGCACAAGGCCGTTTTTTAATGTGGAGATAGAGGGAGGGGGGAGGGAAAGGGGGATCCTGCTCCCGAGAGGTGGGAAATGGGAGCTGGATGGTAACTGTGGTCGTAGGGTGATCCCTACCTTGACCAAGTTCAGATATGTGGGGTTACCCCCACATATGGTCTTTGCTAGTCATAGCTGGTCTTTGCTTGCAGTATCTGCCGGAACAGATACTACACTTTGATCTTTGACGCCCGGACCCCGAGGGGGTCTGGGCCTGTTTATTTATTTGCTTCCCCACTGAGCAAATTAGGCACAAGGCCGTTTTTTAATGTGAAGATGGAGGGAGGGGGGAGGGAAAGGGGGATCCTGCTCCCGAGAGGTGGGAAATGGGAGCTAGATAGTAACTGTGGTCGTAGGTTGATCCTTACCTTGACCAAGTTCAGATATGTGGGGTTACCCCCACATATGGTCTTTGCTAGTCATAGCTGGTCTTTGCTTGCAGCATCTGCCGGAACAGATACTACACTTTGATCTTGTCGCCCGGACCCTCGAGGGGGTCTGGGCCTGTTTATTTATTTGCTTCCCCACTGAGCAAATTAGGCACAAGGCCGTTTTTTAATGTGGAGATGGAGGGAGGGGGGAGAGAAAGGGGGATCCTGCTCCCGAGAGGTGGGAAATGGGAGCTGGATGGTAACTGTGGTCGTAGGGTGATCCCTACCTTGACCAAGTTCAGATATGTGGGGTCACCCCCACATATGGTCTTTGCTAGTCATAGCTGGTCTTTGCTTGCAGCATCTGCCGGAACAGATACTACACTTTATCTTGTCGCCCGGACGTTCGAGGGGGTCTGGGCCTGTCGTATTTATTTGCTTCCCCACTGAGCAAATTAGGCACAAGGCCGTTTTTTAATGTGGAGATGGAGGGAGGGGGGAGGGAAAGGGGGATCCTGCTCCCGAGAGGTGGGAAATGGGAGCTGGATGGTAACTGTGGTCGTAGGGTGATCCCTACCTTGACCAAGTTCAGATATGTGGGGTTACCCCCACATATGGTCTTTTCTAGTCATAGCTGGTCTTTGCTTGCAGTATCTGCCGGAACAGATACTACACTTTGATCTTTGACGCCCGGACCCTCGAGGGGTCTGGGCCTGTCGTATTTATTTGCTTCCCCACTGAGCAAATTAGGCACAAGGCCGTTTTTTAATGTGGAGATAGAGGGAGGGGGGAGGGAAGGGGGGATCCTGCTCCCGAGAGGTGGGAAATGGGAGCTGGATGGTAACTGTGGTCGTAGGGTGATCCCTACCTTGACCAAGTTCAGATATGTGGGGTTACCCCCACATATGGTCTTTGCTAGTCATAGCTGGTCTTTGCTTGCAGTATCTGCCGGAACAGATACTACACTTTGATCTTTGACGCCCGGACCCCGAGGGGGTCTGGGCCTGTTTATTTATTTGCTTCCCCACTGAGCAAATTAGGCACAAGGCCGTTTTTTAATGTGGAGATAGAGGGAGGGGGGAGGGAAAGGGGGATCCTGCTCCCGAGAGGTGGGAAATGGGAGCTGGATGGTAACTGTGGTCGTAGGGTGATCCCTACCTTGACCAAGTTCAGATATGTGGGGTTACCCCCACATATGGTCTTTGTTAGTCATAGCTAGTCTTTGCTTGCAGCATCTGACGGAACAGACACTACACGTTTATCTTGTCCCCCGTGCCGCCGAAGCGGGGGGGGGGCTTTGATTAGAGTTGAGGTTATCTTTTTTTATGCCGAAAAGCGAATGTAACGTGTGCCGATGCGGGAAATGTGGAATAATTAAGGTTGTAAAGTCAATAAAATTAAATAGAGAGGCGAGCTCCGTGGATAATTCGTAGATATTACAATTTATAGATGATATAAAAAGTTTTAAAAAGTTGTGAAGCGAGCAAGCGCTTGTTTGACAGAAACCTTTCGTGGACATCGAGGAAAAGCGAACATACATACATACATACATACAAACATACATACATTTTCGCTTTTATATTTATAGATAATTGATTTTCTATTATTGTTACTAGTACTGCAATGATCTATCGAAATAAAGAATCAGAAAAAAATTGGAATTTATTTTAAGGGGGGAGGGGGAGTATCAGAAAATGTTCTGATTCCAAAAACGATTCTATAATATAGATAAAATTTTTAGGATTTGATCCTTATCACGTTATTAATAAGAGAGTTTGGAAGTGGAGTTAAAAGTGACTTTTGTTCCTAAGGTCCAGAATCGTGAGATTTGTTTTAATGGTGATCTCGGCATGGATGAAGCGTATACATATCTAAATGATAATAAAATAATATATAATTAAATATTAATTAAACAATAGATAATTAAAAAGTAAGTAAATATAATTAAATAATAAATAATTAAGTAATAATAAAATAAAAATTAAATAATAAAACAATAGGCAATTAAATATTAATTAAATATTAATCAAATTATAGATAATTGAATAATAATTAATTAATAATTAATTAAATACTAAAAAGAAACAATAATTAAGTAATAAATAAATAATGATTAAATAATAGACAGTTAAATAATAATTAAATAATAATTAAATAATAGATAATTAAATAATATTTAATTAAATAATAATTAAGAATTAATTAATATATATTTAAATAATTATTAATAATAATTAAATAATAGAAAATTAAATAATGATTAGATAATAATTAATTAATAATTATTTAATAAATAATTGATTAACAATTAAATAATAATTAATAATTAATAATAATTAATTAATAGATAGTTAAATATTAATTCAATAAATAATAATTAATTGATAGATAATTAAAATTAATTAAATAATTAATTAAATAACAATTAATTATTAGATGCCTGTATTTGAAATGTAGGTGCAACTACACTATAATAGCGAAATTCAATTTTTTTTAATATTAAATTTCAAGACAAACCAATAGTCTCTACAAATTTTCATGTTACAGTAATGAATATATCCAAAAATTACGAAAAACGATAAGGTAGAAAAAAAATAATTAAATAAAACATTTTTTAATAAAAATTAGCGAAAATAAATATATGCCTAAAAAAACACCGGAAAGTCAAAGGGGAGATGAATAGCGTGTAATAGCTAAATAGATTTTCTTTTATGTAATATGCAAATGAGTTTACTTCTTCAATGTGCATTTCCTTGGAATAAATAGTATATATAGAAATTCCGTAACGAATGTGTGAAACAGTGTAGCTTTTGTACATTTTAATCAAATTGTAAACTAAGAAACACTAGGAATCTATACGATAACGTATGTGTTATTAATTTTGTGTGTCACACTTACATCCAAGTGAATATTGTTTAATTGTTCTGAACTTCCATTTCTTGATTTATAATAAACTAGCATGTATGTGTGTGTGTTTTTGGGTAGATCGTTGGCTGGGTGTTTGTTTTAAAAAAAACCTTGACACTTCAAAAGCATGTGGACCCGATCTTATCCCAGCTGTGCTATTAAAAAAGTGCCCAGCCGAAGTAGCTCCAGTTCTCTCCAAACTCTACAACAAATGCCTTAATGAAGCTTGCTTTCCGGGCTGTTGGAAAACTGCTTCTGTTGTACCAGTATTCAAGAATTCTGGCGAAAGGACTGACTCATCAAATTATCGCCCCATTAGCATCCTCCCACTTTTTGCCAAAATATTTGAGACCTTAATTAACCATGCTCTAGTCCATCACCTTGCAGATGCTAAACTTCTGACTGACGAACAATATGGATTTAGACAAGCCCGTTCCACAGCAGACATCCTAACTGTTATCTCTGAACGTATATACCATTCACTGGACAAAGCGGGGGAGGGCAGAGCGGTAGCTCTAGATATATCTAAGGCTTTTGACAGGGTATGGCATGAGGGTCTCCTCAGGAAAATTAGATCATACGGTATCACTGGTAGAATACTTAACATAATTAAATCCTTCTTAGATAAGAGAAAAATCCAGGTTGCCCTCGACGGCCGTGCATCTAAACAATATGATATAAATGCAGGGGTGCCCCAGGGTTCTATCCTTGGACCTCTATTGTTCCTGATATTCATAAATGACCTCCCCGACAAAATTGCCTCTGAGATGGGTATATATGCTGATGACACTACACTCTATGGCAGGCACGACAGGAAGACGAATGAACACATTTCTAAAGAAATGGCAGAAACACTAGAGGATGACCTCCAATCTGTTGTGGAATGGGGACAAAAGTGGTTGGTTGCATTCAATGCTGCCAAGACTAAACTAGTTTCATTCAATAATTACAATAAACCCTCTCTACCACCAATGGCCAACGACTCTTTATCTGAGAGTACATCTTTCAAACTGCTTGGCCTAATGTTCACAGGAAACATGAGTTGGAACAATTACATTGAAGGCATTGCCAGGGCCGCTGCAAAAAAGGTGGGCTCTCTCTACCGTGCTAGAAAACTACTAACACCCGAAAGTATACTGTACCTCTATAAGGCCACCATTCGCCCATGTATGGAGTATTGCTGTCACATCTGGGCTGGTGCATCTGCTACTAGTCTCTCGCTCCTTGACAAGGTTCAAAAGAGAGTCGCAAACCTGATAGGCCCTGAACTGGCATCTAAGCTTCAGCCTCTGTCCCATCGACGAAATGTTGCATCCCTTTGCCTTTTCTACAAGTATTTTAGTGGTGAATGCTCTGACGAACTGCAATCACTTGTGCCCCCACGACGTGAGCACCCTCGACAAACCCGACAGGCTGCTAAATCCCACCCCCACACTGTAGAGATCCCTAGATGCAAAAGATCTTTTTACTCCAATAGTTTCTTTCCCAGAACCGCTAGACTCTGGAATTCCATTCCAGGTCCCTGCTTCCCCAACAGTACTGACGTGCAGAAGTTCAAGTGTAACGTGAACCGACATCTTGCTGTCCAAATCCCTACATAGTACCCCAGTAGTTGTTGCCCCTGATAGTAGCCCCCTACACCAAAGTGGCAGTTTGCCTTGTTTGGGGTGGAAATGTAATAAAAAAATAAAAAATAAAAAAAAACGAAGCGTTGACGCGCAGTTGGAAAATAATAAAGTATGGAAAAAAACGTGTGACTTGGCAGGTGCCCGTTTTTGACGAGTTAATGACGTCAACTTTGAGTGCGGGATAGTGTTTTATTAGTATTTATTTGCTTTCCCGCCAAAGCAAATTAGGCACAAGGCCGTTTTTTAATGTGGGGGAAAACCAGCTCCACTAAAAGTAGGGTAAAAAGGGGGCACTCTGGTTGTGACCAAAAATAATAATTGTCCCAGTATAGAGGGTTTCCCCTTCATTGACCGATACAAATCTGCAGAACAGATACTACACTTTGATCCAATATTTTTATTGTCTTCGAAATCAATGAAGTCGCCCATTTTTCAATCGAATCACTTTTTAGTCGGGAACCAACCGGAATGAAATTTACATGCTATTTTTGCAGTGACTTAGTTCACACTACATCGTAGTCTACATTGCACTGTAAAGAACTTACTGCTGATTTTATTAAGTAAGTTTAGAAGTCGATAGGGAACGAACTCGCACACACACATGTATGCGTGCACATACACACACACACACACACACACACACATACACAAAGTGCCTTTTATGTACACCCTGTGCCAGAATTATATGCAAATCCATATTTTTGTTTTAACTCCAATAGTTTAGAATGAAAATTTGTGAAACTTTGCATGTTATACGGCAACACTAATGTATGTACAGGTATAAAATTTTTAGCTAATCTACGCAATAGCGAGCAAACAGCAGCAATTTTGGTGACTTACAGTTTTTTTTTCAGCGTGCCAACTTTATATGCAAGATAGGACGTAAATGTACTTTAATTCAAGCTGAGAAGTCTAAAATTATTCAAAGGCTTCATAATAAGATTTCCACCTTAGAAATTGCCAATGAAATACACTGTAATCATCGTACAATAAAAAGATACTGTACTAACCCTCAACTTTGCAACGGGCGTTCTGACAAAGGAAAAATTCGTAAGAAATCATATCTGTCACGTCGAACAATGAGCAAGATCAAGAGAGAAGTTAGCCATAACCCACTTGAAACTAGCAAACAAATTTTGAAATATCTGGCGTTCCTGATGTGCCCAAATCAACTCGTTGCCGTATCCTGAGGACGATTGCAAAATTTGGAAAGCCATAGGTCCGCGCTCAATTGAAGGATATCCACAAGAAAAAGAGGATGGAGTGGGCTAGAGATCACATGAAGGTGAATTTTCAAACTGTTTTGAGCGTCGAGCAACGCTAGATGGACCCGATGGGTGGAGGAAAACAACACAATAAAGATGGAGTATACCTCTGAAATATATTTGTGAAAAAATTTCAAACAAGTAAAATATTTGTTTATTTTCCTAATATGGCGTTATATTTCGCTTTCAAGTGCACTTGATGCGTACTTTATTTAATTCACATTAAAACACACACACACACACACACACACACACATATATATATATGTATATATATATATATATATATATATATATATATATATATATATATATATATTTTGTTGTGCTTGTTAACCCTCTATTGAAAAAATCACGACTAAGCACTTTGTGCATATGATTCCATGTAAATGTAGAAAACTATATAACGATGAGACATGTTGTTCCCTAAATTATAAGTCTTCATTCAAGATTTTCCCTCATTCTTTGAGAAGCCTCTGTATCACTGAATTAATTCAGATCTTTCTTCTTCTTCTTCTTCTTCTATTTTCTCATCTCGAATCAAGATTATCTCGTTCTGACTGAGTAAAGAACTCTGACTGCGATTCCCCAAAAACTCTCATATGTCACCCTTATATATTGAGGTGTATGTATGGGGTGGTAGCATCACATTAACACAACTTGCACTCACCATGCACTAACCTGCCTCGTGACCCCTGCCAGCATGCAGGTGCAACACCTAGGTGTATCAGAATTTTGGGGGAAATTTTTGACACCCCTAACACGAAACTGTGAATAAAATATAAAAAGCTCGTAATTTCTCTTTTAAAAGTGGGTTGTGTATTTTATTTGTGGAATATACTTCCAAAATAAACTATTAAATTTGTATAAAAATAATAGAACTATTATTTTTTATTTTATAAAAAACAGTGTTTACAAAGTGCCGGTGCGCCTTCATGCAGCCATTTTTTTATGTAATGAAATCAATTGAATTTTACGAATTAATATTTTTTCAATTTTTAAACTTTAAAAATCTATCAAACTTTTTCTATTGGTTCAATTTTTACGATATTTTCAGGGTCAATGTGATAATTTATGCTCTTTCCAATGAACCGAATATAATATTTTAGACAATTTTTTTTTAAATTTACACCCCATTTTGAACTGTCTATTAAAATTTTAATAATTAATTTACTCACCAAATTTTTATATAACACAAATTGAAGATAAAAGATCAATAAATAATATATTTTAAATTAAAAAAAGAAGTGTTTTTTGGAAATTTACCTGTAAAGTCTAAAGTGTAAAACCTTTTTTTTTAAAAAACACGTTAATTTTTTTTTTTAATTGGAAGTCTATGTTCTGCTTATATTGTACAGTAAGTATTGGACGCTGACGACAATTTTTTCTATTTCATTCAATATTTTCTTTTTTTAGATATTTAAAAAAAAATTCACTCGATAAAGTAGAATTAAAATATATTAAATCAAAAATTTATGTATTTCTTTGAGAAAGGAAAAAAACAATTCCTCGACTGTCTTTTTTTTAAAGGCAAAAATTTATAAGTAAACTTTGACTATTTTTAAACTATGGGAACACATATTTCTTCATGGACAAGGCTAGACGACTAACAGGAACGTGTGGTTTTTACTTTCTTCTGTCCATCTGTAGTTCAAAACAATAAAAAAAAAACTACTTTTGGTTTTTCGATAAGAATGTAAAATGCTTACGTAATGTCTGCCTTTTTCAAATAGACGTTTAAAAAATTCTTTTATTTAAAAAATAAATGGAATTTAAAATATAAATATGGATAAATTCTTAACAATGAAAAATAGAACTACACATTGATTAGTCATTTTTATAGGTAAGTGATTTTTTGGAATTTATATCGATTTTTAATAATCGACGTAAGTAAAATTTTGTTGATTTGCTTCAATCTTTGTTTAAAGAAAACCGATTTAAAAAAATAAATATTACATAATTTGCTATTAAACCTGTTATTTTTTAAATTTTGGTCTTTGCTCCTTTAATTGAAAAAAATAATCTAAAATACAACTGAAGCGATTGCCTCGATAGTGTTTTTATCTAATCCAACTGTGTTTTTATATATTTAAAATTAAAAAATATTATATCAAAAAAAAAAAAATTCAACTTCGTTTCTTTTCGGCAACAGTCGACCATTTTGAAATGCTAAAAATAACGATTGTGACTTTATACGTGCGTAAAAAAATTTTTTTTACCAATCAAAATTGTTACGGTAAGTCATTGTTTCTTTTTAATTTTGTTATTTTTTATTTATTTATTTTTTATTTTTATTATATTTCATTTTTATTTTTTCATTATATATTTTTTTTATTATACTTCATTTTTATTTTATTTTCATATATTTACATGTTTTCTTCAGTTTTTTTTCTTTGAGTAGCTTTGTTACGCTTTGATAATCGGCGATGCTCGGCGAAAGCCAGAAGTTGATGCCATGTTTTGCGCAAAGCTGAGCGGCCAGTTAGTTACGTCTGATTCAAATTCTGCCCAAGTACCGGTCAGTTTTAATGTGTGGAAAATCCAGCTCCTGAAAAATGGGTACTCTGAATAGTAACAAAAATAAAAATTGCCTCAGTCTAGAAGGATTTCTCCTCCAATGATCGAGAAAAAAAAACAATGAAGTAGTTCATCCTCTGTTTCTCTCCCTCTCTCTCTCTCTCTCTCTCTCTCTCTTTCTCTTCCTCTCTTTATATCTTTCTCTCCATCCATCTCTCTCTCTCTCTCTCTATCTATCTATCTATCTATCTATCTCTTTCTATCACCCTCTCCATCTCTCTTTGAGCCCCTTTTTCTCTCTCACCCCCTCTATATTTCTCTCCCTTCTCTCTCTTTCTCTCTCTTGCGCTGTCACTCTTCCTTTCTGTCTCTTACTCTTCCTCCCCCTATCTCGGTCTCTATCTCTCAATCCCTCTTTCTTTCTCTATCTCCTTCTCTTTCTCTATTTCCCTTTCTCTTTCTCTATCTCCCTCTCTTTCTCTATTTCTTTCTCACTTTCCCTCTATCTTCCTCTCTATCTATCCATCTCTAATCCTTTATCCTATTTTAGTCTTCTAAATTAATTACAGTGAATAAGTTATTGTCAAATCATGAAACAATCCTATTTTAGTCACCTAAATTAATTACAGTGAATAAGGCATTGTCAAAATATGGATAAATCCGGTTTTAATCACCTAAATGTGAAAATAGAAGTTATTTGGAAATTACTGCTAATAAGAACAGCACCAGGAGGAACTAGTAAAACCATTCTACTTAAATTGATTTAGGCATCCATTAGATGACAAAATGACATCCTTAGCTCTTGCTACATGCAGAATAGCTGCGACCTTACTACCAGGTAGAAGAACTACTCATTCTACTTTGAAACTACTATTAAACATTCAATTTTTCAAAAATCTCATGTTCAATATCTCCAAAACATCCAGCATGGGAAAAATATTGCAGAAATGCAAACTTATTGTTTGAGATGAATGCACAATGGTACACACAAAAAATCACTTCCACTCTTGATTGATCCTTGCAAGATTTTCGTGGCAATGCCAGACCATTTGGGAATACAGAAACATTGCTTGCAGGAGATTTCAGGCAAACGCTACCTGTAATTCCTCAATCAACACCAGCTGATGAAATAAATGCTTGTCTCAGGTACTCTACTTTTTGGTGCCATGTGAAGACATTAAACTTAACTCAAAATATGCGTGTCCAGTTGCAAAACGATCAGTCGGCAGAGTAATTTTTGCATCACTTGTGGGAAATTTGGTATGAAAAAGTGCCGGCTAATCCGAGTTAAGGACGAATGTCTTTGACTCTTAACATCTGTAATTTAGTTACATCAAAAGAAGAGTTGATAAAAAAGTTTTTTCCAGATATTCAAATTAATTATAAGCATTCTACTTTGTTGAGTTAATGAGCTATTCTTGTAGCTCAATACAAAGACGTCCATGAACTTAACGATACTACTCAGTTTAAAATTCCAAGTGAGGTAGTCACATATAAGTCAATCGACACTTATGGAAGCAAATGAAGTAGTTAATTATCCAACAGAATTTTTGAATTCACTAGATTTGCCAGGGGTGCCACTGCATGTACTGCAATTGAAAGTTGGCTTACCAATTATCATGTTGTGAAATATAAACCAACCCAAGCTTTGAAAGGACACATGACTTGCAGTAAAATAATAATGAACACCTGTTATATAGTGTTATTATTAAAAGATGACGTATGTATTTGTATCGTTCTTTGTGAGAGTCTTACGAGAGATTAGTGTTGAGTAAGAGATGTTCATGTTGTAAGAAGAGATGAGAGATATTAACATTGTTAGAGAAGAGATGTGGACATTAACAAGTATATATAAAGAGAGGGAAATATAAATACATTTTGGAGAAGATTTGATATCTAGATAGATAGACCGATAGTTTGACATTTATACTTTTGACAGTTCTGTGAACGGGAGTCTCTATAACATTTATACTCTGACACATATTTTAGATGATGATTCTATCAAGGTTCTTATAACATGAATGGACAATACCTTTTCTGTTGAATAACAACATGACGACGCAGATACAAAAACACATGATGATACGTTTAATTCTTCTTCCACCGGTCGAACATGATTTTATCTCAGGGATTCAAAGTTGTTACATGGTTATTTCTAAAAGCCTCTCACTTCTAGAGGGTGCCTTGACTCTAACGGAGAATCGATCTGAACCTCTCTGCTTCACTCCACTGATTGATCCCGATTCTCACTTATCTAACTAAATTCATAACTCATGACGTCATTGCACGACCGAGCACGTGTATATGAGACCCATGGCATGAATCCTTCTCTAACCTAATTTTACGTAACTCACTTTACAATAACATTTTCCATTCTCTTTTGTTTCATAAAGGAATTTAACCTATTTATTAATTCTGTAACCCAAATTTCTATTATGTTTTCTTTCTATGAATGTAAATAGTTTCCATCCAAATTGTATTATTAAATATTTTAACAGAATCAACTATTTAACTGGACATTCCATTTATAACATTCTGTGTTTATTTTAACTTATGATTGGAATTCTCAATTCCAAGTATAGCTTCGCAAGTTCGAATCCTTGACTATCCTATTTCATATTTACATTTAACTGATTCCCTATTTTTATACTTACATGAAAAGGGGACAGCCCTTATCATGTAACACAACATCATAGAAGCAACAATCTTTACATGACCTTTCAAAGGTAAATATATCTTCAATCCACACATTCCTATAATTCCATCCGATACCTTATTTCACTTTAGGAAATTTCACTTTCCAATTCGATTGTCGTTTGCAATCACCATCAATAAAGCTCAAGGACAATTTACAGCTACACACTGACTGTTTCTCACATGGACAATTTATGTTGCATGTTCAAGAGTCAGCAAACCAGAAAATCTCTGTATCAGCTCATAAAATTGAACAACAAAAAATTGTGTATCCACAAGTACTAGGAAATGAAGCATATAAGAAACATGCATTTTCAGATTTGGGGATTTCTTTCTATTTCGCCTAATTGAGCTACAACATCGCATGGCAAGGTACAGCTAGTATATATATATATATATATATATATATATATATATATATATATATATATATATATATATATATATAAAAGAATACGAAAAGTATAAAAGCTTATAAATTTTCTTTATTCGTTCTTTATTAGTGACGTGCAGGAATAAAAAATAATATTATGAAAAAAAATTAAAAAACTTTTTTTACAGGTACATATTTTCGACCGATCCTTCAGTCTGTAGCGAGCTGCTACTACTACGAGACTAGGCTGTATTCTCACCTTAGTTCTCTCTTTCTCCCTACTATTTTCTCTTTTCCTTCCTTTCTTCTTATACGTCATCAGAGGTTCCAGCCAATTAAAAGCGAGAACGGTTTACGTGGGACATTCGAGTGAAGAAAACGTCCTTACTTCCACGGCGACTAGAGACAGAACACACGCCTCACTCCTTAGCTCACGTTAGGTAGCCAAGAGGAGCATTGAACATTAATACAGACTTTACAAAATGCACTGTCTTTCTTTGTAACCCGAGTTTCGGGAAAACACACATATATATTGGATATATAAAACCTCATGAATTCATAACAAAGCCGCTTTACACGTCCTCATTTTTATAAGAAGACAATCTCTTCTTTTACCAGAATTTCTTTCTATTTCAGCGCTCCAGTTCTCCCTGTTATCGGAGGCGCCTCGAAGTGGGAGCCTACCGAAATGGTGACCTCTTATTAGTATCCATGTTAATGTATGGTAATAATACCATAAGTCTTCATCGGTGTAGTGAAAGTGATGAACATACACAGGGAAAAGCGGAATAGAAAAGAAAGGAGAAGGAGGAGGAGGAGGAGGAGGAAGAGGAAGAGAAGGAGGTATAGCCAATGAGAAGGTGCCACGTCAGTTTTAAATATATTCACATACAAGTACGCACATACACACATGCACACGCTATACACATATAAACGAAAAATTAAACAGGAAATAAAAATGAAGAAACGCGTCTTTAACTGTCCAATCTTTTGTATTCGAAGAGAGAATAAGAATTCAAAGGATATAAGACGTCATGAGGAGAAACTCTATGTAAATCAACGGCGATTTCTCGTTCGAAAAAGAACGAAAACGTTTCACAATTCATCCGTTTAAAGACAGAAAGGAAAAGTTACTTTATAATTTATATATTAATATGTACATGATGATCGCAACGTCTTGTCAGACGAGTGCCACTCCCTCATACACTTAAAGTCCATGAGCCCTAACATTACATTTTTTCTTTTTTTTTTTTTTTGGTGGTACCGGCGAATTAACACACTCAAGCAGACATGACACTGAGGACGGCCACTGCAATACATACATATATATACGTACACGCATACACACACACTTATATCCATAAACATACACATATATACAAACATACACAATAGATATACATACACACATACGCAAATACATACGCATATATACACCCACATATACGAATACAAACACACATATACATACGTAAAAACATAAATATACATACATATATATGCACATATACATACACATAAATTTAACTACATATATGCATACATACATATCTATGCATTTATACACAAGCATACACATATGCATATATACACATACATAAGTAATAAATGGTGATACATAATGATAAGTAATAAATAGTTATGCATAATGATAAGTAATAAATAGTGATACATAATAATAAGTAATAAATAGTGATACATAATAATAAGTAATAAATAGTGATACATAATAATAAGTAATAAATAGTTATACATAATGATAAGTAATAAATAGGTATACATGATAATAAGTAATAAATAATGATATATAATGATTAGTAATACATAGTGATATATAATAATAAGTAATAAATAGTGATATATAATGATAAGTAATAAATAGTGATACATAATAATAAGTAATAAATAGTGATACACAATAATAAGTAATAAATAGTGATACATAATAATAAGTAATAAATAGTGATGCATAATAATAAGTAATAAATAGTGATACATAATAATAAGTAATAAATAGTAATACATAATAATAAGTAATAAATAGTTATACATAATAATAAGTAATAAATAGTGATACATAATACTAAGTAAAAAATAGTGATACATAATGATAAGTAATGAATAGTGATACATAATAATAAGTAATAAATTGTGATATATAATGATTAGTAATACATAGTGATACATAATAATAAGTAATAAATAGTGATATATAATGATAAGTAATAAATAGTGATACATAATAATAAGTAATAAATAGTGATACACAATCATAAGTAATAAATAGTGATACATAATAATCATAAGTAATAAATAGTGATACATATTGATAAGGAATAAATAGTGATACATAATGATAAGTAATAAATTGTGATACATAATAATAAGTAATAAATAGTGATACATAATAATAAGTAATAAATAGTGATGCATAATAATAAGAAATAAATAGTGATACATAATGATAAGTAATAAATAGTGATACATAATAATAAGTAATAAATAGTGATACACAATAATAAGTAATAAATAGTGATACATAATGATAAGTAATAAATATTGATATATAATGATAAGTAATAAATAGTGATACACAATAATAAGTAATAAATAGTGTTACATAATAATAAGTAATAAATAGTGATACATAATGACAAGTAATAAATAGTGATACATAATAATAAGTAATAAATAGTGATACATAATGATAAGTAATAAATAGTGATACATAATAATAAGTAATAAATAGTGATACATAATTACAAGAAATAAATAGTGATACATAATAATAAGTCATAAATAGTGATACACAAAAATAAGTAATAAATAGTGATACACAATAATAAGTAATAAATAGTGATACATAATAATAAGTAATAAATAGTGATACATAATAATAAGTAATAAATAGTGATACACAATAATAATTAATAAATAGTGATACATAATAATAAGTAATAAATAGTGATACATAATAATAAGTAATAAATAGTGATACATAATAATAAATAATAAATATAGATTCATAATAATAAGTAATAAATAGTGATACATAATAATAAGTAATAAATATTGATATATAATAATAAGTAATCAATAGTGATACATAATAATAAGTAATTAATAGTGATACACAATAATAAGTAATAAATAGTGATACATAAGTATAAGTAATAAATATTGATTCATAATAATAAGTAATAAATAGTGATACATAATAATAAGTAATAAATAGTGATACATAATGATAAGTAATAAATATTGATACATAATAATAAGGAATAAATAGTGATACATAATAATAAGTAATAAATAGTGATACATAATAATAAGTAATAAATAGTGATACACAATAATAAGTAATAAATAATGATGCATAATAATAAGTAATAAATAGTGATAAATAATAATAAGTAATAAATAGTGATACACAATAATAAGTAATAAATAGTGATACATAATAATAAGTAATAAATATTGATATATAATAATAAGTAATAAATATTGATATATAATAATAAATAATAAATAGTGATACACAATAAAAAGTAATAAATAGTGATACATAATAATAAGTAATAAATAGTGATACATAATAATAAGTAATAAATAGTGATACATAATAATAAGTAATAAATAGTGATACATAATAATAAGTAATAAATAGTGATATATAACGATAAGTAATAAATAGTGATACATAATAATAAGTAATAAATAGTGATACATAATAATAAGTAATAAATATTGATACATAATAATAAGTAATAAATAGTGATACATAATAATAAGTAATAAATAGTGATACATGATAATAAGTAATAAATAGTGATACATAATGATAAGTAATAAATATTGTTATATAATAATAAGTAATAAATAGTGATACACAATAATAAGTTATAAATAGTGATACATAATAATAAGTAATAAATAGTGATACATAATAATAAGTAATAAATAGTGATACATAATAGGTAATAAATAGTGATACATAATGATAAGTAATAAATAGTGATACATAATAATAAGTAATACATAGTGATACATAATAATATGTAATAAATAGTGATACATAATAATAATAAGTAATACATAGTGATACATAATAATAAGTAATTAATAGTGATACACAATAATAAGTAATAAATTGTGATACATAATAATAAGTAATAAATAGTGATACATAATAATAAGTAATAAATAGTGATACATAATAATAGGTAATAAATAGTGATACATAATGATAAGTAATAAATAGTGATACATAATAATAATAAGTAATACATAGTGATACATAATGATAAGTAATAAATAGTGATACACAATAATAAGTAATAAATAGTGATACATACTAATAAGTAATAAATAGTGATACATAATAATAAGTAATAAAAAGTGATACATAATAATAAGTAATAAATATTGATATATAATAATAAGTAATAACTAGTGATACGTAATAATAAGTAATAAATAGTGATACATAATAATAAGTAATAAATAGTGATACATAATAATAATAAGTAATACATAGTGATAAATAATAATAAGTAATAAATAGTGATACACAATAATAAGTAATAAATAGTGATACATAATAATAAGTAATAAATAGTGATACATAATATTAAGTAATAAATAGTGATACATAATAATAAGTAATAAATAGTGATACGTAATAATAATAAGTAATACATAGTGATACATAATAATAAGTAATAAATTGTGATACATAATAATAAGTAATAAATAGTGATACACAATAATAAGTAATAAATAGTGATACATAATAATAAGTAATAAATAGTGATACATAATAATAAGTAATAAATAGTGATACACAATAATAAGCAATAAATAGTGATACATAATAATAAGTAATAAATAGTGATACATAATAATAAGTAATAAATAGTGATACATAATAATAAGTAATACATAGTGATACATAATAATAAGTAATAAATAGTGATACACAATAATAAGTAATAAATAGTGTTACACAATAATAAGTAATAAATAGTGATACATAATAATAAGTAATAAATAGTGATACATAATAATAAGTAATAAATAGTGATGCACAATAATAAGTAATAAATAGTGATACACAATAATAAGTAATAAATAGTGATACACAATAATAAGTAATAAATAGTGATACATAATAATAAGTTATAAATAGTGATACACAATAATAAGTAATAAATAGTGATACATAATAATAATAAGTAATACATAGTGATACATAATAATAAGTAATAAATAGTGATACACAATAATAAGTATTAAATAGTGATACATAATAATAAGTAATAAATAGTGATACATAATAATAAGTAATAAATAGTGATACATAATAATAAGTAATAAATAGTGATACATAATAATAAGTAATAAATAGTGATACACAATAATAAGTAATAAATAGTGATACATAATAATAAGTAATAAATAGTGATACATAATAATAAGTAATAAATAGTGATACATAATAATAGGTAATAAATAGTGATACATAATGATAAGTAATAAATAGTGATACATAATAATAAGTAATAAATAGTGATACATAATAATAAGTAATACATAGTGATCTATAATAATAAGTAATAAATAGTGATACACAATAATAAGTAATAAATAGTGATACACAATAATAATTAATAAATAATGATACATAATAATAAGTAATAAATAGTGATACATAATAATAAGTAATAAATAGTGATACACAATAATAAGTAATAAATAGTGATACACAATAATAAGTAATAAATAGTGATACACAATAATAAGTAATAAATAGTGATACATAATAATAAGTAATAAATAGTGATACATAATAATAAGTAATAAATAGTGATACATAATAATAATAAGTAATAAATAGTGATACATAATGATAAGTAATAAATATTGTTATATAATAATAAGTAATAAATAGTGATACACAATAATAAGTAATAAATAGTGATACATAATAATAAGTAATAAATAGTGATACATAATAATAAGTAATAAATAGTGATACACAATAATAAGTAATAAATAGTGATACATAATAATAAGTAATAAATAGTGATACACAATAATAAGTAATAAATAGTGATACATAATAATAAGTAATAAATAGTGATACATAATAATAAGTAATAAATAGTGATACACAATAATACGTAATAAATAGTGATACATAATAATAAGTAATAAATAGTGATACATACTAATAAGTAATAAATAGTGATACATAATAATAAGTAATAAATAGTGATACATAATAATAAGTAATAAATAGTGATACATAATAATAAGTAATAAATAGTGATACACAATAATAAGTAATAAATAGTGATACATAATAATAAGTAATAAATAGTGATACATAATAATAAGTAATAAATAGTGATACATAATAATAGGTAATAAATAGTGATACATAATGATAAGTAATAAATAGTGATACATAATAATAAGTAATAAATAGTGATACATAATAATAAGTAATAAATAGTGATACATAATAATAAGTAATAAATAGTGATACATAATAATAATAAGTAATACATAGTGATACATAATGATAAGTAATAAATAGTGATACACAATAATAAGTAATAAATAGTGATACATAATAATAAGTAATAAATAGTGATACATAATAATAAGTAATAAATAGTGATACATAATAATAAGTAATAAATATTGATATATAATAATAAGTAATAAATAGTGATACATAATAATAAGTAATAAATATTGATACATAATAATAAGTAATAAATAGTGATACATAATAATAATAAGTAATACATAGTGATACATAATAATAAGTAATAAATAGTGATACACAATAATAAGTAATAAATAGTGATACATAATAATAAGTAATAAATAGTGATACATAATAATAAGTAATAAATAGTGATACATAATAATAAGTAATAAATAGTGATACATAATAATAAGTAATACATAGTGATACATAATAATAAGTAATAAATAGTGATACACAATAATAAGTAATAAATAGTGATACACAATAATAATTAATAAATAATGATACATAATAATAAGTAATAAATAGTGATACATAATAATAAGTAATAAATAGTGATACACAATAATAAGTAATAAATAGTGATACACAATAATAAGTAATAAATAGTGATACACAATAATAAGTAATAAATAGTGATACATAATAATAAGTAATAAATAGTGATACATAATAATAAGTAATAAATAGTGATACATAATAATAATAATAAGTAATAAATAGTGATACATAATGATAAGTAATAAATATTGTTATATAATAATAAGTAATAAATAGTGATACACAATAATAAGTAATAAATAGTGATACATAATAATAAGTAATAAATAGTGATACATAATAATAAGTAATAAATAGTGATACACAATAATAAGTAATAAATAGTGATACATAATAATAAGTAATAAATAGTGATACACAATAATAAGTAATAAATAGTGATACATAATATTAAGTAATAAATAGTGATACATAATAATAAGTAATAAATAGTGATACACAATAATACGTAATAAATAGTGATACATAATAATAAGTAATAAATAGTGATACATACTAATAAGTAATAAATAGTGATACATAATAATAAGTAATAAATAGTGATACATAATAATAAGTAATAAATAGTGATACATAATAATAATAAGTAATAAATAGTGATACATAATAATAAGTAATAAATAGTGATACATAATAATAAGTAATAAATAGTGATACACAATAATAAGTAATAAATAGTGATACATAATAATAAGTAATAAATAGTGATACACAATAATAAGTAATAAATAGTGATACACAATAATAAGTAATAAATAGTGATACATAATAATAAGTAATAAATAGTGATACATAATAATAAGTAATAAATAGTGATACATAATAATAATAAGTAATACATAGTGATACATAATAATAAGTAATAAATAGTGATACATAATAATAAGTAATAAATAGTGATACACAATAATAAGTAATAAATAGTGATACATAATAATAAGTAATAAATAGTGATACATAATAATAAGTAATAAATAGTGATACATAATAATAAGTAATAAATAGTGATACATAATAATAAGTAATAAATAGTGATACATAATAATAAGTAATAAATAGTGATATATAATGATAAGTAATAAATAGTGATACATAATAATAAGTAATAAATAGTGATACATAATAATAAGTAATAAATATTGATACATAATAATAAGTAATAAATAGTGATACGTAATAATAAGTAATAAATAGTGATACATGATAATAAGTAATAAATAGTGATACATAATGATAAGTAATAAATATTGTTATATAATAATAAGTAATAAATAGTGATACACAATAATAAGTTATAAATAGTGATACATAATAATAAGTAATAAATAGTGATACATAATAATAAGTAATAAATAGTGATATATAATGATAAGTAATAAATAGTGATACATAATAATAAGTAATAAATAGTGATACATAATAATAAGTAATAAATATTGATATATAATAATAAGTAATAAATAGTGATACATAATAATAAGTAATAAATTGTGATACATAATAATAAGTAATAAATAGTAATACATAATAATAATAAGTAATACATAGTGATAAATAATAATAAGTAATAAATAGTGATACACAATAATAAGTAATAAATAGTGATACATAATAATAAGTAATAAATAGTGATACATAATATTAAGTAATAAATAGTGATACATAATAATAAGTAATAAATAGTGATACATAATAATAATAAGTAATACATAGTGATACATAATAATAAGTAATAAATAGTGATACATAATAATAAGTAATAAATAGTGATACACAATAATAAGTAATAAATAGTGATACATAATAATAAGTAATAAATAGTGATACATAATAATAAGTAATAAATAGTGATACACAATAATAAGTAATAAATAGTGATACATAATAATAAGTAATAAATAGTGATACATAATAATAAGTAATAAATAGTGATACATAATAATAAGTAATACATAGTGATACATAATAATAAGTAATAAATAGTGATACATAATAATAAGTAATAAATAGTGATACACAATAATAAGTAATAAATAGTGATACATAATAATAAGTAATAAATAGTGATACATAATAATAAGAAATAAATAGTGATACACAATAATAAGTAATAAATAGTGATACACAATAATAAGTAATAAATAGTGATACACAAAAATAAGTAATAAATAGTGATACATAATAATAAGTAATAAATAGTGATACACAATAATAAGTAATAAATAGTGATACATAATAATAATAAGTAATACATAGTGATACATAATAATAAGTAATAAATAGTGATACACAATAATAAGTAATAAATAGTGATACACAATAATAAGTAATAAATAGTGATACATAATAATAAGTAATAAATAGTGATACATAATAATAAGTAATAAATAGTGATACATAATAATAAGTAATAAATAGTGATACATAATAATAAGTAATAAATAGTGATACATAATAATAAGTAATAAATAGTGATACACAATAATAAGTAATAAATAGTGATACATAATAATAAGTAATAAATAGTGATACATAATAATAAGTAATAAATAGTGATACATAATAATAGGTAATAAATAGTGATACATAATGATATGTAATAAATAGTGATACATAATAATAAGTAATAAATAGTGATACATAATAATAAGTAATAAATAGTGATACATAATAATAAGTAATAAATAGTGATACATAATAATAATAAGTAATACATAGTGATACATAATGATAAGTAATAAATAGTGATACACAATAATAAGTAATAAATAGTGATACATAATAATAAGTAATAAATAGTGATACATGATAATAAGTAATAAATAGTGATACATAATAATAAGTAATAAATAGTGATACATAATAATAAGAAATAAATAGTGATACATAATAATAAGTAATAAATAGTGATACATAATAATAATAAGTAATACATAGTGATACATAATAATAAGTAATAAATAGTGATACACAATAATAAGTAATAAATAGTGATACATAATAATAAGTAATAAATAGTGATACATAATAATAAGTAATAAATAGTGATACATAATAATAAGTAATAAATAGTGATACATAATAATAAGTAATACATAGTGATACATAATAATAAGTAATAAATAGTGATACACAATAAGTAATAAATAGTGATACACAATAATAAGTAATAAATAGTGATACATAATAATAAGTAATAAATAGTGATACATAATAATAAGTAATAAATAGTGATACACAATAATAAGTAATAAATAGTGATACACAATAATAAGTAATAAATAGTGATACACAATAATAAGTAATAAATAGTGATACATAATAATAAGTAATAAATAGTGATACATAATAATAAGTAATAAATAGTGATACATAATAATAATAAGTAATAAATAATGATACATAATGATAAGTAATAAATATTGTTATATAATAATAAGTAATAAATAGTGATACACAATAATAAGTAATTAATAGTGATACATAATAATAAGTAATAAATAGTGATACATAATAATAAGTAATAAATAGTGATACACAATAATAAGTAATAAATAGTGATACATAATAATAAGTAATAAATAGTGATACACAATAATAAGTAATAAATAGTGATACATAATAATAAGTAATAAATAGTGATACATAATAATAAGTAATAAATAGTGATACACAATAATAAGTAATAAATAGTGATACATAATAATAAGTAATAAATAGTGATACATACTAATAAGTAATAAATAGTGATACATAATAATAAGTAATAAATAGTGATACATAATAATAAGTAATAAATAGTGATACATAATAATAATAAGTAATAAATAGTGATACATAATAATAAGTAATAAATAGTGATACACAATAATAAGTAATAAATAGTGATACACAATAATAAGTAATAAATAGTGATACATAATAATAAGTAATAAATAGTGATACACAATAATAAGTAATAAATAGTGATACACAATAATAAGTAATAAATAGTGATACATAATAATAAGTAATAAATAGTGATACATAATAATAAGTAATAAATAGTGATACATAATAATAATAAGTAATACATAGTGATACATAATAATAAGTAATAAATAGTGATACATAATAATAAGTAATAAATAGTGATACACAATAATAAGTAATAAATAGTGATACATAATAATAAGTAATAAATAGTGATACATAATAATAAGTAATAAATAGTGATACATAATAATAAGTAATAAATAGTGATACATAATAATAAGTAATAAATAGTGATACATAATAATAAGTAATAAATAGTGATACATAATAATAAGTAATAAATAGTGATATATAATAATAAGTAATAAATAGTGATACATAATGATAAGTAATAAATAGTGATACATAATAATAAGTAATAAATAGTGATACACAATAATAAGTAATACATAGTGATACATAATAATAAGTAATAAATAGTGATACATAATAATAAGTAATAAATAGTGATACACAATAATAAGTAATAAATAGTGATACATAATAATAAGTAATAAATAGTGATACATAATAATAAGTAATAAATAGTGATACATAATAATAAGTAATAAATAGTGATACATAATAATAAGTAATAAATAGTGATACATAATAATAAGTAATAAATAGTGATACATAATAATAAGTAATAAATAGTGATATATAATAATAAGTAATAAATAGTGATACATAATGATAAGTAATAAATAGTGATACATAATAATAAGTAATAAATAGTGATACACAATAATAAGTAATAAATAGTGATACATAATAATAAGTAATAAATAGTGATACATAATGATAAGTAATAAAGATTGTACATGTAGAAAAAAAAAAGGTTTTCAGATCCTCAATTCCACACTTTTACATTACCATGGCTGACTGTATGAAAGCATACTACTCTCATTGATGAAATAAAGGATTCCGTTTAAAATTCCGTGCAGATTCTTGAGTTTGATAGAAAGATTCTCGAGTTCAACAAGGTACACGTGAAGAAGATCACAACCTTGTGAAAAAAACTCTAGTTATAATATAAATAATATGTAGAGTCATTCTATTTCAGCACCGGTCACAGATCAATGAACCGATTTGTTTTATTACAAAAAAAAAAAAAAAAAAAAATTTACAGATTATTACTTTAATGCATCTGATGCGTTATTATCAAAAAAGTGACAAGTTGTTAGGATAATTACATTCATCGCACCCTTCCAAATATGCCAACAATCCACCGTAATAATCCCTTTAAGCTGCCATTACCTACTGGAACAATAAATTGCTTTCAGCGAAATAGTTGATCTGAAACCAAAGCCTCATTTAAAACTGCAATGAAAGTATTGTTATGAAGGACTCACCCATACACAATATATGAACTCTTGCAAACAGTATAAATGTACCGAGATGTGGTGCGTATTTTGTAGTATGCTAATCGAAGTACTGACCTCAACAATTAGTATGACAGAAACTGCGCTATTTTCGTGGCCGTTTTGCTGTTGGATTGATGCAAATGTTCTTGGTAACACTAGAAGGTCAACCCTTCCAGGCTTTGTTTCCTGGCTTTTGGGAGGAGCAAATTTATCACTTGTTGTCTGAGGTACTTTCACCGAGGAATGCCAATGGGGCTACTCAGACTTTATTTTTGCAAGGTCATAGTGTTCTTCCTCCTTGAGTGCTGGTCCATTTTCCTACCTGCTGATCTTGTGTCATATCCCCTCACAGTGAGAGAGAAGTAAATACCTAAATGTGTTTGCTAAATGGGGAGGATATGACTCCCAGAATTTGGACGATCTTATTTATAACTATGCATTAGGACAATTAATCAATTAGAAGCCTCTGACCTCATTATAAAAATATAACATTTTGGATTCAAGTCAGTTCGCTATCAGTCTCCATTTTGACATCAGTGAACCACTGTCGATTCTTCGTTGACTGGATCTACTGCCATCTTTGTCCTACAGAATAACTCACCACTCAAGATCATAATTGCATTGATTCTTCGTCAACTGGATTTACTTCCACCATCTTTGTTCTACAGAATTGCTCAACACTTAAGATGCATGTTAAATACTACAACTTTTGTTTTCTATGTATCCTGTCTGGTTGTGAATACAAATATGTTTTTGTAAACCATATCCGTGTTTGAGTGTTTCTTAGGGTTAGGGTTATCTCACTGCCAATGTTATCTACTATCTGTATAAGAGCCAAATATGTCCTGAAATGGAATACTGTTGCCATATCTGGACAGGGGGTGCTTGGCACGCCTAATCCTGCTTTGATAGAGTCCAAAACCGGCTCTTTCTGATTCTCTCACTTCTGACCTGGAGCATATGGTGCAATAAGGTGGCTTATTAAGTTTAATGCATCTAAAACCAAGTTTTTCTTTTTCCAGTATCAACGCTTTGACCCCATCTAACACCAATTGAAATGAATGGGTCGTGTTTTGGGGAAGCACAACATTTTGACAAGTTTTTGGGACTGACCTTCACTCGTGATCTGAAATGGAACATATATTTGTGCATAAAATCTGTTGCCAAGATAAAAAAAAAAATGGATAAAAAAACAATACAAGACTTACCGTTTGTAAAACAAATACACTTTTGATAATGAACTACACAAACGATAAAATTAATGTTAACCTGTTCTGTTGATACATGTATCTAAAGATGCTGTTGCTTACAGGCCTCTGTACTTTTTTGGAAAAAAGGTGCAAAATCTTATTATCACCCTCTGTCATTTTAAATAATCAAATCCAAACAATTTTTTTTAGTCAATTTTGCGTTTGCAATTTTTATTATCTCAAATGTCATATATTCTATTATATGAATATATTTTTTATTATTGGATACCTGTTAAAAAAAATCTCTTTAAACTTCAGATCACGTATTATTTGAATTTAAAGTTTTTAAAAATAATTATTTTTTATAATTCTGTTTTTTTTTTGTTGTAATTAAAATAATTATATTACCAAGAAAACAAATTATCAAGAAAAAGTGTTAATTTTTTTTTTAACATAATAATATTGATTTTGTGTCCAATTTTATTTACAACTTTAAGGTAAGTGAAAAAAATAACGGGATTTTACATATATAGAAATATAACTATTTTTTAATTATTTGATCTTTTCAGCTTTAAAAAAATGTTGAAATTTTTATCGACCTACATTTATTTTGTTTAGTTTTTGGATCATGAAATATGAAGGAGTAGAACACCAAAAAAAAAAAAATTCTTCTAAAATATTTAATAAAACCTACTTTTATTGTGCAAGTTTATTTAATAATGAATAAATATCGAAAATTTCAGGAAAATATGACTATTATTTGATTTTTGGTAGATTTTTAAAACATGGATATGCCTACGGCTTAAAAAAACGTTACTACATAGGAACGCTGTTTTAAAGTGTCGATAATGTAAACACGATTTTTGTCTCACATTTTCATTAGTTTTGTATGCTGTAAAAATTTGTTTTTAAATATTAGCAGTTTATTTGAAGCATCTTCCTTTAAATGGTAAAAACAGTTAGGATGATAATATTAAATTAAATTACAGTTACATCGTGTAACATACGGGGAAGGAGGGGGGTTAAAACCAGTGAGCACTTTGCTGGGGTTTTTTCTCACAAACACCACACAATTTAATAGGTGAAATTTCAAATTTGATGGTTATGACAGTGTGAAAATTTACTATTTCACCCTTTATGATGTAAAACTGTTGCAGGGCCGAATGTCGGTAGCAATCGACCCTACAACTAAAAGAAGACACAGGCAAGAGGAAAACGAAAAGCGACAATGGCAAAGAAGAAATGGCAAACGCAGTGGGTATCGTCATGAACGAATATAGATCCGTTCAGGTTTATTTTTCATAAAGAAACTGAATAGTGGTAGGAGGTCTGAGGTTGAGGGTTGGAATCTAGCTGGTGTTTGAATTGGCACGGCTACAAGGTTATCACTAGTGGTTATGAGGTACACGTGATGGCTTGAGAAGCTGGACTACTGGGAATTGAGTGCCTCGATGACGAGTGGTTGTTGCTGCTGCTGCTACTGGGTTCAGCTATCAAGTGGGTCGATGGCAAGAGGCTGCTGCTACTGCTGGGTTTGGCCGTTGTGAGGAAGGTAGTCTAACCTGTTCTGTGTGGACATGACTGCTGCTGCTGCTGCTAAGTTGGGTTGGGTTTCTGACTGACCCAACCTTGCTGTGTGGCGATCTAGCCATGACTGACTGCTTGTTGAAAGAAAACCGCTGTATTTATACTCGTTTGATGGACGTAGTTGTAGACACCGTGGCTTTGCAGTGCTGGTCATCATTTTTTGTTTTTGATTTGTGTTTGTTTTTGTGTCTTTAAAGTGCTGTAAGGAGTCATCTGTTTGAGGTTTATATTCATATGTCATATCAAATTGAAGCTGGGAAAGTTGTGAATATTATTCTAGCAGGAATTGCACTATTCAGAGTTCTACGGGATAATTATTCATGTTGAAGTACTTGTCGAAAGGTCGTCAGCTGTGGTTTTTACATTTTTAATTGGGATCTTTTTTTGATGAGCGTTTTTTTTTTTTGGTGGAAACCGCAACAAACCTGCCGTCGAGTAAATGGGGATTTATTGAAATAAAATGTGGGTCGAACGATAAGTGCATTTCTTTAGTCCGTGTTATTTAATGCTGACAATGTAAGGGAGATAATTTTGTCGATTGTGTGTTGTAACAATTGATTTTAGACATTTTCCAAGAAAAAAAAGATGATTGTTAAACTTTTTATTTACTAAAAACAAGAATCCAATTTTTTTCGGCTGAGGAAGGGTGAGATTTGAACAAATATTAAGAAACAAAAAAACGATTTGTTTTTAAAATGTATTTATTTACAAAAACATTTTTTTAAATGTACAATCGTGAAGTATAGTTGCTATTTATGTGCCTCCCCGACATGCACAAAGTTAGACACAAGCTTTTTTTTTTTTTAATGTGAAGAAAATACAGCTCCTCAAGAAGGGCATTCTAGATTCGAGCAAAAATTAAAATTGCCTCAGTCTAGCAGGACTTCTAGGTTAGAATAGACGAAATGTAGCACCAGAATAAATACTACACTTTGTTCTTAGCCAAAAAGTGATGATAAAACAAATGGACAACAAATAACTTACCAAACGCAAGAAAACTGATTTCTGTTTATCTGTATAATTTCACGTAAAATTTGTAAAATTTTAATACTTTTTTTTTTTAATTTCACGTAAAAATTTGTAAAATTTTAATACTTTTTTTTAGCATACCTTTTAGCATCACTATTCGAAATGGCCGACAATTTACTGAGACTTGGTCTCAAATTTCAGATAAATAAATAGAAAAAATATTTTGAAATGGAATCATAACTCTATGTTCATATTGCTGTCATATTAAAGTAAACTTTTTTATTATTATCTTTCTAATCTTGTACTAACTATAATCATGCTTACTTTTAAAGTAATAGTTATTATCTATACTATTAATAAAATTCTAAATGTTTATTTATTTATGTGTGAGTGTATATATCTATAATATAAAGCTGAACGTCTGTGTGTGTGTGTGTGTGTGTGTGTGTGTGTGTGTATGTGTATATGTGTGTGTGTGTGTGTGTGTGTGTGTGTGTGTGTGTGTGTGTGTGTGTGTGTGTGTGTGTGTGTGTGTGTGTGTGTGTGTGTGGTCACAAATAGGCTCCTATATGGTTGACTATTTTAAAAACTGATTACATATAATGATAGAAGATGTATCAGGGATCAGGAATGGGTATGTTTGATCTGGCAGAACGGTGGTTCATAAAAATTGGGGTGTCTGCGTTCGCGCCTGGCCCCCAAAGTATAGAAATAAAAAATTTAAAAAAAAGCGTTTACAAGGGTTTTTGATATAGATGTACATAATAATACTTTGATAAGCATGTTTTAACTTAAATAGGGATGGTATCATAAAATTGTGGGGTCTGCGTTTGCGCCTGTACTCAATGGAAATATGGCACAAACTTTAATAAAGACTTTTCATATCTATTTGCATAAGTATACTTTGATAATTATGTTTCAGTTTGAAGAAATATGGTATAATAAAATTATGGGGTGTTCGTTCGCGCCTGACCTCCATAGAATGGAAATATGTCACAAAGTTTAACAAGGTTTTTAAAAGGGGTGAGGGTCCACAATAACACCTTAACTTTAATCTTAATTCACGTTAGCTTTTATTTATTTTTTGGGGTTGAATCATATTGTGTCTAATAAATTCACCTCATAAATTCACGTTCTTATTAAAGTGAAAGCAAAAAAAAAAAGTCGGAACTTGAGGCAATTCTCGACACAAATTTTGCATAACTGTTTTTTTCCTTCTCCACTTGCACATGGCACTTTTTCGAAAATAGATAAATAGATAAATAATAAAAAATAAGAACGTTACTTGTTATCGTTTCAAAAGAAAGAAAAAATCCTGCTCATGTGATTACGTGTCTTTTTAAAAACATTTACATAACCTTTTTATTTTTATTTATATATCTGTTTAAGCTTTTTTTTTGTCAGTGTACTAGAAGGAATTCAGTTGATTACAAACCTTTCTGCGTGTTCTTTACATTACAATGGTACAACCCTGAATCTGACGGCGCAATACTACACCATTCAATACTGTGAAACTGAAACGAAGCTGTTCTGCATGAAAAGGGCGCTATTTTCTTCTTATTAATATTTATATCGATTCTTTGCTTTAAAAAACTAAAGTAATTACGTGTTTACTTTTTTAATATCCCATTTTGCTGTTTTGGATTATTTTACTAAAGTAAGTAAAGCTTCATTATTTTTCAAAACTGTTTTTGTTTCTTTGTTTTTCGATATTTCGTCGATATTATTTAGTAAGAGTGTTTAGCAGAAAAGCCAACAAACGACTACCCGAAAAAATAAATATACAAGAAATAAATGTTACCATAGTCAATAAAAGTTCAGTTCATGTTTTTTGTTTTGTTTTGAAATAGTTTTTAATGCTCTTTACTTGAAATAATTTCAGCAAACCGAAATTAAAACGAAATTTCAGGCAATAACTACTTAAATGAATTTTTATACAAACTACACATGCCATAATCGAATATTCCTCAAGCACAAAATAACGGAAAACAATAAAATATGTTTATAAATATGCCTTACGTTGACAGAACTCTCTTAAATTGTTAACGCAGAATGCTCAGGTGCACCTCCTTCAAATTGAAAACAGGGCTTTCCATTTCAAAGTCGCTGACATTTTGATTTTTTTTAAAAACCGGTCCGTGAATTTTTAAAAAAATTGTTTTTTACAAACTACTTAAAAATACAAACCAATGAACTTTTCTACCATAAAAAGTAACTTTTATTGACTCTGGTAACATTTATTTCTTGTATATTTATATTATTATATATATAACATTTTCTCTTTGTAAGGACACATCATTTTGTTAGTCACTCTTGGCTATGAATGGAAACAAAGTTGATATAAAAAATATATTTTCTCGAAAATTATCTTCACTTTTATCATATTTTGCTTAGGGTAAAATTTTGAGTATCAAAACTTATCTCTTTACAACCCTCTCCTTTTCATAATCTATCATACTTTCATCAATCACAGTCCATTTTCTGTAGGCTGTTTTTGAACCCAGTCAATGACGGGTACTTCTGCTAGTATATATATATAATAAAACTTTTGAAGGGATGCACCGAATTGAAATATTTTTTTTTTCCTGAAAGGTGTAAGTCCCTAGATTTTCCTTATCTATATATGGCTTGTAATGAACAACGTCGAGTCACACAAAAAGCCTGAAATAAGGGTTTTTGCGCTGTTCTGTGCAATTGTTGAAAAAAGTTACCAGCCCATGTCAATGGAATTTAGCAATTTGTCTTACAGTTGTGGTACCATCTTTCGGCATACGGATAGGACTTGTAGTGCAATGGATAATGTGTCTGACTGCAAATCAGAAAATTCCAGGTTCGAATCCTGGCAAGCTCATAATAATTTTTACCATCATTTTATCCAACGTTTACTCATTATCCTTACCCTTAGTTAAGTTATTTTTTTTTCAGTGATTTTTTTGTGCAAATGGAAATTTCCCATACTCCGAGTTCACAGGGTAAGCGTTGATGGTAAGACGATGT